>NC_056671.1:27863668-28215863 GCF_018350195.1 Panthera tigris
GGTATGTCCTCTGTGGGGATGAAAGATCAGGCTAGCCCTGGCCTCAGGGTTACATGGTGGTGGTTGGGGGGGGGGGCAGTGAGTGGAATGTGGCCTGCAGATGGCCCCCTGACCCTGATCATCCAGCCATGCCCACCCATGCCTGTGGTGGTCTCCAGTAAGGGCCTGGGCTTTCAGGGGCTCCTTTCCTGGCCTGATACTTCTTTGGCTCAAGGTGTATGTGCCCTGCGTCTAGTGGGGTGGGCTGGGCCTCTTTCAGCACTTCCAGCAGGTGTTGGAGGTAGGGAAAGGCTGTGCCGGAACACCTGCCTTGACCCTCCCAGATCCCAGGGGCAGGTGCTGAGGAATAAGGCCACCTTCCCTAGCCCCTGCCCCCAGGGCAGCCAACCCCCTCCTGCATGCCAGCTCCTGGCGCATCAGCCTCAGGAAGTAGCCGAAATACACTGACCTGCTTTTCCAGGAGGCAGTGGCGCCTGGTCCTCCCACCCTCACTGGTGAGAAGCCGCCAACAATTTCCATCCCAAATTGATTTCAAATAAGGAAGAGTTATCACACACAATCATATAGGAATAATTTATCACTCGTTAATAAAAGAGCAATTACTTATTCACGTTGCCCCTGCCTGTGTGCCACGGGTTCCTTGGCAGAAACGTAATTGGGGCTCTCACTGAAGCCGAGGAAAGCCTGTTTGCACTCAGCCAAGGTCAGGGCAAGCCCTCCCCAAGAGCCACAGACCCCCACTCCGGAGACACCATGTGCACACAGCCCCTGCCGGGTTTACCTGCTGGGCTTCCTGCTAATGGGGGTCTTGTGTCTGTGAACTGGCAGCAGGGTAGAGGTGAGGAGGAGCTAGGGTAAGGCTTTGTCTGACTGTGGAAGGTCTGAGCACACAGCTGAATTTTCAGGCCAAAGCTGTCCTGTCAAGTGTCTAAATAGCAGAGGCCTCTGAAGCCAAGAGCCCGGAGTGTCCCTAGAGTTGGGACGCAACCTTGATGACCCTTGGCAGAGCATGATGCCGAAGAGCTTTGTTCAGGGCCATGGAGATGCAGCTCGAGCAATCACAGTCCCACTTTGTCCTCCTACACCTCAGACATGCCTGCTTCTAGACCACATTCATCTCCACCTTCTGGCAGATACACTTTCTCTTTTTTTATTTATCTCTACTTCTGACATTTCAGTGCCAAATATGCAGCCATTTTGAAAAGATAAAACGGTCGACCATATCTTGGTCAAAGTTAAAACCTGCACCCAGACCTCCAGGGCTAGTCTGGAGAATCGGCTTGCTCTGTCCCAGCCCCTGTTCCTCCTTGAAGGCAGCCACTGTTCCTGTTCCTTGTGTTTCACATTTCCATGCCCCCTCTTCTCTAGTATACTTCCTAGTATGGTTGTCTCACTACCATTAGTTAAATTCATAAACAGTGTTTCCCAACCCAGGTCACATAAATGCCCTTCACCACCCCACCACGATTGGGGGTGGGTACCTTGGTGGCCTTTCTACTCTTGTATGGCCTTTGGTTTTCCTGGATTTACAATTGACTCTATCTTTTCTCTCTTGTCCCATCTACTACCCTCATGTGCTTACTCTTCTCCACCTCAGGTGTTCTACTGGGTCTCTCATTTAAACCTGGAGGTGTGACCCCAGGCTTCTGTCTTGCTGCCCCCACATGGACCAAGCATGCTTTGGCCCCCTCACAACTGCCCAGCAAACTTCCCAGCATCACCCAGTGTTTCCTGGGCCCCATATTTTCCTCTTTCAGGGTTTATATCCTAGTTTTGGCTGAAGCACATCCCCAAGTAACTCTCTAAGGAAGACACAGTGAAGAATCATTCTGTGAGTCCTCATGTGTTAACAAACCTATTCAGGCTGGATTGGCCTGCTCCAGAATTCCATATTGAAAATAATGTCCCTTAGAATTTTGAAGCCATTGCAATTTTGTTATCTTCTTGACATCCAGTGTGCTGTAGAGAGGTCTGATGCCACATTGCTTTTCCCTTGGGAGCTCTTTTGACCCCCCCCGCCCAGAGGCCTGAAATCACATTGTGAATGTCATCTATTATGCTAGGCACTTGCCCAATGGAGGGCCAGGTCTTCAGGTCTAGGAGATTTTCTGGTATTATTTCTTTGATAACTTTTTTTCTCTTCTATTATCTCTGTTTCAAATAGATATTTGACCTATATTTGTCTTCTGAATCTCATCAATTTTTTTTCCTTCTTTCTCTTTTTGTTTTTCTTTCTAGAAGACTTCCTTGACCTTGTTTTCCAACCCTTCTATTGATTTTTTTGGTAATTTTAGCAATTCTATTTTTAACTTCCAGGTACTCTTCTTATTTTCTGATAGCTCCTTGTTCATAGCACACTGTTCTTGTTTTAAATCTTCTCCTATCCCTGAGAGGAAACTGATTAGATTTTACCTAATTTTTATCTATTCCCTGCACTGTCTCTGCTTTCTCTAGAGTTGTTTTCCCTACAGTCTGCATTGGAGCCTCTTTCAGATGCCTGGTTTTCTGGGCACGTGTTCTAGGGAAGCACTATTGAGAATGGAGCTTATCAACTGGCAGGTTTGGGGTGATCAGGCAGGAGCCCCCAGAAGCCCATGGTGGAGACCCTTTCTCTGGGTGTTTTTTCAGAGGAGCAACCCCCATCTTCCTAGTCCTTGTCCCTCTTACCATATACTCCATCACCATCATCTTGGCTCTCAAGAAGGGGGAATGAACACCTGTTTCTAACATGGGTGGTAGGTGGGTAAGGAGGAGAACCACTGAGTATGCCAGTATTGCATGAGAAGCAGCAGCAACTTGAGGTCATGCTGAGCACAAACAGGATCTCTCATGAGGCAAGTCATGCTGTGCTGGGCTCCAGGCCTGTCTGTGAGCCTCCTCACTCCACTGAGGCTGAACCTGGCAGAGAGGGTGGGGGAAGCAGCTCTAGGCATCCTTACAGTACAGCCTGGCTTCTGGGCCCTCATCCCACACCCATTCTCCTGCCTGGACTCAGCCTCTCCTGGAGAAAGCAGGGCCATCAGGCCAGGCTGGAGTGGCCTCATGACTGCTGGAAGCAGAGCGATCAGTATGGCTCTGGGATGCCACCTCTGAGCTGTGGGTCTTGACTCCCCAGGTCCCTTACCTGAGATGGGGCTGACTAAAGGTCTTCTGGGAAGGTGGGACCCCAGCCACAAAGCTGGAAGCATCTCAGGGTCCCAAGAAGGCAGGTGCTATCCTGCTGTCATCCTCATGTCACGGGTGTGGAGACAGTCTCACAGCCAGCCAGCAGCTTCTCCAGCCACTCCACGAAGGAGTACAGAGCAGCTCGCATCTGAGCCTGGGGCTACCAGACTCCGGGCCCACCAACCCAGGGAACAATAAGCTTGGGCTGAGGACGAGGTGCAGTAGGGGTCAGGGAGCCCAGAGCATAGGGGGTGTGCTCAACAGCTGGCCCTCTATGGGGGGAATAGCTGTCTCTCTACCTTATGGATCTCTAGGGCTCAGGGTCTGTTTTGGTCACCTGGGGAAATGGCAGGAGTTCTTAGACCCTGTCCCCTGTCCTCAGCTAGTGTGTATGGTCACCTCACCTCAGTAAGCTTCAGTACCCTTGTCTAAGGAGTAGGGTTGATGGTCATCCCCTTGCTATGCTGTGGGATGTTGTGAGACCTCAGGAAGTCTGTGCCTTGGGCAGTCCCAGGGAGGCCAAGGGCTCATCTCTCCCCTCTCCCTTCCTCTTCCCTGGTGCTGGGCCCTGGGTGGACTGACAGGGCCTCAATGGGAGACATTCTTGGCCAAGAAGCCCTACGCAGCCTCAAGGCACCGATGCTGGAATGGGCATCCTGTGGCCCTACTCAGGGGTGTCTGGTGTCCACCCTGTGCTGGCCTGCTGTTCAGTCACTTCTGGGGCTCCTCACTCTTGTGTGAGGCTTACTGCACTCCAGATCAGCCTCAGGTTGGTCCCAGATTTGTCTTGGCTGTCTGTGATCTGAGATCCTTGCGCATGGCCAGTGTGATGATGATGGCATTGGTGACAAGGATCATGGGCCTCCACAGTCCACTTTCCATTCAAGATTCTGGCCAGGGGTCCACAGGATGATCCAAGGAAGCCTGCTTACAAGGAGGCCCCCTCACTCCACTGCCTCTCTCCTTTTCTGGACAGAGTCATCTCACCTTTACTTTTTCTTTGTCCTGAAGATTCTGTCAGCCCAGGCCTCGACCTTACCCACCTGGGAAGTGCATCATACCTGACCTGCCATGTCCCCTCCTCCCAGCCCAAGTGGACAGGCTAATGGTAGAGGGTCAGCAGGCTGCCCTCAGGGTGACCTGGCCACAGAGCCCCTAGAGGAGGGCACAGGGTCCCAGTGTTGTTGGAATGGCATGGAGAGAGTTGTGGCCCAGAGACCACCCCCCCGCCCCCGGCCTGAAACCATCCTCTTTAGATGTGTCTCCCTGAAGCACAAGCAGGTGCCACAGGGATCGGTGCCTCCCACCACCACCCCATTGCCTGGGACATCCTTCCTGTGCTTCTTACAGCCAGTTTTGTTTGTCAGTGTTGTAAGTGCCCTCTTTGATGTGTGTTTGACCACTAGCCCCTCAACAGCCTCTTTAATAAAATCATTGTTTCTCTTTTGACCTGCACACCATTTGGGGGTCACTCTCCCTCCTTCCCCCTCTCCAGCCCCGCAAGAGGCCACCAGCCTCTGTCCGTCCCAACAGTGTGGTCTCAGCAGGACAGTGGCCTTCTCTGATCATTGGTTTCCTTTTCATTAGGTGGGGGTTCAAGTGACCTCCGTGAGGCCACTGTGAGGGTGAAGGCGGCAACACCCACATGCAGCAGGTGCTCTGTGTGCTCCAGTCACAAGCCAGGTCAGCAAACTGTTTCTCAGAAGGGTCGGATCCTGAACAATGTCAACTCTGTAGGCCACAAAATGCATCGGGACTACTCCACTCAGCCATGGTAGTGCTAAAGTGGCACAATAAACACCCAGGTGTGCCCATATGTTGATAACCTATTATTTACATACCTAGACAGGCAGTGGCTGGTGGACTGGTTTGCCAGATGCCGATAGAACAGGAGGCACCAGGACCCATCAGCTCTGATGAGGGTTTCACTGATCACCTGAATGTGGTGCCCTGGCTGGTGGTGACCCAAATGGGAGCATCTCATTCACTGCCTCTGGAAACCCTCGTCCCCTTGAAAGGGCCAGACCCCATGGTCCTTCCTACCTGTCTCTCTCCAGGGGTGCTCACCAGCCCCCACTGGGCTTCTCTGTGGTCTCTCTGTGCTGCCCCCTGTCACCACCCTGGCTTAGTTACAAAACCCCCGAGCAGCCTTCATACTTTACACACCTTCCTGAGGCCTGACTGCCCTGGTCAGGGGTGTTTGCAATATCTCAGCTGTCCTGGGCCAGCTTGGGTTGGCTGCAGTCCAGCTGCTCCCTCAGGACTAGGGCTGATCCAAGGCAGATGGCCAAGAGGCAAGACTGGCTGATCCCAGAGGGTGAGGGGGTGCAGGCCTCCCGAGACCTGCACTTGTCTTTTCAATACTAGAATAAATCCCACTCAGGCAGAGGCCACCTGCCTGCCTTGCCGGTGATGTTTGACAAGTGCCCAGGGCTCCAGAGCATGCGGGGATATGCCCTCCTGTCTTCTCCCACTCCAGAAGAGAGCAGACCCTCTGTAGCCCTGCGTCCTGGGAAGAGGTCCCCATGTCTGTCTGGTCTCATCACAGCAACCCTCTGCTATTTGGCCGACTCACTCACCTCGGCCCTGGCAGTCGAAGGCCCAAAAGTGTCCTCTTTATTGTGTACTCCTATAGTGTGCACCCGAGTGGGTGTTCCTATAGCATGCACCACAAACGTACATTCCTGTAGCGTGCACCCCAAGTGTGCGCGCCTGTAGCATGCACCCCATGTGCTACTACAGTGTGTACCCACATGTGTGTTTCTATAGCATGCACCCTGAGTAGGTGCCCCAGGTGTGTACCCCAGGTGTGTATTCCTGTAAGTGCCCCCAAGAGTGCACTCCTGCACAGTGTCTGCCCTATTGGAGGCTGATGCTCTGGGCCTCGCAGGAATGGTCAGCTTCTGGCAGGTAACAGATGCAGTGTCCTGGGAGGAGATGGGATGTATTGGGGTGGGGACAGGACCCAGCACTGTTGGCCCTGCCAGGCTAGGCACCCAGGCCTGGACAAGAGCTGGCAGTGGAAAGGGGTCAGGGAGGGCAGATGGGCATGGTGACAGGTATGTGGAAGTGCAGGTCCCAGGCCCCAACACTGGGAGTGCCCTGTTCCTGAGCCCCACTGTGGGGGGAGGCAGGGGCATATTGGCCACTCACTAATTCCTCATTTACATCCTCTGGGGACTCAAGCCCACACTGGCCTCCAGATTGAATTAGTTGAGGGACCAACCAATGAGCAGTTGTAGAGACAGATTCTGCAGATAATTAGGCAGCGGGTGTTTGTTGGTGGCCTGATGGAGGGAGGTAGGGGATGCCCACCTCCTATGAGGGAGGGGATGCTGGCTGAATCCCTAGAGTGAGGGGGGTGTGCCTTGTGCCCTGGGCAGGTTTTCAGCTGAACAGAGCCTCCAGATGCTGGCATCATCAGTCCCCAGTGTGGAGCTCCCTGGGGTGGGGGCCAAGGGAGATGGGCATCAGGTGGAAACATGGCTGGACAGGGTGAGTTTCCAGAGCCCTCTGGTCCAGCAGCCCAGCCTTGACCAAGGATGGATTCCCAAGGCATGATCACCAGGCCAAGAATCCTACTCATCAGAGGGTCTGCCTGGATGCTCACCCTAGCAGTGGGCTCTGGGGCTCCTCCCCTGGTGACCCCTGATGTCTGGGGCCGGGTCAGGGCTCCCCGGCCCCTTAAATCCCCCATGTAGCACATGCCATGCAGCAGAGTGACCAACGATGGTCAGCCTGCTCTTTGACCATAAGTGCTATAAACCAGGGACTGGTCTTGTGCTTACAGTGTTCAGTGCTGCCCCTATCATGGGGTGTCCCCTTAGGAACACACCCTTAGGGTGAGCTGTACATCCAGAGCCTCCACCTCACAAGTGGGCCAAACCCCTCCCCTGGCAGCCTTTGTTTCTTTGATTTGAAAGGAACCCAGGGCCCTCCCATGTACCGTGTTGGCTGTAAATTTTAAGAGGGAATATGGGTTTGGGGTGGGGGTGATAATAAGCTGGGGATGGGGGAGTGTTAACTCTCCACTGCCAAGTGAGGCCTTTCAGTGGCTGAAAGGCCTTCTAGTCCTGGGGCTATGAGCAAGTGGCTTCCCCTACCAAACCTCATTTTCCTCCCCTGTAAAATAAGAAAATAAAGTAGGTCCCTAGGAGGGTTCACTAGACCTCTGTTGGTCCTAAGTCCACCTGTGCACTGAGTGCATTCAGGAGGCTGGTCCTGCTGGCTCTGCCCATGCTGGGCCTCAGTTTCCCCCACTGCACACAGCTTTGCCTATTGGAACTGTTCAGCCCTGGGTCCAGTGTCCTCCTTCCCTGGCAGGTGACCTTGCGTGTATCGACCTGGCCTGCCCCTGCAACTGCCTCCCCGAGAAGATCAATAAGGAGTGGGGCCTTGAGGGGCATGACCGGCAGCAGGGGCTGGCAGCCACCCCACCCCCAGGAGATGCAGGCCCCCTCAGGGGTGGGCTGCCACCCTCCTCCCCCTAGAGCCAGAGAAGGGGCCTAGGAAATGCCATGGGCATGCACACTGCCCCCTGCACGTGTCTATGGGCTGGAGGACAGACAGAAGGTGGGAGGTGATTGTGAGCAAGGAGTAAAGACCGAGGGGGACAGATGGATGACTGAGGGGGAAGGTGGGTGGGTGGTGAGCCAAGCACTGATAGAGGGCTGGAAGGGATGGGGAGCAGTCACGGGACAAGAAAGAGTGAGTGTAGCACTGCTGGGGTGCCTTGACCCTCTGCGGTGTGTGGACGCCACCAGCCCCCCACCCCCGCCCGGAGCTATTTCTGGCCTCGGTGTGCTGAGCTGTGGCCTCCTGTTCTGCCGTGTAACTGCGGTCTGTGACGTGACCCTTCTCGGGACGTTCTTGGTGATTGAGAGGGTCCTGAGCTGACCAATGTCCTGGCTGTGCTACAGCTGCCCAGACCTTCCACACCCTACTGACCCCAGCCTCCTGGGGGGGATTGGGGGGCAGGTAGCAACTCAGATCCTCCATGGAGATGTCCCCTACCTGCCGCAGATGACACAGGAGGGAGCTGTATACCCCCTGGTGCCTGCCCACACCCTCGCAGACTGGGCTCCATTCCTGTGGAGGCCACATAGCGGCTGCTTTTCAGGCTTGGGCTGGACACGCCTTCCGGCCCCTCTGGATGGCACCGTGGCCGCTTCTCTTTCCCACCTTTTCCCCTGGACCATCTCTAGGTGGGAGAAGTCCAGGGCTTAATCACTCTGCCTCAGTTTCCTAATCTGTAAAATGGGTTTGTGATAGTATTAAAAGAATTCTTATGCAGCTCTGACACATGGCTTTTATGCTAGCTGGTAGACCCTCGTAATGCCCCCTTGAATAGGGTGTTTCTGCCACCCCATTGCAGCGGGGAGGCCCAAGGACATTGAGCCGGTGCTCTGGGCAACAAGGCTGCCAGCCCTGTGCTATCTCTATGACCTCACCAGGGGAGGGGAAGAAGTGTCCCATAGAACCTCAGGGGTGCTGCACCTGCATACCTCAGCCCAGGGTAGAGGGTCTGAGAGCAGTAGAGGCCAGGGAACACACCAAAGACATCTCCTGAGCCTGCAGCCTCTGGCAATCCCTGCTTCTGAGCTGCTGACTTCAGCAGCCGCCTGCCCGCTGCCCACTGGCTCCTGCAGCTGCTGGTGAGTCCCCAGAAGCCTCCTGCCCCTCCTGGCTCCCCTCCCTTCTCCCCACCTTTCTTCTTCCTCTTCCTTCCTCCCCTCCACCCCCCAACCCCATTCAGTGACCATGAAGGAGAACCTGGGCCCTTTGCTGCCCAGGAGCTGGGGCAGGGTGAACAGTGCAGGTGCTCTTTAGGCACCTGGGCCACACCCAGGCCTGTTGGGATTTTGGCTGCATGGCCTCATCAGCTGTCCTTCCTGCCCCATCTATGGCTGCCCTGGTGGGAGAGGCCCTGAGCAGAATCTAATCACTGCCTCCCTCCATATCCTCCCAGGCAGGAGTGGCTTATCCTTCCCCAATGGTGACCTTTGTGCCATTGCCACTGCTCCTGAGGCAGACCTGAGCTAAGGTGGGAGCCCCTCCCATGACCTCATGGGGAGGGCACTGTAGAAGACCCCTGGAAGGGCCATTCTGCACTGAGGCCTAGGGAAAGAGGAGGCAAGAATCAGCCCCAGGGATGGCAGGAGGGTGATTGGTCTGGGTTTGTGCAAAGCTCAGGTGGCCTGGCGGCCTGGTATGGGAGTGTGACTCACTGTGGTTTCTGTGTGGGGGCCAGGGTCATGGCAGGGCTGTTTTCTTGTCACTTGTTTGGAGGTGAGCTGGTATTGAGTGCTTACTGAGAACAGGAGCCCAGTGAGGCTGGGCATGAGTGGGAGATGGGGCTGAGGGGATGGGACAAGGGGATGGGCTGGGAAGACAGATGGGGGAACCAGATGGGGGACAAGATGGAGAGGCTTTTTTTAGGATTCTGAGGGGTCAGATGAGTGACTGGGCCCAGCCCCTGGGGTGGGGTCAGGGAATACCATCCTGCAGCCTGGCAGGGCCTTCTGCGTCCCTAGGGCCCCTGCTATGAATATGAACACAGGCCGCAAAGTTGGGTTTGATTATCTCATAAAAAGATGCCCCCTCTGCTTGCTCAGCGGAGGGGTTGCCATGGAGACCAGCAGACAGGCCCCAAGGGGGTCCAGGCTGGAGCCAATTACCGTGGCTGCAGCGAGGAGGCAGCCCACCACTGGCCACTGCACTGACAGCAGGTCCGTGCAGAGGGACCAACCCTCAGAAGTTGGTTTCCGAAAAGCAGTTGGCTCAGCGGGAATGGAGCCATGTCTGCTCCTGATGCCGGATTCCCGGCAGGGCTGAGCCACACGGCTGCCCTGCCACTTACCCCCATGGTGTGGCTCAGCCCTGGAGCCTTGGGCCATTCTCAGAGTGGGTGTAGCCCCAAGCACGTGGCTTACAGCCTCGTGGGGGCCCAGACTGGGGAGGGCTGGAGGCTGGAGGAGCGGCTGGTTCTGGTGAAGTCAGCTGAACCTGACACCAGCTGAGCTCACAGACCATGGCTCCAGGCCTGACAGCCACCGGACGGCTCAGACGGTGATGTAGCAGGCGTGGTGACGATGGGTGGCTGCTGACATAGCCTGATTGGTGGTGTGGCCCGGTTGATGACACTGGCACAGTAGCATGGTTGGTGACATGGCACATCCGTGGTAGTGAGGTCCAGAGCCCAGCCCGGTGAGTACCCGGGGCCCCCATCCCACCCTGCCCCACGTCTTCCTCTGCTGTGAGTCCTCAGGAACAGGAAGTGCTGTTTTCATAGCATAGTTACATCCGGTGGCAGGTGAGATGCTCGTGAGAGCTGGCATGATCAGGCCCGACTTGCCCAAGAAGCCCCATAAGGAGAGAGCTTGGAGAGGATGTCAGCAGTTTAAATAGAATAGCTGGCTGAGATGCCCCCTCATAGCCTCCCGTGCATGGCCAGCCTGGGGAAGGGTGCCCTAGGCTTGGGGAGTTCTGGGCCAGGACTGCCTCTCTGGACCCCCATCCCGGGGCTGCCATGTACCCAGCCACTAACAAATGACTCGGCATGGAGGCCGGCAGAACACAAGGGACAGAGGAATCCCCCAGGATGTGGGGCACACTCCAAGAGGGCACACTCCTTATCCCCAGCTGGCCTTGCTCAGGCTCTGGGGTTGGGGCATGCATCTGCACCAGCCCAGGCAGAGAGAATCCAGTGTGGTGAGGGACCCAGCATGAGTGGGAGTCCCCAAGGTCACAGTTCTGGGTAGGGGAAGCTGGCCCACAGGCCTCTCCTTCCTCCCATCTGGCTCCGGCCCCAGCACTTAGCCGGCCTCATGTCTGCAGAATCCTGCTCTTAGCTAACTGCCAAGAAAGGTGTTAGCTGTCAATGCAGGTGTTAGCTGTCAACGAAGGTGTTAGCTGATAACTCAAGTGTTAGCTGATAAGCCATAACCCTCCCAGGGGGATTCACATTTTAATAGACTCACTCCTGAAGGAGAAAAGACTCTTCGGCATTCAAAGAGGGGACTCTAATGGTGGGATGATAGGCAGTGAGCTTCGTATTGGGGTGTGTGTCCCTGCTGATGAGACCAGGGTGGATACAGCGTACCAGGAGTATAGGTCTTTGGTGAGGCCGTGTGTGTGTCTGGCCCCCAGATACGGGGGGAGGGCATATGAGGAATTATGCAGACATCGATTGGCTGGGAAGGAGTAAGCTCCTCACCCGGGGAGGAGATCAAGCAGAGAATGAGGCCGAGGGGAGGAGGCTGCAGGAGGAGTTCCATGCCAAGTCAGGATGTGTGGAGGAGGGAGCAGCCTGTCTGGAGGGGGCTCACAGGGTAGGCAGGGCTGCACCCCTGCCCTTAGGCATCCAGGCTCCTGATCCTGTGAGAGTAGAGTTACTCTGGAGTCTGCTGTGCCTGTAGCAGTTTCATGTGCCCTGTTGGTGGGACCCAGACCCCCTACAGGAGGGCCACTGGGGGTTGTGGCTCCTGGCTCTAAGGCTCTTGTGGTTTCCTCATTAAAGCACAGCTCTCTGCAGTGGCGAGGCCTCCTCAGAATCCAGGCAGCCCAGGAGCTCCAGGGGCTCTGGAGCCTGGGAAGGGGGCTTGGACAGGGCACAGGGTCTGAGCCACAGCCCCTCCCTTCCTGCAGCCTGAGAGGGCCCTCAGGAGGGGCTGCTGCGGAAGCTACTGGAAGTCCGGCAGCTGGCTGCCTGGCAGGCCTGGGAGTGAGCCTCTGCTCTGTGTGAGCTTGGCCAGCCTGATCCTCAGTGTTTATACCAAGGGCGTCTCTCCCAGCCTAGTCTGTGGGCTGGTGGAGCAAGGGACAGGCCAGGGACAGTGCTGGGACTGATGGGGAGGGTGGGCAGGTCCAGGGATTCACTGGAGTCTCGAAAAGGTATTTGCAGGCATGAGTGTTTATCTCAGGAGGCCTTTAAATGGGCTTCGGTGGTGACCCAGCTAACCCTGAGTAGCTGGGGTGCAGGCATCGCAGCTTGTGTGTTTGAGCGCTGGGCAGGGTGGCAGGGTGGCATGGGAACCAAGGTGAGGTTCCTCGGTGCAGAACATGTAACTCCCCTGGCAGGTTTTGGTGAAGCGGTTTCTGTGTGGCAGGTGGAGCAGGGATCACAGCACCTGTGTTTTCAGGAGTGACAGCATGTCCTAGGCCCGGCTCTAGGCCCTCCTGAGGCCCTGTCTCAGGGGCCCGCCTGGCTCCAGCATGACCCCCATCCTCACAGAGCCCTCTGCCTGTTAACCACCTTCTCCTCTGCCCACAGGGAGCCAGCTGCTGGCCTGGGTGCTGTGGCTGCAGGCGTGGCGGGTGGCAGCACCGTGCCCAGGTGCCTGTGTGTGTTACAACGAGCCCAAGGTGACGACGAGCTGCCCGCAGCAGGGCCTCCAGGCCGTGCCCACTGATATCCCGGCCGCCAGCCAGCGCGTCTTCTTGCACGGCAACCGCATCGTGCACGTGCCCGCCGCCGGCTTCCGTGCCTGCCGTAACCTCACCATCCTGTGGCTGCATTCGAATGCACTGACCCGCATTGATGCTGCTGCCTTCACCGGCCTAACCCTTCTCGAGCAGCTGGACCTCAGCGACAATGCGCAGCTGCGAGCCGTGGACCCCACCACGTTCCATGGCCTGAGCCGCCTGCACACGCTGCACCTGGACCGCTGCGGCCTGCAGGAGCTGGGCCCCGGCCTGTTCCGTGGCCTGGCTGCCCTGCAGTACCTCTACCTACAGGACAACGGTCTGCAGGCGCTGCCAGATGACGCCTTCCGCGACCTGGGCAACCTCACGCACCTCTTCCTGCACGGCAACCGCATCCCCAGCGTGCCTGAGCGCGCCTTCCGTGGCCTGCACAGCCTCGACCGCCTCCTTCTACATCAGAACCGTGTGGCCCATGTGCACCCGCATGCCTTCCGTGACCTCGGCCGCCTCATGACGCTCTACCTGTTTGCCAACAACCTCTCTGCGCTGCCCGCAGAAGCCCTGGCACCCCTGCGTTCCCTGCAGTATCTGCGGCTCAATGATAACCCCTGGGTGTGTGACTGCCGGGCACGCCCGCTCTGGGCCTGGCTGCAGCAGTTCCGAGGCTCCTCGTCTGAGCTGCCCTGCAGCCTGCCCCCACACCTGGCTGGCCGTGACCTCAAGCGCTTGGCTGCCACCGACCTGGAGGGCTGCGCTATCGCTGCCAGGCCCTCCCGTCCCATCCGGACCGGCGGGCCTACTGATGACGAGCGTCTGGGTCTGCCCAAATGCTGCCAGCCTGATGCCGCGGACAAGGCCTCAGTGTTGGAGGCTGGCAGTCCAGGCTCAGCCGGCAACGCGCTCAAGGGACGTGTGCCATCCGGCGACAGCCCACCAGGCAATGGCTCTGGCCCACGGCACATCAACGACTCCCCCTTCGGGACCCTGCCTGGCTCAGCTGAGCCCCCACTGACCGGGATGAGGCCCGAGGGCTCCGAGCCACCGGGGCCCCCCACCACAGGCCCTCGCAGGAGGCCAGGCTGTTCCCGCAAGAACCGCACCCGCAGCAGCCACTGCCGTCTGGGCCAGGCGAGCAGTGGGGGCGGTGGGGCTGGTGATGCAGAGGGCTCAGGCGCCCTGCCCAGCCTCGCCTGCGGCCTGGCCCCCCTAGGCCTCGCGCTGGTGCTGTGGACGGTGCTTGGGCCCTGCTGACCGGCCACCGATCGCGAGGCCGTTCTCAGCAGTCAGGTGTGTGTACATATGGGGTCCCCTCCATGCCGCCAGCCAGCACCAGGCGGCAGGCCCTCCCTGATGGACACCTCCCGCCCACCCACCCCATCTCCACCCCATCATGTTTACAGGGTGCAGCGGCAGCGTTTGTTCCAGAACGCCACCTCCCACCCGGATCGCGGTATATAGAGATATGCATTTTATTTTACTTGTGTAAAAATATCGGAAGACGTGGAATAAAGAGATCTTTTCTTAAGCTATGGCCTCTCAGGCTGGGGTGCTGTGGGCAATGAGAGGCGTGTGGGTCCCAGAGGTGCAGCCCTGCGTCAGTCACAGGCACACGGAGGCCCCGAAAGGGGAGGGATTTGCCAGGTAGTGCAGGATGCCATTTCACTCCAGTAGCACCCAATGATGGTCAGCGGGGATGTGTCATGCCCCTGCCCTCCACCCTAGCCATGAAGGCTAACATCAGTGTGCCTTGGCCACTTTCCCTTCTAGCTAGGCTGACAGTGGCATCTGCCCAGGGAGAAGTGTTTGTCCTGCACAGAGCCCACAGGAGCAGGATGAGGCTGCCTTTGTGGGGGATGTCTGTTCTGGTGCCACACAGAGTCCCTGGAGCTCCTAGCCTTCCACCCTAGCCAGCGCCGCCGCTCCCCAGCTCCATATGGGTTGGGTGTAGGTAGACAAGGTGGCCCTGAAGGAGAGCTGAGTGGGCAAGGCCAGGCCCCTGTCTTCCAAGACCTGACAGGGGTCATGTGTACCCTCATACCACTGCTTGTGGTCTCATGCCACCTGCAGCTATGCCTATGTAGGCATGTGCCCAGACATGCGTGCACATCCACCACACTGCATCCCAAACACGTGGGTCTGCATGCCCCTGCACACACATGAGCACACATAGCACATACACAAGCAGGGCAAGGACCACACATATGCACACACATGCACGCACACGTGTGCTTGCAAACACAGCACACACAGCACAGGCAAAAATATGCACATGCACGTTTTCTCAAGGCCTGGGCCCGTGAGGACTTAGAAACAAAAGGAAAAGAGGCCATGTGGCCCGTGACTGAGGCTCCCCCATTCCCCTGGGGCAGGGGCCTTTGGGAGCAGGGTGAGGGAGGAAGCACAGTGAGTTGGGGGAGGGAGTAGGGGGAGCGTTGCTGGTGGAGCCAGATGGCAGTGGGGGCGGCCAGGGCTCCAGAAGCCCAAGGGAGGGAGGAGGAGCGGGGAACGTGTGCAGAAACCAGGCTCTCAGCTCCCCTGCCCAGCTCTTCAGTGCCCATGGTGTGCTCAGACCCTCCCCATCCTGGGGGCCAGGGCAGAGTCAAGGGCCTCTTCTTGATCCTGGGCTCACCGGCACTGCCTGCCCACTATGTGGGTTCTGGCAGTTTGCCCCTCTGCACAAAGGACACCAGCACATCCAAGCTCAAAGACCTGACTGCCTTGCCCCTGGCTCAGAGGGGGCGGCTCAAGCAGGCTCTACAGGAATAGGGACACTATTTGCTCAAAGCTCCTCTCCCAGCCCCTCTGGGCCTAGGAGACCCCATTGCTCGCCCTTGATAGCCTTCTCAGAGGCAGCTCTGTGGAATCTGGTGTCGAGGTGTCAGACAGCTTCTGTTGTTTAATCCAGTGTTCACCTGAGCAGACCGTGCCATACCTAAGAAGGTGTAACCAAAGTGCTAGATCTGGGGAAGAGGCAGGGCTCCAAACTGAGGCTGACAGGTTTTTGCACAACACAGTGGCCCCTGGGTTCCCACCACCTTCCTGGGAACCAGAAAATGGCAGATGACCATCTGCAAAGAGCTTTGAGGCCCACCTGAGCTCCTCAGCTTGCATGCCTCCCAGGACAGGACGTTCTCTACCTATGTTGAGCCTGCTCTTCACTGAGTGATACCTCAAGGCACTTTTAAGGCTAACTGTATCTGTCACCAATGGCCCTCCCTCTGGCAGCTCAGGAGACTACAGGGCTCTATGCTGAGCAGTGCCTTGGCTGACCGCCCTCAGATGCCTTGATGGGCCCTGCCTCCACAGCCACACATTCATCCTTCCTGGTACTGTCAGAGCCCACAGCCCATCTCTTGGGACTCTGTACCCCACCTCCTCCAGAAGGGAGAAACCTAGACCTTGACAAGGAATGGGGACAAGGGACCAACCAGGTCTTCAGAAGCTGAAGCAGGTGGATGGGTGAGCCCAGGTGGAACTGGAGGAGATAGAGGGTGGCATCCCACGGATCTTGGAGACTGTCCTGAGAGGGGCTAGGACCAGATCTGATTTCCAGATAAAGTCCCTCTGGCTGCTGTGTGTGCAGTGGAAGCTTGTGCAGTGCGGAGCGAGGGGAGGAGGAGGAAGGCTCAAGCAGGGTAGGGTGGGAGGATCAGGAAGGACATGGCCGCATTTCGAGTTGGATCTGGCAGAAGGCAGAGATGGTGGGCAGGGCTCCCGGCGTCTGCCCTGAGCAGCCGGCATGGGGTGCCCATCCCCAAGGTGGGGGTGCAGGAGGAGCGGCCACCGTTGTCGAGGCCCAGGAGACATCTGGGCGGGGGTGTCGCGTGGGCTGTGCGGGCTGAGCTCAGGAGAGGGGCCCAGGCTGGAGGACAATTTGGGAGTCGTGAGCGTTTGGGTGATATTTACAGCCCAGGAAGTGATGAGATCACCGGCCGGTGCTGGTGAGGGGCAGGAAGGAGTGGTAGTGCTGAGCCTGGGGTGGCAGTTGCTGATTCCCTGAGGTGGGGCCCCTGGCTCCAGGTGGGTGGGTAGCTGATGTCCAGCCTCAGTCTCTCAAACCCTGAGATCTGCACAGGAAGATAATTAAAGCCACGAGAAGTGGTGTTGAGTGTGTTAACCTCCCCCAACACCGGCTGCTGGTTTACAGTGGATGCTCCTGGCCCCAATCCAAAGATGCCAGGCCAGCCACAGGGCAACCTGTGGACAGAGCATCCTTCACAGCTCACAGGTCAACACCGCCAAGAGCAATCAGTGGAGGGTTACCCCGGGGCCGGGGCTCGCTGAGGATGAATTGAGCGGGTGAGTAGCCCTCTCAAGGTGCTGGGGTCAGGGCTGGGCTGCTCCAGAGAGTCACTTCTCTGGCAACACTGACTCTGGGGCCCTGGGACAGCAGTGAGGCACAGCCACAGGCCTTCTTGAGGGCCAAGAGGTCCCTGGGACCACTCTATGCTGCCATCCACCCAGGGGCTACATGGTTGGCTCAGATCCTGGGATAGCAGAACCTGCCCCCATTTATCTGGCTTCTGGGGCTTTTTGCACAGTAATCGAAAGAATTATTTTTTTTAATGCTTAAATTAGTTCTGAAATGATAGAAGCAGCAGAATGTTCAGCAGCTGATGGTAGACTGATGTCCAGTGAGACCAAGAACATGCCGGAAACATGTTTACAGGGAAGTGTTTATTTATTGGATGAACTGGGGGCTTCAGGCAGCAGGTTGGAGGCCCCTCCTCACAGCCAGGGCTTCTGCCCTGGTTACAGTGCTGCCCCAGCCCTGCCCCAGCTCTCACATGCGTGTCCTCCCAGGAAGAGGCTGCTGACATCCCCAGTGTGCAGATGACGACACTGAGGCCCAGAGGCATGAAATGACATGCCTGGGCAGCAGTGGACCTACCTGAGGCCACCATGCTCGTTCAGACACACCCACCGCCCACGTGGCTTTGCCCCAGAGCATTGTGTGGCCGGCACATGGCTCCCTCACCACACCTCAGCTTCCTCACCCCAGTGCCAGGACAGTACATGAATGGAGCATCGATCTCTCCACCTTGTGCCAGTCAGCCTGGCAGTGTCACCCAGCCTGGTGGTGTCCCTTAGCCCGAGGGCATCACTCAGCCCTGTAGGCAAATACACTCTGATCTGTGGTGGACATGTGACCACAATGACACAGCTTGTCCCACTCCCACACAGCATCTCTGGCAGGCTTGCTCTAGGTCCTGCCTTGTTCACCACCTCCCATCTCCCTTTTCCCATCCTGCACTGGGCTGAGGCTGCCCTGGAGCCCCAGACGACAGGTCCAGTCACTGTGTGCAGCACAGCCCAGGGGCTTGGCAAGGCTCCCCATACAAGGCATGGGCAGACCCAGGGAGAGAGCAGCATTCTGGATGTGGCCCTCCCCATGTGGCCAAACTGGAATCCTTTGGGAATCCAGGGGTCCTGCCTCCTCTCCTGGCACTACTGCCCCCTGCAGCTCCCAGTGACAGAATGTCTCAGGATCATCTTCCCAGTACCCTCCACCGTGCTTCAAGCCCTTAGCTCTGATACAACCCCCTCCCCCAGGAAGTCCTCCATGATCCTCCCAGGCTGATAGTCACCCAGCTGGGAGGTCACGGAATGGATCCATAGCACCCAGACCTTACACAGCCAGGGCTCAGGGAGGTGCAGAATTGGGTCCTGTCCTAGGGCAGGTCATCACACCTCACTACCTCTCGGTTTTCCTGCCTGTCATGAGGAATGAATAAATCCTCATGGTAGGCATCCCTGCCACAAACCTGCTGTGAGAGGGGCTCAGTTCAGACCCAGCACTGGAGAGTCTTAAAGACTGACAGGATAGCTGAAGCCCCCAGCAAAGGAGCTGCATCAGGTGTTCCTGCTGCACCATCCCAAGGCTATCCCACCCTCCAGGTAACCCACACACAGCCGGCTTGTCTTCTTGTCCCTCAGACCTCTATGCAGAGCACACACTTGGATTCCCAGGCCCAGGCAAGCCAAGGGAGTCCCCTGAGGCCAGGCAGCAGGTGGTGGGGCCAGGCTGGGCACCTGAGCACACCTCACCCCTGTGGGGTTGCTGGAGCTGGCCTCAGGGACCCCTCGCCCTGATGTCAGCTGAGTGCTCAGCCTGCCTGCAGTCCTGAGCATTGCACACACAGCATTTCCTTCCTTCCTTCAGCCGACTGGGGGTAGGGAGGCTAGGCGAAGACCATGGGAGGGCAGCAGGACTCACAGCCAGCTGTGCAGATGACTGGTCAGCTCTCCCCCAGCACATGGCTGGTCTGGCTCAGTGGAGGGGGTCTTTATGCTCTGGCCCATGTTGGGGAAGGGTGAAGCCCATTCATCCAGAAACCTACCAGTTCACCACACACTTATTAGGTACCTACTGTGTGATGGGTAGAACTAATGGGACTCCTTCCTGAGGACCAGCAGGGGTGCTGCTAGGGCCTCTGCCATCAACTCTCTGGGCCACCTGGGCAGCAAAGGGCCAGCCTGGGACTGGGTGTGGGGAGACCGGTTACATGGTCTGGCATGTTGAATCCACACAGATGGATGCACGAGGGAGGAGCCTTCTGTTGTCCCTGCACGCGCCCCAGCTTTGGCCCTCCTAGACAAAGCACAGGGACAGTGAAAGGCCCCTTCCCTGGCCCAAGCCCAGCCCGCTCCTCTGAGGGGAGGGCTAATTAAACCTGCCGCCGACAAACACCGGGGAACTAGAGGCCTCCGATCTGTCTTCACAAAGGGCTGTGCAGAGATTTATAGGCAATAAAGGAACATCCATCTCGGGGCAGTCAGAGGAACGGCAGTTGGGGCAGGAGGGGTGGGTGTGGGGAGGCAGCCCCCTCCCAAGGAGCACGGCAGCTGCATTTTGATGCTCACAAAGGAGAGGTGGGGGCCAAGGCTTCAAGGGACTCTCACCAAGGAGGGAGAAAAATTAATGTGAACAATTAGGGAATGATGAAGACCTTGCAGGGAAAACACCTTGACACACGCATCGCAGCCTGGGAGGGTCTCAGGGATGCAGAGCCAGTAACGGCAGGGTGGGGGTTGGGGGGATACCACCTGACAGGGAGCAGCTCAGAGACAGCTTGATGGCACACAATTATTTTTGAAAAATGATGGAACAAAGAGAGAGCAGAATTGGGGGGATGGGGGGGGTGCTGCTGCAGCTCCGGGGTTCCAGGAGCTTCTGGAGGGCAGTTGCTGTGTCAAGTTGGGGGAGGAGTGTCTCTGTTTCAGGACCACCAGGGCTTCTGAGAACCAAGAGAGTGGGGTCCCTTGGCCACTCAGGAGCAGCAGCCAGACCTGTCCACCTGGAGGCTCTCACCAGTACTCCCTGGATCCCCGTACTAACCCCTCTGCTCCAGGACCTGTCTCCTGTGGCCAGCCATCAGAATCTGACTCTGCCTGAGTTCCAACTGCCTGTTCATGCATCCCACCCTCCTGTCTGTGTACCCACCACTCGGTCCATCCATAACACCTTCCCTGCTCTTCTCAATGGGCCCCACTCTGTCCATCAGATCCTGGTTGGGGGGACTGTGGTTTTTCTGTCCCCAGGGTCAATATCATCCAGGACATGCCCCCCACTCCAACCACAAACCCCCTCCAGTCCTACAGAGGGACAAACTGGTCACAAGACCATGTCCCAAGCCAACCTGACTCAAATGACCACCCAGGCAAAGGCAGTGGTGCTATTGCCCCCATTCCTGCCTTGTCCAGGAAGGCCTGTGGCCCCCCACCCCAACTGCTGGGTCTGAGCTGTTCAAGGGCCTAGGCCTTGGGGATGTGGATGACTTCAGCCCTGACATGCCCAGGGGGCAAAATGCTCCCCAAACCTGCAGGTTTACTGGAATACAAAGACTTGCAGATTTTCCTACCCCATTAGGTTCATTCTGTAAAAACCAACCCCAATTAACACAACCAAATAGAAGCACCCGGCATGCCGCATTCTAGAAATAGGACATGTGCTGGGGTGAGAACGGCAGTGCGGCAAAGTGAGGGGGCGCCCGGCATCCACCGTCTCCACAGTAGCATCTCAGGAGAGCCTCAGTGTCCTCACTGGCTGATGTGGGCATCACAGACAGCAAGCACAGGGTCTGGCACCCAGCATTCTCCACCCAGTGAGTCCTACAGATGCTTTAAGACCAGGCTCTGAGGACACCTCCTCCCGGAAGCCAGTCCTGACTGCATCCACTCACCATGGAGTCTGAGCCCTCACTCAGCACTCTTCCCACCACTGATGAAGCCCTAATTGTATCAGGTATTGTCTCAAACCCTCCAAATGTGGCCCAGGGTGACCTTGTCTCCTACATATGACAGGCAAGTGTCAGGCATGTGCTGGGTGCTCCTGGAAAGGCTTCCTTAGTCTGGGAGGGCATAAGAACAACCGAGACACCTAGAACAGCATCCACCTTCCTGGGACCATGGGACCAGCCTGAGCCAGAGCCAGGCAGTGAGTGACATACGGCCCTGTTAAGGGGGACCTTGGCATCCACTAGCCTTGAGTCTGCTCCTCCTCCTGATGGCTGAGACATGGCCACCTACCATGCTATTAGTTGTCTGTCTCCAGCAGGGTCTCTGTCCTGTGGCCCTTAGCGGCTGGGACCCACCATCACCAATAGGAGGAGGGGACTGAAAAGGACAGAGAAGGAAAAGTTGGTGAGGGCAATGGGGGCCAGTGCAACTTGGATAAGAGAGCTCTCATCTGGGATCCCTGCACAAGCAGCCCCTCATCTTTCACCCAAAGCACTGCTGAAAACCAGTGAGAAGCTAAGAAGCAGTGGACCCTCCAGACAAGGGGCATCCTAGCCCTGCTGGAGATACTGAAAGTAATTTTTTCTGCCCAATGGAGAGCCAGCCTGTGGTAGCTGTCATCCTCCCCTGTGTGACACAGCTGCTCAGTCCCCAAGGGCCCCATGGAATGAGGGACTCACTCCTCCCCACCCCACCTGGCCAAGCAGATGCCAGGAAGGCCATAGTGGCAAAAGGAACAGCCTGTGCCAGGCACCAACACAGGAGAGCCAGAGGCTGATGGCTTACCCTGAGCTTGGGGAGCCTCAGTGGGGGATGGGACTGAGCAAGGACCTGAGCCAGGTGGGCATGGGCTCACCTGGCTCCCTTTCCTGCCTCCCATGAGGAGTGGGGGCAGGATCTCCCCAGGGAATCCAGTGAAGGGTGCTGAGGGTTAGAGTAGAGGGAGGTGACCCTGGGCCCCGGTAGAAGGATGAGGCTATAGGGTTTGCCCCACCTGTCTCTGGGGTCCCCAGGCCCCTTCAATGGGTGACTGCTGACACGTGACACAGAGCCTTTGTTGCTCCCACCTGACCTCTAATTTGGCTGGCTACATATCAAGCTGGAGATTGGAGCAAGCACTCAATAACGCAGAATTTGACTTGCAAAATCTGCGAAGCCATGCTAATAAGAGGACCTGTGCATGTGAGAGTGGGGGTAGGGACCTGAAATCCAGGCTTTAAGGGCAGAACACCTCTGGGCTCAGGAGACCCTGGGCCTGCCAACCTGGCCCCTGTCTGCTCAAGACCCAAGGGCATAGAGTGTTTTGAGCAGGCAGGCAGCCCAAAATAGGGGAACAGTTCACTCCACCTGCCAGTCCCCCAGCCTTAAATAGGCAAAGACTTTGGGGCCAGGATGGGGACCCTCAGCCTACCATGTGTGGCAACTTTTCCTTCCCTACACCCTTGCGGGGAAGGGGCTAGGAGTGGGGGGTCTTGCCTGACCTCTACCTCACACCATCTAATTTCTGAGGGCCTCACACACCCCTCCTGCCCCAGCCAGGACCCCCATTGCTGTGGCTCTGAGTATGGGTCATCCTCAGTCCTTATGACAGCAGCTCACTCCCTCCTCTTGGTTCCCCATGGGGGCTCAGGGGCTGGCAGAGTAGGCCTGGCAAGGTCAAGGAGCTCAGCACGGGCTGAGCTCAGCACACAGATGGGGTCGCCTAAGGGTGACATGTGGGGAAAGGTGCTGCATCAGAGGTGGGTGTCTCCATGGGACAGGCCATAGGCATGTAGCTGGAGTCAGGATTGAGGACACCTTCCTGGACCATGTGCAGGCTGAGACAGGTCTGGTCTGAGTTGGGGGCCACAGACCATGAAGAAGCTCTTTTGTGGACCCCTTTAGCGCATGGCACCTGTGGGAGGGGGATAGAGGGAAAGGAGTGAGAGGCAGGCCAGGGACCCCACTGAGCCCCAGGGAGAGCAACATATTCTCCTTCCCCTTCTCAACATGTTCCCATCACAACACTGGCCACGCCAAGTTGTGGGTCAGTCCTTGGTGCTGATGAGGACACAGTCTAGGCTGGATACTGTGGCCAGCTGTTCGTTTAATAGGAAATTCCCCAATTATGTCTCTGTCGCTGAGGCCAGCAGGTATGCTGGCTGCATGTGACCGTGGCCTAGAAGCGGAGCTGATTTGGGACACCCAGCAAAGGTTTGCAACCATGTGGCATTTTCCCAGCAATGGCTGAGTGGATTGGAGGGCTCCTTATTCCCCAGCTCCTACTGCCCACAGGAGGTCCTTGTCCTCCTGTGTCCTGCCCGGGGATGCTGTGCCCACCCTCCACCTCCCCTCTGCACCAGGCTGTAGCCTGTGCATCCAGGTCCTGTACCCAGAGCAGACCCATCCATCACACTGGCTTAGGGGCCCGGCAGGTGTGGCACCAAGTGGACATATGAGGAGAAAGACTCCCTTTTGGGTATCCAGCATTGTCACCACAGCACTGTATAGTCCACCTACTGCCACTGGTGCCCAGAGGCTGTGTATGGCTGCCCGGGGCAGGCTGGGCCCAAGGGCCCCCCCACCACCCCCGCGCTTGGCCTGGCCTGCCGCACCCCCACACTTCCCCTTTTAATTGGACCTTCTCCCTGACAGAGTGCCATGTAGGCCTGTTCTGTCAACGTCGGCACAATCTTTGCTCACTGAAGCCTGGCGGAACGGAGAGGCCAGTACAGCAGAAATAGCTCCAGGCCCCTGGGAGCCTCTAAGCAGGAGCAGGGAGAGGCTTAAATCCTAGGTGTGTCAGGGACATCCTGGGTCCATGGAGGCTTCCTAGACCTCCCCAGGCCAGGGCGTGGTCCAGGGCCGAGACACCTCCAAGAGACGCAGGGAGGTTCTGCACCCAGCTCAGGCCACAGGGGCACTGGGCCAAGACAATGTGCAGGGTTAGCCCTGGTGGGGCATCCAGCCTGGGCAGCAGGACACAACAAGACTCAGGACAAACTGCCATCCTGCCTCCTCCTCGAGAGTTGGTGTGGGGCCTGCATGGTACTTGAGTCTTTTCCCTCCACCAACCGCTTCTTCCTACCTACCTGAAACAGAATCCCCTGGTTCTTGTTACAAATGCAGGTCCCATTCTCTCACTGGAAGGTGGGACAGCGAGTCTGGGGGTCCGGAGCTGAGCAAGTGCCCTGAGTAACTCCTATGACTGGGCACATTTGGGACACGGACCCTAAAATGCATGGAGGACTAGAGAGGAGTTGAGCGGGGCTGTCGGGCTGGCCTCTTGCTGGCCTCCTGCTACCAGGGGGGTTGCAGCTATAACTTCGCTTCCCCAGGCCTCGGTTTCCTGGTCTGTGAAATGGAGTAATGATTAAACTCATAGCAATGCCTTCAGACAATCATCAAAAGGCCCTGGCCCAGGTCCCCCTTCCTGGCCCAGCCAAGCACACTCACTGAGAAAACTGGGCACCATGGGCTGCAACCAGGGAGGGCCAACCTCAGGTGCACAAACTGCATGCACACGCAGACTCTCATGCACACACAATGTGTGTACAATGTACAGAGGGAGATCCCAGCGCCACACCAACACGTCACCTAGCCCATCAACTCTCAGGCTGAGATTTCAGCGGATTCGTTCTCTTCTGGGGTTCTTATGACTGTGGCTCCCCTCCTCCAGCCTGTGCCTCCCCTCCTCCTGTCACCACACAGTCCACAGCAGCAGCTAGCAACAGACACATTGTCAGCCCAGGGAGCCTCACCAGGGTGCTAGGTCCCCATGGAGAGACTCCAGTTCCTGGGACTTGAGCTCCTGCCATGTGCTGCCTCAGTCCTGGGAAGCAACACTTGTGCCCACATCGGGTGTGCTGTCACCTCTAGGCACTCACTGGTGTTCAGTGCTAAGACACAGAGATGAGCAGGTGGGCCTCACCTTTTAACCCTCCCCTCTGTGGGCTGATCCCACACAGCAAACTGTACTCAACTTACAATGTTGACCTCCTCCCCGGCATTGCCCACCTTGACTGTGGGATCCCTGTGCCCAGTTCGAGAGAGGGAGGGTGGCCTGGAAGGGCCTGTTCCCAGAAGGCTCTAGAAGCTAAGGCCCCCAGAGTCTCGGCCCTGTTCTGCATGCTCACACACTCTTCACCTTTGCAGGGTGTATTGTTCACAGTTCGCTCAGCATTAAAATCAGAAGCTGCTGCTGAAATTCCAACAAATTCTGGCCCCAAAGGGCAGTCACTTCAGTGAGCCATGGAATGTGATGAGAGGGGCTGGATTGGCCTGAGATAGGCACCAAGCAGCAAGCGTCCACACTAGGGCGAGCACTAGCCAGGAGCCTCCCGAGAGCTTGGGGGCCTCTCCAGAGACAGGCGGAAGCAAGCCTGGACAGGGCAGCCACAGATCTGGGGTCAGCTCTCAGTAACTTAGCCTGATCTTGTGTCTTCCCCATGTGATGGTACATAGGCAACAGCTGCCGCAAAAAGGGCCAGAAGGAGCACAGCAGTGTCTTCTGTGACTGTTCCCACCAGGCACATTCTCAACAACCGAAGCTGGGCCTCCAATTCCATGACCACATCATTGGATGGCCTCCAGGACCTAGACAGAACTTGGTTGTGTCAGGGTGCCACAGCCCACAGCCCCGTGGCAGGGTCTGAGGTTGTGTCAAGGTCTTTGTCCCTGGTCTCTTCTTTACCTTGCCAGGGGGTCAACATGGCCCCTGCATCTGCCCCCTATGCCTGTCTCTGGAGAGCACACCCTCCAGGTGGCACCCCACCCACACCTCTTGCTTCTCTCTGGCTGAAAGCTGGGCCATAAGGAACCCTGGTCTTCTTGCCCCAGCGTTCACACTCGGGTCCCCTCCTGGGCCCTTTCTTTTCAAGACCCCACATTCAGATCTGGACTCCCAAGAGCCCTAGTGACCTGGAGGGAGCAAATGGTTTCTTGGCCACTGTGGGGTTGGATCTGGGAGTCCCCATGGTGAGCCTCAGACCTAAGTCACCCCCTTGCCCGTGCCTTCTGGCCATGCAGTGCCGGGGCCTGCTGACACCCACCCAGTGCCCCTCTGGAAGTCTTGTGGGTCTCCCAACCCCTGCCAAAACTGCTCTGTGTGTCTCCCGTCTTCCCAGGAGCCCCCTTCCCAGCCTTGGTACTTCTGCAGGGTAGGGTCGGGATGGAGATGGGCATAACCAGAAGAAGCTTGGAAGTGTAGAGGTGGATGTGGCCTCTGGGCCATTGTATGCTGGGCTCACCCAGAGAACAGTCCAAGGCTCCAGGCAGGCAGTGGGAGACCCTGAGTGTGCACATCCTTGTGCCTCAGAGTCCCCTGATCCAGACTGTCATTTTTCAAATTCAGCAAGTATTTGTGAGCACCTTCTGTGCATGTACATAGTTGAGGGAGACACTGGTGTGGCCCTCAGGGCAGGCACAGGTCTACAGAGTGGGAGGAGCTTATGGGTGTCACAGAAAGCCTACCCCTGGGCCTTGGCACTTGCCAGTTCCCCACCCCCACTCCCTCTCTGTGCACTCTCTCCGGTCACACCCTCCCTCCTGCTCTGGGCCCATATTTCCAACCCACCTTCTCAGCAGGGCTTCCTGGAATACCCAACTACCTCAGTGGTCTTCCCTGACCTCCTTGAGTTCACTGTGTATACACAGGATCAGCCCCAGAGAATGCTACTATATCTCCATTACCACTGCACTCTACCAGGCCAGTGTTCAGGAGCCTTAAGGCCTACCTATGACAACTGCCACGGGGATATGGACCTGGGGGTCAGAAACATCTCAGTGTCAAGGAAGTGGCCAGGAAGAACATGGCCCAGCCCTCTATGGTATCCTTTGCCCATCCTGAGACTAGGCCTGGCATCACCCTTCTTTATACAGGAAGCCAACAGGAAGCTGGATCCAGTAGAATCACCACCCCAGGGAGTGGCTCAGACATGCTGACTGTAAACAGCTGTTAGTTTCTTGGAGAGCAAACTTAATTGTTTTAATGGCAGAGTAGTTATTCCTCACCGTGCAGCTTGGGGCTGCGGGCCTCGGAAGTTTTGTGTCCTGCTAGTTGGCCCTCACCCTGGACAGCCCTGCTGGGCCTTAGAACCTTGTATAAGCCAGTCAGGTGAGTGATGGGTCCTTCGCAGGAGTGGGCTGTCTCCCTGAGACCCTCACAGGGCCCAAGCCAGGTGTGCATCTGTGAACATGCTGGGGGGTGGGAGGTGGGCCACAAGTGCATGTGGATACATGTATGTCTGTATGTCTACATGAGTGGCCATGTGTGTGTGCATGTGTGTCCACCTGTGAGGTCATGGCATCCATCCTCCTTGCTCAAACCCCTGCATTTGTCTCCACCTGGCATCTTCCTCTTCCCTTCCAGGGGTCCCTAAGTCAGCCCCCTGGCCCCAACTCCCCACCCAGTGCAATGGGAGGAGGGATCAAGGACCAAGAATGTGTACTTCTCCCATCACAGATGGCCTGGCTGTGTGATGCTGGGTGGCTGATGACCCCTCTCTGGGCTCACTGACACCATACTACCCTCCACATGAGGTCAAATGTGTGCAGAGCTCAGGGATTTTGCCCCAGTCACTCCGGCTCTAGAAAGGATCCTGGGGTGGTACAGAGGGTCCTAGTTGGGGAGAGGTCTGGGCTGGATAGCTGTCCACAACACAGGGTAGGGTACAGTGCCCATGCCAGGTAAGGAGCCCCCAAGCCATAGACAGGAGGAGAAGCGGGAGTTCTGGGCAGCTCAGGCCTGCTTGGCCCTCCCCAACCACAGCAGAAAACATCCCGAGGCTGGAGTCCACTCAGCAACTACACCGGTCAGCACAGCGGCCTCGGTGAAGACAGGAAATCCATACTAAGCTGAGCAATATTTCCAGTGAGGTCAGACCTGTTGGCAAGGGGAAAGCTAGTTGGGGGGGATTGAGCCAGGCTGGCTACCCTCACCAGCTCACAAGCTGAAAGCAGGCGGAAGTATCCAGGCCAGGTCCCCACGCACCTCTGTGAACCAAGTCAGGCCATCCCAGGGCCAGGCCCTGCCTGGCTCTATCTACCCTTGGGAGGCATCCCACACATGAACCCTGGGGCCAGGTCCTCTCTTGTAGGTGGCAGGGTCACAGGCACCATGCATCTGCCTGCCCCAGCACAGGGGAGCAATCAGGACAAGAAGCCAGTGCAGCTTTCTCTCAGCAGCCCCTTCCCCGCTCCTCCATGGGCTCCAGGGGCTGGCAGAGCTTCAAAGGTCCCTCCTGGGGTCCCTCTCCACTGTTGCCTTCCACAGGAAGCTGTAGTCCTGGATATACCACCTGCACCCTACCTGTGGCTATCAGTGGCAGCTCGAAGATGCTCCTTTGGGCCACCAAATACCTTGGCCAGGCAGGGTGACTGATGGGATCAGGGTCCTCTGTCCCTCAGGAGATCTACTTACCAAGTGTGAGCCCTAGCTGTCTGGCCCCAGGTGGGGGTGGAGTGGTGCTTCTGGGGTGTTTGCGAATGACCGGATGAATCAATGAGTGAATGAATGAAGAAAAGTACACATGCCTCAGGCTTCCCTGGGAATTGCCCCAGGTGATGACAGGACCCAAAAGTTCCAGGGTCCCATGGGTGGGGGTGCTCCATTTAGGACCCTGGACCCATCTTTGTTTGAGGTTCCTGTCGGTGTTCTTTGGCTATCACAGGACGGCCTGGGTGTCTTGGCACCAATCCCCCACTGCACAGTGTGGGCAGGCTACTCTGTGCAGCCCATGGGGAAATAGAGGCTAGAGGTGGAAGCTCCTGTCGCTGCTCCCCAAGTGTTTCCCATTGGCACCTTCCCACCTTCAGGAAGCAGCCCAAGCCACATGGTTCTGGACAACAGACTATTGGGCAAGAGTGGGGTAGGACACACCTGGGCTGGTTCAAGTCCTACAGATTCTCTCTCTCCCTCTGCCCAGAAGCCAGCAACATAGCTGTCCATCAGTCTGGGTCAGTAAGTGACTTAGAACTGGGTCCCTCTGCCAAGCGCTGTGGCATTCAGTATAAACAGAAAATGCTCCTCTGTTGCTTTAAGATTTGGGACTGTTTGTTTTGCCAGCATACCTTGGCCAGCCTGACTGATAGGGGGACAGCTGTTGGGTGGGTTCCTCACTAGATACACAAACAGGGCCACAAGCAGGATCTGAGGCTGCCCCAAGGAGGCAAGTGTGGAACCCTCCCTCCCAGGCAGATGTTGAGTTGATGGGCCAGCCAATCTGCAGGCTTGAGGCCCATGAAGATGAACCCAAGAGAGAGGACTTGATTGGGGCAGGCCAGCAGGACAGATATGCTGCCACTGGAGGTGGGTGAGCACTCCGTAAGACAGGGAAGAGACTGGGGCTGTGGCCCCAGTGTGGTTGGACTCTCCCTCAGGAGCTGTGTTCCATTGGCCCAGTCGGGCTGGCTCGCTGGCATGTCCACCGAACTGTCCCCTGGACTGGGTCCTCTCATCAGGTTGAACCTACCAGCCTTCATCTGTTTCTCTCCTCCTCTGCCACCTAGCCATGCCCCCTCCCTGCTCTCACTTCCCTCCTCCAAGTCAGACCCCACCCTTCTCCCCTGACCTGACCACAGAAGCCAGGCATAGAAGCATGTGCACTGGCCCCCAATAGTAACCAGCACTCACTGTTCACTCTTCCAGGCTGGTCTGTCTCCTTTGTCCCCTGTTGGGTCCCAAGTGCTAGTGCAGCCTGTGCCTGACACACACTGAACAGCCTTGAGGGGGTACCATGGTCACCCCATTTTACACAAGGGGACACTAAAGCTCAGAGCCACGAGCCCTGGCCCCACAGGCTCTGCCACACAGAGGTCTATCATCTGAGGCACCCAACCCCCCCACCACCCTCAGGCAAGGCTTATCAAGGGGCCCCTAGACCTCCATGGCGGGGTGGAGGGGGGGTTACTGTGTCGCCTGCAAAGGCATGTTTTCATTAGCAAGAGATGAATAATTAATGCCATGGCGCCTTTGAAACTGTTTGGGTTTTTATTTTAAACATTTTTTCTATGTATAGAAACAACACTTCCGTTACTTACCAAATTTATTTTTTAATAAACTCGGCAGATATTTATTCAATCCCTAGTGCTCCCTGGGGTGGACTGGCCCAGGGGCATCAAGGACCTGCCCGGCACCACCATCAGCTCCCACCTTGTGTCAGTGCAACCTCCAAAGTGCACAGTGGTGACAGAGGACAGAGGTCATGGGTAAGGGGACACAGCTCTCCTGCTGCCTCTCATCCCCTGTCACAGGCCTGGGATGGGGTGATGGGTGGGTGGTACCAGGTCTGACATGGGGCAGGATGGAGCCCAGGGTAAGATGGGCCTCAGGTGGAGTTCAGGTGGAGGCTGGGAGCTCCCATTGCAGGGGCAGCACGTGATGAGAGGCAAGTCATCTGTTCTGGGAGGCGAGGATGTGAGGTCACTGGCCCCAGGGAAGCACCTGCTTCCCACCATCCATGAGGCCTTCTTCCTTCTCTTGCTGAGCCTGGGACCCAAGCTGGGGGCCTGGATAATTAAACTCTGTGATTCTCTGGGCCGAGATCGGCGAAGCGTTGATTCCTTGGCTCTGCAAGTCCATCCTCAAATGCTTGCTGCTTTCTCAGAGAGTAAGTCAGAAACACTTATTTTTAAATTACAAACCAAGCAGTGTGGGCAGCAGCAGAAAAACAATATGTTAACACTTCCCAGGCTTGAGGCTCTGAGTGCCAGGATGCCAGAGTCCCTCAGTCCATCCGTGGCCAATATCATGGAGTGGACATCTCGACCCCATGCCCCTGTCTTGCTCCCCAGCCGCGTTTCCTTAGCTAAACCATGATGCTAAACAAAGGAATTAGGACGTAGACATTTTTTTTTTGCAAGAAGTCATCATTAATTTTTTAAAGTGTGCAATATTGTCCTCCATGAAACATGTGAAAAATGAGTTGTCTGTTCCTAATAAATATTTTCTATATTAAGTATTTGTAATGCTATCAATTATTTATCTCCATATATGGAGAATGCATAATTTGTAATAAAATGCAGAAAGGGTTTTAATTTTTCTGCACAATATATGAAATTGAGTTTTTGATTAATACACAAATAAATTGACTCTAATCCCATCCTGTCACAGTGTACGGTATTGTTTTAGGTATAAATCTCTTATTTTATAGATGTTTTCAAAAAATTAATCTCCAATATTTAAGGATCGGAGTAAATCTCCCTAATGGGGTGTTTTCAGTGGGTTCCCATTTATAAAACTTGTCGTTTCCACATGGCCCCCTCCACCCTCAAATAGTCAACTGTACATGCCAAAATCTCGCCAGGCCACTGCAAACACTTACAAAGGTTCATAATTTACAAAATAGATGTTGTGTTGCCTGTAATGAGGAGACTCCAGGCCCATCAACAGTAAGATGCACGGGGCCTGGCCCCATCCTGTGGGCTGGGGTGTCCATGTGGTTGAGGGTCCCCGGTCTGGTCGCTGATGGCAAAGTGGAGGTCAGGCCCATCCCATGAGCGGGTCCCAGCTGAAAAAAGCATGTCCGGGCCCTGTTTGTGTGGTGCAGAGACTTGGGGAGGGAGGCAGAAAGGGCCCAATGTGTGAAGAAATCAGCAGGGACCCAGGAGAACTGGCATGTGGCTGGGTGAAGGCCAAAGAGAGACAGGGGAGAGAGCCCAGCCACAAACATTAACCTATAATCATTAACTCCACAAACATCCGGGTCACGAGATACGCCCACTGAACCCAGTAACTGCACCAAGCACTTGTCCTATTCTGGACACTGGAGACAGATGCATAGGGGGAGCGTCTCCCCTTCATAGTGTGACATCCGGTGCTGACCACCCCAGTCCCAGCTAGGCCAAGCCAGGAATGTTTCCCCGAAGAGGTGTTGCAGTATAGTGAGTGGCACCCAATCACACTCTGACTTGACACAGCTCGCTGTGTGACCCCAGTGAGTCTGTCCCCGACCTGGACCTTGGTTCCTCCAACTGGAAACACAGAGCCCAGGTTCAAGCCACCACAAGGCTGCAGGTCAGGCTGTCCACTCTCATCTCGGAGCCCAACTCCCAGTGAGGCTGGCGGCTCTGCAGGATACAATATTGTTGGGATGTTGATACCCCAGGCATCAGGGTTGGCTCTAGGCCCAGGCCAGGCCAGTCCCAGTACCTCCCCCTCCTAGCCACATCACAGTGATTGGGTGCAGGGAAAGTTGCATGACTCAAGCCAGGTTATTCAAGATGCCTTCTTGGAATTTTTCAGGTGGAAGCAGGAGGTGGACCCCCTTTCTCCCTGGAGTGAAGTCAGGAGGTACAAGCCTGGCACTACGAGGGCCACAGGTCCAGCTTAGGGATCAGCCACTCAGAAAGGTTGACCATGTAGGGAAGTGGCAACAGGGGCTTGGAGGGGTCTCCTAGGCACTCTGGGTCCTGAGTTCCTGTGTCCCAGGGCCAGCTCATCCCTGTGGTCCTGAGGCCATCCTAGGAGCCACGAAGTCTCCACTCACACTGTCCTGAAACAGTTCCCTGGGCCCTGGGGCGGTGGGGTGGGGGGGGTCACATCAGAGCCTGGGTGCTCTTGGGGCCATGGGAGCACACACTCATGGAGCCAATACTGATGTTCTAATAACTCAGGGAATGGGTTGGAGGGGTACAGAGCTGTCTGAGATGCCTCTTCCAGGCTCTGCACATTAGGAAGCGACAAGAATTGTTTCATCAGAGGTATTTGATAATTGGAGAACCAGAGGGTAAAGTGTATTTGTGAAAACCAGGACTCAAGCCCTGAGAATTAAGAGCAGGACATCTATCCACCTGACCACCCATTGCTGCAGAACACAGAAAGCCAAAATGCCAGGCAGCAAAAAGGTATAAAGCAGAGGGGTGAAATAGGCCAGTCACAAAAGGACAAGTACTGTAGGAGTCCACTTATGTGAGGTCCCTGCAGCCATCAGATTCATAGAGACAGAAAGCAGATGGGGGTGCCAGGGGCTGGCGGAGGGGGTAGGAGTTGTGTTTAATGGGGACAGAGCTTCAGTTTAAGAAGATGAAAAGTACTGGAGGTGGATGGTGGGGGCGGATGCACAACAATGTGAGTATGCTTAATGCCACTGAACTGTACGCTTAAAAATGATTAAGACGGTAAATTTTATGCTACATGTATTTTACCACATTAAAGAAAAAAAAAAGAATGTTTCCCCTCCAACCCCCCTCTCCCCAACATTATAGGTCTATATGCCACTGGATTTTTTTAAATACATAAAAATAGGTCTCTGGTTCATTCTAGATTTACTATGCAGAATCACCTACCGAGTGAATGTCCTGAATATGCAATCTTTAACTCAATAAATGGATCATTTTAGTTTAAAAAAAAAAAAGGAAGGGGAGGAAAAGAGCATAAAACAGGGCCCATAAAACTGGATGACTGAAGCAAGACACGGCACCAGTCATGAATGATGTCAGTGTCTCACATTGTCCTTCTAGAAGGCAGATGTCCTCGGATGGGGACAAAGCAATGGAGCACCATCTGCGCAGTCTCAGCAGAGTCATCGAAGGAGTTCATGCAGGTCGTGTCGAGAGGGAAGCAGGAAGACAAGCGAGGACCTACATTCGGAGGAGCTGGGTTCCAGGTCACAGTGGTAGAGGGACATTCTCGGGGGACACAGACAGAGCAGGCAACAGAAAATGTCCCATGTCTGAGATGTCCCCTCCAGAGGGGATGGCTCCTTCTTCTTTTACTCCCAAATTTTTCCCAAATAAAAATTGTAACGAACGGTCACAACAACCATGGGAAGATGGGCAGCCAGGAGAGACACGACCTAGGAAGGGGGCTCTGCCCACCCCCACTCAGGCAGGTCTCTGGGCCCCAGTGACTCTAGAGGGTGACAGTCCTGAATGGCTCAGTGGGACAGGCATGGAGGGTGGGCCCTCAGCAGACTGGATTCCTCAGCAGACAGGGGGCTCCAGGCGTCAGCTCCCGTGAGGAACCATCCCCATTGCCCTGGGCCTTCCCAGCAGGTACAGCGTTAACCAGGCCTTTTATTTTCTGTATACTGATGCTTTGACATCTCAGGTTCTGGCCGCCCCTGAAGGGACTGTCCCTCCCAAGGTTAGCCAATCCCTAGAGCGCAAACAACTCATCCTCGAGCACACATTTCATAGACAAACTAATCAATTCAGAGTCCACTCCCAACCACCTCTCGCATGGCTCCCACACTCTGAGCCACTGCCTACCTGTCCAGATTACCCAGGCCCGTGTGCCAGACAACCAGGGATAGCCCCTATGCCCCCAGTGCTGAAATCATTCAAACTAACCAGTCCTAAGACTGCTTCCCTGTAGCTTTCCCTCAGAAACCACAATAAAGTCTCCTGCCCCCAGTATCCCTCTCCCACTCTGCCGCTGACCTACCCTTCCCGGTGGCCCCCTGGAGCACGGTATGCCCCCTCCTTTTAGGATCTGTGAGTAACCAACTATCTTCTCAATGACAGTTGTCTCCTGCTCTGTTGGCTTTGGCATAGCTGAATAATAATAAAACCTAGATTTCAAACAGGCAGTTCATGACAACAGGGACAGTGGAGGGGGGGGTCATCAGGGGCGGGTGGCAAGTCTTGGGGGTGCACAGGGGCACGGTGGGCCCCATCCCTCTGGGCCAGCTCCTCCCTCACCTGGTTGGGGCTTGAGTGTAGAGGGTGGGATAGCAGCCCTCCCTCTTGGGCTTCTAGGGCCTCCTGAGGACCACCAGTGTCCCAGAATGGCACAGAGCACAGCGGGCGTGCAGGGGTGCCGGGAGGGTGCCGAGAGCTCTGCTGGGCAGAGGCATCTGTGCAGTGGGGGTGCAGTCTGTGGGGGGACCCTGAGACCAGAGCCACCATGACTGTAGCCTCACCCTGAGCAGGACTGCCCATCACACTGGGGGGGACCCAGCCACTCTGCCAGGTTCAGTCCTTCAGCCCTGAACCCTGGCACATCTGTCTAGCACGGAGGGCACCTCTGAGGCCAAGGACATGGAAGGCTGAGTAAAGTGGTTACCAGGGAAGCTACACAGCCTCAATTTCCCTGGGGGCCTCCTCATCCTGGGCTGACAGGAAGGAGAATCCGTCTCAGCGATGGTGACAGGCAGGATGGCGCTGGAGCGGCTGAGGCAGAGCTGACAGGTATCAATGAAAACCATGTTTCATGGTTTTCAGGAGCGCTAGGGCCAGGAGGGGCTGAGGGTTAGGGTGCAGGGTGGATGCAGAGCAGGGTTGGGGGGGGTGCACCCCATGAATTCATGCAGAGAGCGCAGGAGAAGACATAGTGTGTTTCCCTGCCCCCACCCACCTCTGCCCTTACCCCAGGTGGTTGGGTGGGAGCTTGAGTGTGACAGCAAAGGATACTGGACTGGGCTGGGGGGCCCAAAACCCCAATGGGCTGAGATCGAGGATGTGGGGGACTCCAATGGCCCAGGGTCAGGGACATGGTAGCATGTGGGCTAGAGCTGGTGTGAGCCACAGGTTTGGGGTGTGAGCGGGCAGTATAGGCCAGGGGACAGTGAGAATCAAGCTGCTATTCCCTGCACGTGACACCCCACCTGCCCCCTGGGAACCTCTCAGAGCTCTTCTCTCGGTGGTCAGTCCCTGTGAGGGGCCTCAGGGACATCAGAAGACGCTCCTGCAGCACAGCCAGCACAGTGCAGGGAGGCCAAGCAGGAGAAGGCCAAGCAGGAGGAGCCTGGGGCTCTTTCAACCAGAAGAGCGGGGCCCAGGCTCCTCCTGCTGTCGGGTAGCCCTCTGGGAGCTGGATGGTGTCCATGGGCCTGGTGGGCACAGGAGAGGCCCCAGTGACTGGCCACCCATAGGGTTGCTGGGTAGACAAGCAGAGGAGCCCGGAGTCACAGTGCAGCATCTTAAGGGCTTTGGGGACTGACTCTTGGAGGAGCTCTTGAGTCTGCAGCCCAGGGCTTGCTGTGGTCAGCAGCACTCGACCCGTGGCACTGCTGGTCATGAGTGTACTCCCATGCCCAGTCAAGTTTCATCTACATACACTGTCCCTCCAGGGCTCATGGGTCCTTGGTCAGCCCATGACCGTGGTGCAAGGGGGTGGCCCACTACACTGGACACAACATCCCACAGGCCTGATGTACCTCCTCTGTGTCTCCTGCACCCTGGGTAGTAGGATCCCATGTGCCAGTTGGAAGGACTTGTCTAACACCTGTGGCCCTGAGCTGGGATTCAAATCCCCGGCTCAGATGCCAAATCCTGGCGCCACCGGCTCACTTCCTCCAAAGAGACCCCCCCCCATCGGATACAAGGGAAGGTCTAAGCCTTAGCCCCAGCCTGCCACCAGGCCTTGCTTTCCTGGGCCCTTGTTAGCCATTGTTTCTCATCTGGCCTCCCTGCCATGAACCCCACTTGTGTGTGTGTGTGTTTGTGCATGCACTCCTGCGCACCAGTGTGTGCTTGTATACACTTATATGTATACATGTATGTGCATGAATGTGAGCCTGTGTGCACGTGTATGTAGACAATCAAAGTACAGTGGCTGTCCCCAAGGACTAGTCTCTGGAGAAGCTCTGCCCCCAAGTCCTCATGTCATTATATATTCAGAACATCGTGGGAACTGATTCTTAAATGGACTGAGGCCAAAACAGCACCACACTGGCAAGACACTCATGCCCAGGGCCAGGCTGCTGGACACCCCTCAACCCCACACTGAAGTCCAAGCTCAGGGTGTCAGGAGCAGGCAGAGGTAGGTGGGCCCTGGGAAGTACTCAAGTATGGATTGTATTACTTAGGAAAAGACAGGCACTTCCTGTGTCTGAAAGAGGGCAAGATAGGGCACTCACCTTGGATGACAGAAGCCCCGCCCACCAGTGAAGCAGGTCCCAGATCCCCAGATGAACCGCTTGCCTGCTAAGGACAGAGACACAAGACAGGAAGAGGCTAGAAGCCTGGAGAAGCACCGTCTTCTCCCCCACGTGGAGATTAGGTGCCATTTTATTAGTGGAAACAGACTTGGGTGTTGCAGGCCTTGACCAAGGAGTCAGAATTTTCTATGGGGCCTCAGAGGAACTCCCAACTCTTTGAGCCCCCAACAAGGGCCAGAAACCGTGGTGAGGTTCAATATCTATGGCAGGATCCCTTCCCCATGAAGACAAGGGTGGCTGGAGGTGGGTTTAAGGACAGGAAATCCAGAAATTGCACACACATGACCCTGGCAGGGTACCAAGACTGGGAGGGCAGTGTGGCCCCAGACAGCAGGGCTGCTCCACTCGAGAGGCTGGATTTGTACCCAGTTGCCCCCAGACTCAGTTCCATAGCCATTGTGGGCTGTTGGGCAACCTGGGGCAGGCACCATCCCCTCAGGCCCCAGTCCCATGTGTGTGGACCCCTCTGCACCTACCTTATCATGTATAAAAACTCACAGATGCTGCTGTGAGCACCAAGACACTCCTCTTGCCTTACAAATGGACGGCACAAGTAATGTCCCATCAGGGCCCCTGGCACCAAGGATCTGAGCCCCCAGAACCTGCCAAAGCCAGGAAATCCTGATCTCCATCATTCCCTGCATATAAAAAAATGTTTTTAACGTTTATTTATTTTTGAGAGAGACAGAGACAGAATGCGAGTGGGTTAGGGGCAGAGAGAGAGGGAGACACAGAATCCACAGCAGGCTCCAGGCTCTGAGCTGTCAGCACAGAGTCCAACGCGGGGCTTGAACTCACGAGCTGTGAAATCATGACCTGAGTCGAAGTCGGTGGCTCAACCGACTGAGCCACCCAGGCGCCCCCATTCCCTACATATAGATGGTGCAGGGCCCAGCTGGACACTCCTCTTCATGCCAACCACAGCCAGTGCCCACCTTGGCCCCTCTGTGACTCAGTTTACCCTTTCCTCCTTGCCTGGAGCCTGTGGAGGCATCCCAGTGGTCAGGCATGGGGCAGGTGGAGGCACAGCCCAGCAAAGCTCCCTGCCTCCCCCTGGGCCAGGACTGACTGCAGCCCTTGCCCTCAGCTCCTGCCCCATTCCCTGCAGGACTGCAGTGCTGATGATGCTCCCAGGGATTCAGAGTCAGTAACGCCCCTTCATGATTGTGATATCCCCTGCCCCAGCCACCTATGTGATGGGCCAAACAACACCCTATTCTTTCAAAGCGCACAGCTTAGATAACAGTAAAGCCAAATCCTCCTCCTGTTCCCTAAGAATCCTTATCATTCTGTTTGTAAACTACAGAGCATGCCATTTGCCCCTTTTCTGTCCTTTTCCCTTCTAAGCCTCAGGGGCAGAGTGGAGTTCACAGTGGCTCATGAAGATCTTTGGACGTCAAGCTCACAGACCTGCTGTGACTTGGGCAGCAAATATTTCTGAGAAAATCTTCCTAACAGTCCTTGTTGTACTCCAGCAGTTCCTGGGAGACAACCCCAAGCAAGGACGAGAGGTGACGGAGGACGGTGTGTCCCTCCCACCCCTGGGGATGCTGCCAGAGTCTGCAGGTAATATTCAGCAACAGAACAGAGTCAAGTAATGGCAATGACAGCAGAGACACCTCAACCCACAGCCAGCCACCTCGGTCACTCTTCACAGCAGCCCCAGGACAGGCTAGCAGGGTCGGGATCTGAGCCAGGGCCACGAGGCCGGTGGAAGCAATACCAGGATTCCAACCCACCTGGGCTGATTCCAACCCACCCCACATGATGTGTGTCCCACAGGCAAAGCTCCTGCCCCAGGACCACCACGGAGTCTCTATGCGTGGTGCTGCCAGCAGGCATGGACGCAGGACCCGAGTCCCCCAGCAGCTGTGCCTGCCCCGGAGACCCTTCCTCTGGCTCTTGCCCACCCGTGAGGTCCCCATCACGCTACACCGCCCCAGGCTAGAGCCGGCTCCCTGAGTGACAGCAATTAGGGCCGTGGCTGGCAGAGCAGCCCGCTCCCCACAAAGCACCTGACGTGGCAGCAGCTCCCCGGGGGCTGCCGTGCTCCGGCTGTGGCTGAGGCGCTTGGAATCTCTGCTTGCTGCTGTAAAAATGGAAACATCCCCTACGTGAGACACAAGCTGGCAAGGAGAACGCCACTGTGAAATCTCACACCCTGAGGCGGGCGGGCGGCGGCCAGAGGCCCCCCCAGGCAAGAAAGGCTGTGGTGGTGGGGGGAGCCAAGAACTTGGGGGCACAGGGGCGAGGCGCAGACCCCCCAGCCAGACAACCCTGCTGGGAACATGGGCTAGGCCCTCCCTCCCTGGAGAGACCATTTTCCGGAAACGCCAACGAAGCCAGTTGCACCCGGCTTTCAGCACCCTCCCTGTGCTCCTGGAATAGCTGTGAAGGAGGGGGCAAGTGGGTGTGGTGGGGGAGGGGACATCCAAATGGAAGGTAGAGTGGCCCCCCCTGGGGTCCGGAGGGGCAAGGCTGGCCCAGAGTCTACAGTTCTGCTGCCTGTAGGGGTATGGGGTCAGCGATGGTGTATCTGTGCCACAAGGAGGGTCCCTGAGGTGCACCCAGCTGTCCCAGCCGGGGCTTCAGAACTAAACATGCAAGCCAAGCACACACAGGACCTCAACCCGTGTTCCCCAGGCTCAGTCAGGCTGGGGACCCTGATGATCCCCTCTGGCAGCACTTTCCTGGCCAGGACCCTCCTTCTTCCCAGCACCCCTGGGCACTGCTCAGCCGCAGGCTTGGCAGCTCAGGTCTGAAATGTTCTTCGTGCTAACTAAACTAGAGCCTGCAAACACCCACTAGTGCCAGGAGCCTGTGTTGTGCATGTAACACACCCCCACCCAGCAGGGCTGTTCGCGCCCCCAGATTCACAGAGAATACTGCACAGTGCCCATGTGTTCTGCTGACGGTGGACATTGGCCAGTGCAGACTGTGGGCTGTGAACCCCAGGTGACCCGGGGTGGGGCGGAGCCTCACCACTGGGGAGAAGGAAATACAGCAGCCACCTCTGCGGGATGTGGTCAGGGTGGCCCATGGCAGGTCTGCCCTGTGAGCACTTTCCTTGTGAGTTGCTGGTTATGAGGAAAAGAGGGTCAGGGCCGGTCCTCTAGCCCTAGGGCTCAGGCCCAGCTCCCAGGCCAGTAATGACTTCCACCGGTCAATACCATCTGGCCAAGGGCTCCACTCTGAGGGCCCCTAGTATCCTGGGCGCGGCACCCAATGCCAGGAACCAGGCACTTCCGCCTTAGGACTGCCCCAGGGCTTAGCCACCCTTTTGGGCCCCCCAGCTGTCAAAATTAATTCCCTGGAAACCAAAATCAGTGTAAAACCTGGACCACCTACCTGTACACTCACACATATCTGCACACTCACAGACATTTGTCAATATATACCAACTCACATGTGCACACGGACACACTCATCACAAACATACACACTCACACTGATGCACATTTGGTGCACACTTGCACGAACCTGCATACACGCCACGTACTTGCATGCTCACATGCACCCGCACACACATCACACAGGCACATTTTTATGCCTGCTCACTCACGTTCTCATATACACATACATACACATATACACGTACACATACACACATGTGTGCTGACATGCTCTCGAACATGCAGCTTTGCACACACACATGTTCAGGCTCACAATTCACATGCACACACATGAGCACATTCTGGCTCTTCATTCTCACTCAGACTCTGTGCAGACCCATCGGTGACATCCAGAGGTGGGTGTCCCACCTGCAGTTATTGCCAAGTCCCTTTCCCATGTGTCAGGCAAGCAGCCGAGGGCCCACTAGCGGTTCCAGACCTTCCTCTGCACCCCAGCAACTCTAGGTCTACCCTCATCATCCAGAGATGCCTTGGGCTGAGCAGTGAGGAGGTGGGTGGGGGGTGACTTCAGGGGGCTGGCAGGCGGTTGGTGTGTCTGCTCAGTTACCCACATGCTCAGTGGCTGTGGAGATGGGGTACCAAGGGGTGCAGCGCTCTGGGGACCACCTTGGATGGGGCCCCCAGGTGGGCATACAATGGGGTACAGGACAGGCAAGGACTTGGGTTCTGTCCCATAGAGCTGGGAAGACGGAAATAAGGCAGCAAAGATGAGAACAAAGGTCTCTCTCTCTCCACATAAAACTCATCCCTGAGGTTACCAAAGGCCTGAAAGACATATCATCTAGAGGTGACCTCCTGATGAGTGGCTTTGCTGGCTTTTGGCAGCACAGGCCAGCGACACTGGGTCTGGGTACTGGGCCAAGACAGGGCAGAGGTCAAGGGGAACCCTGGAGCCCAGGCACTGGGAGTCAGACAGAGGGGCATCTTCAGGTGGACAGCAGGGGGTCAAAGCTGCATGCAGACCCCCTGCCTGGGGAGGCACCGCAGGTCTCACTGTGGCACCAGGACTACCCAGCCAGAGAGAGGCAATGGTCTGCCTTCCTACCCTCACTGGCCATTCTGGGGGAACCAGGAACTCCTTCCCTGGGGAGTTGGGGTCTGAGTCTGGGGAAAGGCTGGCTGGAGGATGAATAAGAGTGGGCTGCAGGCTGTACCCTGGTGGTGGCAATGTGAGAGCTACAGCCACCGTCCATATGGACTTCTGTGCCTCTGGCTGCCAGCCTGATATGACTTCGAAAGTGACAGCCGCTCTGAGGCCCTCAGGGCCAGATGCTGTCATAGAGGCCAGCTCCCTGGAGGCAAGGGTCATGATCCTGACCACAGGTCAAGGCCCAGCCAGGAAGGTCTCCTCCTCAGCCAGAGGCAGCCCGCCACTCCAGGTGCCAAGCAGGAGCTTCATGGCAGCCGCACTGGCAGGTCAGGTGAGGGTGGGGCCGGACCAAGTGGGAAGGGAGACTAGGGGACTTGCTGGTAGTTGCCTGTCTTAGTGCAGCCATGCATGGACGGGGACTCTCAGGAGGCTCTGTGGGGAGAGTGAGGGAAGCTGCACAAGGGACGGAAGCCGAGCAGAGATGAGCACTCAGTGAGGCCAAGACCGGTTGGTTTGATTTCATGGCAGCATAGAGAGTGAACAGCATCCAGTGTTGTCTGGCCAGCTCTTGTACCCCACGCCAGCCAGACACTGACTGCAAGCTGCCCTAACGGCACCCTGTGCCCAGGCCTGAGCCCACTCACCACCCTCCTGCCTGCCCAGCCCCTTTCCATACCCGAGCTTTTGATGCAGAGCAAACAGGCTCGTTGACCAAGTTTGCACTGGGTTTGCTCAGTGTTCTCAGCCTCCCGCCAAGGACCACCTACAACTTCAGGCCCTTCCCAGTGCCCTGGGCCCACCCAGCATGGCCCAGATTCCATACTCCCAGCTTTGGGGGTCCAGTTCCAAAGTGGTTGTCCATGGGAGCTGCCCCCACCCTCAGGCAGAACGCCAAGCTCATTCACCCACTGGGCTTGGGGCAGGACCATCCACCACCAAGAAGTTCCAGTTTCCAATAAAGAGGATTTGGGCTTCTAGGACAGCACCCCATGACCAGCCATGCCTGTACTCAGAGGAAAAGGTGAGGAGAAGCCCACCCAGCTCTTGAGGGTTGGCTGGGGCAGGTGGAGTTTCTGACTGATGTGCCAAGCTGTCCTCATCACCTGGGGGAGCCCAGACCCTCTGAGAGTAGACTGCGGTGGTGAGTTGCCTGCAGTGCTTGTCATGGTGAACAGAGATGTGTGGTGCTTCAGGAACAGAAGGAAGCAAGTCTGGACGGTGTGACTCAGCCAGCTGTCATCCCTGCAGTGGTGGGGGAGAGCCTGGGGGTCTCCGCTTATTCTCACTTTCTGATTGTCACGTGGCTCCCGGGCCTCTCTGGCTGTGAGGAGGAATTGGCCTGTGGAGGGGGCCTGGGCAGAGGCCAACCCACCGGTGGGGGGTACAGTCATATCTGGGCCTGGTCTAACCTCCTCCTCTCCCAATTGCCTGCTGTGGCTCAGACACCCAGAGATCAGAGACCAGAGCTTCCAGGGGTGGGGGAGTGAAGACGTGGCCAGCATGGCAGGGCGTCAGCTCAAGCATGGTTAGCATCATGGGCACCCAGTATCCCATGTGTCCTGCTACTGGCCAAAGTAGGCAGTGGCCTGCTTTGCTCTAGTTCCCTTGTAGCTCCTGAGGTCACCCAGGGAGGCTGGCCCTCAGCATGCCCTTTGGTCTCACGGCTCGGCGTTTCACCTGTGGTCCATAGGGCCACCAGAAAAGGTCAGAGGCCACCGTCCGATTGAGAGGGGCTACCAGAGATAACTGGACAGGTGGTACACAGGGGTCCTGACTCACCCCGGGCTAGGGTCTGCAGCCTGCAGGGGTTAATACTGGTGATTGGCTGCTTCGTCGCACCCTTACACCAACCCTGTAGGTCAGGTTGCCAAATGCAGGGGGAGACTGAGGCTCAGACACACACTTGACAAACCCCGGGATCCCCAGCCAGATTCTCAGAGATGGGGACAATACAGAACTTCCTAGAGAGGGACCAGTCTGGGCCTAGAAATCCCAGCCATTATCTGGACTGGTTTGGTCACTACTACCAGGGTTTTATTTGTGCTTTCTTTTTAGAGAGGGGCAGTGTGTTACAGGGTGTCCAGGGATGAATGTAACAAGGCTGATCATGCTGACACTACCCCACAATCCCCAAACACAGGGCTTGGAGTGCCTCTCTTCCAGGCTCCAAGAGGCCTTCTAGGCCTCCAAAATGCGCTGACCCACTGCCTTGGGCCTCCTGGGCCCATCACAGTCTCCCAAGGTCAGACTGGGGTGGGCCTGTGGCACTGGGGCCAGTCCTGGCACTGGCTTACCTCCCCTTCCTCAACCAGTGCCTGCCAACAACACCTGTCACGGTCCAAAGGAGGGCACAGCGGAGACCACACTCCAGCTGCTCAGGAGCCTCACCATGGCCCAAGGCCACCTGAAGTGCCCACAGTGTCCCTAGCCATAGTCTCAAGCCGCAGGAGCCAGAACAAGAGGGTGACTATCCTGCTCATTCCAACTCAACCCATGCTTGGCTCCACAGCAGAAGACGGATGGGAGGACGGGGTGGGGACTGCAGAGCAGAAAGCACAGGTGAACTCCAGCAGGTGCACCTGAGTGTGGAGGGGAGGGGTCCCTTGCCTGCTGAGGCTCACCACATGGGTCTGGACTGTCTCAGTCGCCAATGTGCGTCCTGTGGAGGCTCATCACTATCCCTTCGCCACAGGGCTTGTCAAATGCATGAATGAATGAGTGAATGAGTTGAGTCACTGGCTCCCCTGGGCTTATGCCAAAGCCACCAAGGCTCAGAGGGGACAGGATTGGCCAGTTCACACAGCCCGTGGGACAGGGGTTCAGCCTCTGGTTCCTGCCCAGACAGAGGAGAAGGGACTTCACATAAGATTTCTCCAAGAGACTAGGCTGGAGCTTGAACCCACCTCTGTCCCCAGGGCCTCCCTCTCACCTCTGCCTCTGTCCCCAGGGCCAGCCCTACCCAGGAGTGGATCACCTGATTGAGAGCAGCATTTAAGTGCCCAGGGAGAAAAATCAATTCTCCTGATTCTACTTTAATCTATCAGTTCCATTTCTGATAAATTTCCTGGTGCCCAGGGTCACCATGGAGCTGCAGTGCCTGGCAGAGATTAGCTGCCAGGTCAGGACTGCTGAGGTGGCAGGGGCTATCCTGGAGCCTCAGCTTCTCCCCACATATGGACAGCTGAGGCTCACTGCAAGACCACCCCAAAGCCCACACCATGCCTGTCAGGGGCCACTCCAGCAGCTCACTCTCTGTAAGGTGTGAGTGACTAGCCTCAGTCTCAGTTGAGATGGTTGGAGGCATTGCACAGGTGGGCCTAGAGGACAAGAGCCTGAAAAATGAGTGGATGTGCTTTCCTCTGCTTAGGGTTTCAGGGGTACCACTCAGGGAAGCCTGTAGTGTACTGCATCAGAGGGCCATTGAGACAGGACATGGCTGTCCCTCCTGAGTCTAGATGACCAGGAACCAGACTCCAGGTCCTCTGCAGACCCAATTCAAGGTTCCACCATGCAGTGGCCCACAAGCAACGAGTCATGACAGAGGCACAGTGCCCCTCAACACTCCCTTTGTTGACCCCTCCCTGACCCCTTCCCAGCCTCCTCAGGCTTGAAACCACACTGAAGGTACAGGGGTCTCGGGCAAAGAGTGTGAGGGGCAAAGTCAAGTTAGTGGATAAGGCAAGGGGAAGCTCTTAAGCAGACAGGAGCTGGCCCAAGGAGCGGCAGGAAGAGCTTAGAGCACACACTGTGTGCCCAGGGCATCCGAGCCCGTCTTGCTGCCAGAGAAAGGACCTTCACAAGGAGTGGCTTTATCCTACTTTCCATCCAGCCACCAGGCCCCGCTAAGGTGCCCCACACAGGCCCAGACTCAGGGTATGCTGGGCTCACCCAGCCTCCCACCCTAGAGGTCCAGGCAGAGTCTCTGGCCTCTCACCAGCTTGACCCCTGGCCCACCAGTCTTGGTAGACCCTCCTCTGGCCTAAGCCCCCTCTTTATCCCCCCAGTCACAGTCTGTGGCTTTTGGTGGTCTTCCTGCGTGCAGAGGTCAGACCCCAGCCCTGGTCCCACTTGCTGGGGGCCTGGCAGAGCCTCAGCTCCCTCACTGTGACCCAGTGACATTGTTGGGGCCAGGATTAAACGGCTTGATGCAGCTGCCGTGCTGGGAACCTCAGAGGAACAAGCCAGTGCTGAAGGACGAGTGGATTAGACGGTGGTCAATATTTGTGGAATTGAATTGAATCTGTCATCTGGGAGCTGTGCGTGTTCTGGTTAGTTTTGTGGTTTCTGCCACGGCAGGCAAAACCCAGTGCAAGGGCCTCTCCAAGGCCCCAGTTGAAGCCCAATCCAGGGGCGCGAGGCCCATGGGAGCCCTGTGTCTTCCGGGCATAGAAGGCTGGACTGGATGGGCAGGGAGCTAAGGCTGGAATGGACAGTTAGGGACAAAAGGATCCTGGGAGTGCCAGCACAGGGCATGGATCAGCTGGGGTCTCAGGCTGAGGGCAGTCTGCCCTGGCCCCCCAGTGAGGCTGGGGTCTCATGATGCAGGTCCCGCCCCACTGCTGACTCTCATCAGTCCCTCAGGAAATGTGGTGCATCAGGCCTGGTGCCCCAGTGGTCAGTCTGCAGGGCTGTGCTGTGTACTATGCCGGTTATCATCTAGGCTGGGCATACAAGGAATAGTGGGGACCCAGCAGGGACCAGAGGCACAGGGTGGGGAGCTTGGTCAGCATCCTCATAACAGCCCTCCTCTGAGGCCAGGCCAGGCACATGGTGTCACAGGGAGGGGATCATGACCCTGGCCCAGAACCCACCCTCACAACCCCAGCCATGGATACTCCGAGGGTCATCCACAGGCTGGAGCTGCCCACCTCCAACCCCAAAGCCCTAATTGGATTAGTTGTGTTTAGAAAGCAGCAAAGCTGCTTATATTTGAGCAAGGGCTCAGTAGATAACACTGGGCCAAGAGGGTGCTTATCTGCAGGAAGGGGGTTTGACAGGGAAAAAACTGCACCAAGCAAGTGTTAATTGAAAACAAACTCAAGGGAATGATCCGTCTGAGCTCGGGCTTCTGTCCACCTGGTAAACACCTTCTCCACTGTGTGCTCCAGGGTCTCAGGGGAGCAGGTCTCAGCCCCCAGGATCCAAGGCTGCCCACAAGAGAAAAGTGTGGTGACTGACATGGTGGCAGCTCAGGTCACATCATGAGCCTGTGACTCAGTTGCCACCTGTCACCCTGGCACATAGGAAGCGTGATATGTTTTCTTATCACATCCATTCCTGCAACTGGGAAAGCCTCAGAGGGGCAGAGGTCCCATGGGCCAGACCTGGTCCAAGGGCCCTGAGCACAGACCTGAGCCTGCAGGGGACACTGAGGCAGGGCCTGTTGGGTGAGCTATGGAGTCATATGGCTATTCCTGACAGTAGTTTCAGGGGGAGACCTCTCTACCTTACCCTCCCCAGGTCCCTGCCCTCAGTGCCACAGGAAATAATCCACTTGTGACCCTCCAACCCTTAGCCAGCCACAAGAGAGGATAGCAAACATTTATTTAATAAAAATGCAAATAAAATCCCTCCACTGTAAAGATCCTGGCTGGTTTAGGGAGAGTAAAGTGAGCAGGAGTCAGGGCGGGGGAGGAAGGGGTTTGTGATCACCTCCCTTCCTGAAGGAATGTCACCTTGGGGTGGCCAAACTGTGATCACTGACAACCCTGCTAAATGAAATGCTCCCCAAAAATGAAACGCTCAGGGAGACGGCATGCCCAGGCCTCATGGTGGCCTGGGATCCAACCCGGAAGCCCATTTGGTCTGGCTGGTGTCTCTCCTGCTTCCAGGTCCAAACACAGCGCCCCATTCCCGCCCGGATAGCACGTCACCCTGTCCCTGGCCTGTGTCCTTGGGCAAGGGAGCAGTCCCCAGCTGCTGGAGATGGGGTAAGGAACAGAAAGAGACAGCGAAGAGAGAGAATATAGACAATGAGGACAGATGTGTCTGGCAGGTGGGGACTGTTCCTCAGAGGGAAGCTGAGGTTGCCAGGAAAAGGGGTGCTCAGGGTGCCACAGCCCACCCCCAAATCCCCTACCTCCACTCAGCTCCCATCACTCATCAAGGAAAAGCAGAGCCCCAAGGCCCAATGGGGACCACATCCGGCCCAAAGGGGCAAGGGGATGGCAGCGGATGGGACAGACAGAGCTGTGAGGTTGCTAGGTGGGTGGACAGAGCGTGAGGCGGGAGTCAGGGGTGAGCCGGCCCTGGGATCTTTGAGCTCTGCTCCTTGCCCCAAGGTGTCTGTGATCCCAACTCAGGGTCCCCCCACCCCACCCCGCATCCTCTGGCTGGTTTCCCAGCTCTCTGTGGCCGGCACTTGGCCGCCCCCTCCCCTCACACCCCAGCCCTGGCTGATCCCCGAGTGAGCAAGGGCCATCAATTATTTAGCTGCTGCCTCTCAGCCTTCTCTCTGTTAGTACCTCATAAAGTCAGAGGAGATAAATCTCCTCTCGGCTTGCTTCCACCGGCTGACAGGGAGCAGGCAGGCGCCTGGGTGATGAGGGCCCGGCCCTGAGCCCCGGGGCCCCCAAGCCAGCGAGGAGCATCCCTGGCGGCCTGCTTGGCTCCTCTGCTATTAAACCCATAACTCAGTGGAAACGAAGCTGTGCACGCTGCGTCTTGGTTCCCGTGATGTGGCGAGGTCCGCCCAGCAGTCATAACTGCGCCAGGCCCCAGCTAGAGTGAGGCTCCCGGCCACACATGGGGCCACTTCTGGGGGACCCATCAGGTTTCAGGAGCTATGTTTAAAGCTGTGCCCGGTGGAAGGTTCCTGGGCATGGACCTGGGTGAATTACGGAGCCCGACTGCCCACAGGGGAAGCTGGGCAGCCAAGCAGCACAGGCACAGGACCTGCAGAGGCAAGCGAGGGGTGAGAACACCCAGGGCACACAGTGGGCCCTTGTCTACATGCCCCAGCCATACCCGGGGTGACCATGGAAATTACCTGGGTCAGCCCTGGTGGAAGAGGCAGTCCCGGTCACACCTTTCAAGAGCAGAGCCATCCACCCCAGGTGAGCTCCAGAGCCTGGGGACCCCCCAGGGAGGACCAGCACCTGCCCAGGCCATCCTGGGGGAGGACTCACAGCCCTGCACCTCTAGCGAGACACTTGTCCCAATGGAACAGATGGACAATGATGTCATGGGAGGTCCAGGTCAGGCCCTTGCCCCTCTGCATAGTTAGGAGAGAATTTGTTGACTGAGTCCATGACCCCCACTCTGCAGGACTTGCGGTGGCCCCTGCTGGAAGTGGCGTGTGGGCAAAGGGGAGCAGTCACAAGGCAGCAAGACAAGGTGGGCCAGGGAGGTATGGAGTAGGGGTGAAGTCAGGGCTTTGGGACAGAGTCATGCCCACCCTGTGGACCCTACCACAGGTGGACCTACCCAGAGTTCCACTCTTAAATCCCTTAGGCACATGGTGAGACAGAGCTCCAAGAATCCCGGTGATTCTAGGCCAGGGGACTAAAATGCATGCAGAGCAGAGGGGCCTGGCCCAGTTGTGGGGACTTGGACTGCTGGAGGCACTGCCTGACTGGAGCTCCAGCTCCTGGTGGGTGTTCCCCTCCCCACTCCCCACTCCCACTGGCCCCCATGGGGCAGGGGCTGAGACCCAGGTAAGGAGTCCAGAGGTGCCACCAGTCCCTGCAATTAGCAGTAACGAGTTGACAGGCACCCAGTGCAGGCCACAGGTCAAGTGCTAATCGAGAATGATAATTACCTCGATAGGCTAGGAAGTGAAGCAGTCCCTCCCCTCTGACCATTAATCCTCTGGATGTGGCTCCTGCCCCACCCCAGAGCTAATGGGGTTGTTTTTCAGCTGTAACCATGAGGCTCCTGCACAGAGAGAGGCTGGGTGTGTGAGGGGCCTCAGGCCCATCCCCCTTTGGCCCCCAGCACAATGGCCATGCTGGGTCCCTCCCAAGGCACTGGTCCTGACTCTCCGTCTCACACCCCTGCAGGTTGAGTACACCAGCAGCTGTCCTAGGCCTTTATCACAGCCAATCCAACTCTGCAAACTACCTCGAGCTCCCAACGCTGCCCCCTGGACACCGGCCACTCCAGAGACACAGCCTTCCTGTATCCCAAGCAGCCATCAGGCCCACACCCAGCTTTGGGGGCTAACCACCTGGTACTTGCTCCTACCACAGCTTCAGGCTCCTGTCCACCCTGCAGACCTGTCCCCTTCTTCCCTCCAGGCCCCAGCCTCTGTTGATGTGGCCAGTGTTGTTATATAAGCAGTGTCCAGCCACATCAAGGATTCATGGGGCTTTATAGACTGACTCCAAATCTCTCTCTTCTCTGTGACCAGCCAAGCCGACCCTCCACCTGACCCTGGATCATCAGGTTTTGTGGCCAAGAACGGGGCCCATCTATCACAGTTAGAGCCCATCTTGTCCCATCTGTGGGCAGGCCTGGTCTCGTCCCCACCTGTGCCCCTTATGCCATGCCTGGCTTGGTAACACCTCCACAGCATCCCCAGGAGCACTACGTGCTGAGACCTCAGGGCAGGAGCTCACTCCTGGGGGCCTGTCCTGCATTCTGTCAGCTCACTCTTTGGGAATTGCTCCCTCAGAGGGTACATGGCATGCCTCATCCATCTTTCTCACTGCCCATCGGCTGGGACTGAATACACTGGATCTAGGCCTCCCCTCACCTGCCCTCATTGCCGTGGGGGCAGGAAGGGTGCCTCCCTCCTGCTCTGCTTGCATGTGGCCTCCCCCACCCCCACAGCCCCTACAGTCCTGCCAAGGTCAGTTGCAACAAGAAATGCCTCCAACAGGACTGTAAGCAGCTACAGAGATGAATTATGTGGGAGGACATCCAGTGTCTGGTGCTGATAAGGCCTGTAGGGCCTCTGCCTGGAGGGAACCACCATCAGGAAGGGCTCGTTTCAAGAGAGCATCCTCTGTCCTGAGAAGAGAGCGACCCGACCGCTTGGCTTCCCAGAGCACAAAGGTGCATTCCATTGACTTCATTGCATCAACTTCTACTGACTTGATTGCCCTTGAAGGGTGAGAGAATCAATCTTCAGTGCATATGGGGGGCCTAAAGCAGCAAGATCCACACAGACCAGAGCAACCCACTCTGGACCAGACCTTTGTGGCACAGAACTGACTGCCAGGATCCCATGTCTCCTGCCTCAGGCACCCTGCATGGGACACCGCAAAGCTTTCTAAAACAAACACAGTCTGGGGATGCAGAGGTTTTATCTCCAGCTCCCATGCTGGTCAATGAACAGGACCAGGGGCTGCTCTGGACACAGGAGAGAGATCTGTCTCCAATGACTTCATGTCCAGCTCCTGCCCGACTCTGCCACCTCCCCACTTCCCTCTGTTGCCCTACCCCCTGCTCCAGGTGTTCTAAACACCTGACACAGGGACATAATTGATCTCAGAGCACGGTCCACTGCTCCACTCCCTGGCCAAGTCCTGCGCTGCCCGCCCCCTGCCAGTCATCACTCCAAGAGTTTCCTGGCACTCCCCACTCTCTCTGACACCCTCTCCTCCAGCCCCCAGCTCAGACCTCAGTCCTCAGCCCTGACTCCACACCTGCTTTCTTTGCTTTGCACGTCTGCACTTCTGGAGGCCAGGGTCAGGTCTGTCCCCTCAGCAGCTGCAACACCAAGACTACTGAGACAAATGTATGCAGGAAGGTGGGGAGAGAGGGAGGGAGTGTGGGGCCCACAGATGTGGGCTAGAGGGTAAGGTGGTGCAAAAGGAAAAGAGCTGAAACCATTGAGAAGAACTGGAGGTAAGCAGGCAAATATTGACCAAATCTCCCATGGGAAAGAACTTTCTAAGAACAAAGGCAAAGATAAGTACACTTTGTGTGAAAGCTAAATTCTCAGGTGGCTCAGAAGAAACCATACAGTTAAAAGGCAAGCAATGAATTGGGCAAATTTTTGACACTAACATGACAAAAAATTAATAAACAACATAGCATAAGCCTATCCAAAGCCAAAACACCAAGGAATTCAGCAAATTGCAGATGAGGCAGCACCTTAAAGATGAACCCCATTGAATGCCCCAGCCCCTCCAGCCAGGTATCACAGAAGCCCCTTGTCCACTGAAGGCAGCTTTAGCAGGCCAGCTTTTTGGCGTCCTGAGTCATGAGATGTTGAAACATTAGCTGAGGAAGCCCCCTTCCTGGAATCTGTGCTGATGGAGTCTGACTCAGAGGGGCAGATCCAGCTGTGTGGACTTGGTATGGCCACAGCATTTACTTGTCACTGCAGAAAAGGTAGAAACAGCTAGAATACCCAAAAATGCAAAGTGAAAATGAAGACCAAACACAGAGTCAAATATGCACTTATGAGAAAGTGTGTGCACACAGCAAAACTGGGAGAACATAAATAAACCACCATTAACCACAGGGTTCTCCATTATTTAGACTGAATATATAAAGCATACAGACATGAAGAGGAGGTTCCTAGGGGATGAAGCACAAGGCAAGAGGGTGTGGGTGTTCTGGCCAAGTCCAAAGCAATAGTTTCAGCATTTCCAAATGATGATGTAGGTCCTAAAGGCTTTCCTAGCCTTGGGTCATCTCTGGGGGGCAGTTCTATCCCCTGGTTGAAGGGCATCTGTGAGGGGAGAGAAGGGCTAATGGAAAGGTGGGTAGGTGGATGGTGAGTGAATTAATGGGTGAACAGACAGATAAGTAGATGGACATATAGGTGGATAGATGATGGGTGGGTAGACAGGGGAATGAATAGAAGGATGGATAGAGCAATGGATGGATGGATGGATGGATGGATGGATAGATGGATAGGTAGATGAATGGAGGGATAGAAGAATGGATGAATTGACATGGATGTCAATGGATGGACAGATGGGTGTGTGGAGGGATTGTTGGGTGGATGAATGGGTGGGTACATAAGTGGATGCATAGAAGGATGGATGGAGAGATGGAAAAAGGGATGGATGAGTGGATGGATGGATGGGCAGGTGGATGATTAGGTGGATAGATGGGTAGAAGATGGACAGACAGATGTGTGGAGCGATGGTTGGGTGGATGATTGGATGGATAGACAGATGGATGGGTAGACAGATGGATGAATGAAGGGATTGGTGGGAGGGCCTCTGGTGTGTGAGGTATAGCCAATGACCCCTCCCCAGACTTTCCCTTTGCCTCTCCCTACCAGAAGCTCTAGTGGGATCACTGTTTTTCAGGGAGCATACACTCCCTTTGTTAGCCTCTGCCTCAGCATCCCCAAACCAGCCCCCTGCCTGGGAGCTGTGGGCCAACCCTCTGCCATGAGCCTCAGATCCCTGGTGGCTGGCCGAGGAATCCCTTTGCCTTCCCTCTGGGCTGTTCAATATGCAGAAGCACAGGACCCAGCATGGCCACCACAAATCTTGCCCCCATCCTGCAGCCGATCAATCATCAATCAGTCCCAAAGCCCCTGGATGTCTCAGTGGCTCAGCCTACATGGCTGCCTGATCCTTCCATGACAGCCACAGCCGCAGCCGGCTCTGAATGCCGTTGGCTACATATATTGAACTTGAAGCATCGGATTACATGTTTGTTCAATAGCAATAAACTCCCAAAGTTTTATGGGGTCATAAAACCGCTGCCTCGGCTCCCACTTAGGCAGTGCATAATGTACACAGGCCGGTTTTCCCGCTAATGGGGCAGCACGAGTGATTTGGGGCTATTAGCTGGAAACATCACATCTGCATTTCCCAAATTCTCATAAATAAAGCCGCCCGCCAGAGCATACCAGACTGAGCCTTGAAGTTCTAGGAGAAGCTAGAGAGGCAGAGTAGGCTGCAATCATGGGACATGTTGGGGGTGGGGGGGGCAGATGAGGGGGAGTGGCAAGAGGAAGTTGAAGAAGTATCCGTGAAACACATGGGGGGTGGGGTGGGCAGGTGCCCACCCACCCAAAACACTGTCTCTGGAGTTATCCTGCTCAGCCTCTCCCTCAAGGGGTCCTGGATCCCCAGCCTCACCTTCAGGGAAGGACAATTCCAGGCAGGTGGGAGCTCAGAGGAAGGACGGAGGGGGGTTTAATGGTGGACAGAGAAGGGAGAGTGAGAGCTTCAGGTACAGGGAGCAGCAGGTGCAAAAGCAGGGAGGGGCAGGGAGGGGCAGGGAGGGGCAGTGACGTCCCAAGTCCCCATGGGCCAGTCAGGCATCTGGACTGATTGAGGAGGGCAGAAGTGATCAGAGAGCTGGAGGGGTCAGTCAAGGTGGTGGTGGCAGAGCTGGGGGAAATGGCCAGAATAACCTTGAGCAGGTAGAGGCTGTCTCCTGGAGTGTGCGTTTGGGGAGAGGGTGCCACTTCTGTGGGCCTGGGTCCATGGTGAGGTGCTGCCAGGGTCAGAGATGGAAGAGGTAGTTTTGGAGGAAGTGAGCTCCCATCTCGGGGGCATGCCACAAGGGGAAGGAGATTAAGGGCTGCAGAGAGACCCCTGAGGAAGGGCCTCTGCTCTGGCCTGAACCCCAGCCACCAGGCACATACATATCAATGGGAGATATTCAGATGGGTTGGCATGAGGAAGGCCCTGACAGGCATGAGGACACCCCCTCAGCCATGGTCAGGTGAGGAGGAGGGGCTGGTGTCTGCCAAGCCCCTCCTCTCCACTCTGATCCCTCGGGTGGACCCAGCCATTGGCACTCGTTGCTTGGACATGTGGCCAGTACTTTTTCAGTCCTGCCAGGCTCTTAATGATGCTGGAATTGGGTGCGTGGATGACTTTGCCCTGATCCTTGTAATTTTGCTATCAAGCTAGGGCCTCAGAAATACATCGATTTTCCAGAATCAATATTTATTGCAGCTTCAAAGGCTAGGGTGGGCGGGGGGGCTTCAAGCTGATGAATGGAGGCCAAGTAGCCAGGGAGTAGCCGTGCTGCCTCCACAGGCCTTGCCAACCTCAGCGCCTGCCCTGCCCCCAACCCAACAGCTTGGCCCCAGCCAGGGCAGAGGACCAGGTGGTGCACCCTATATCTAAGACATCCTAATGTCCTGTTCCTTAAAGGCTGTATGCTTGCTTTGGTTTGAGCTGCCCAGGAACAAAGGCAATCCAGGGTTAATTCTCCCCAGCAGAAGCCCCTCCCTCCAGGAATCAACCTTCTGCAAAAACCCTAGGAGGGTTGGGAGGTCGTATGGGTGGGCAGTACAAGGGCACCTTCCCATCCACACAGGGCATCTGTTTTGCCTCTGAGCCTGGGCCAGCAGCAGTTGTGCTGAACAAGATAGCAGAGCATCCATCTGGAGGAGACCCCCTTGACCTGGTAGAGGGCTACTTCTTCATGGATGACCCCAGTACGTGGCAAGCCCCATGTGTGACCAGTGTGAGGTGATGGTCAATACTTCACAACCTGCAAGAAATAGTCTGGTTTGGAACATCTGCTAGTTTCTGGGGTGTAAGTGTTCCCACAGTGGCAGATTCCAGAGCTACCAATGGGCTGTCATTGTGGTCAGAGTTGGGGAGAGCCAGGTCTAGCACACCACTGCCTTGAGGGAACCCACTCCAGAGCTGTTGCTCCCTCCCAGGAATGCCATAGCCTCAGGGCTCAGGCAAAGGACAGGAGGAGATCCCCCAGTGGGCCCAGAGGCTGGGCCAGTGGGACAGGAGGATAGGAGGCTCTGGACCATCAGGGTGCTGGATGGGTAGGCAGTCCCTGGCCCACAGGGCATCAAGAAACTCATTTCAGGAAATGTCCAGGCTCCTGCCACACAGACAGCATGGAATCAAGTAGTAAGATCTGCCAACTGAGAAGAATGGGGCAGAAGTGAGGATGCCAGGACATGGGACACACATTCACAGAGGGGAATATGGGAGGCCCAGAACCCGTGGTGGAGTTCAGCTGGCTGACAATGAGAGAGACCCCTCTAGGGGAGCAGCTGGGGGAAGGGGGAGTGAGTAAACACAGAGCTTGAGTGGTGGATGCTCCCAGCCCACACAGTGCTGGCAAGAAAAGACCCCCACCAAGCCTAGCCCATGGCTAGACACCATGGCCAAGGAGTAGGACAGATGAATCTGTTCCCCCTGAAGGTGACACAGGGCCATGGCCTGACTTTTCAGCAGTGCACTGGCCACAGGCCACCCTGAATGAGTCCACCTCTGGAGAGGGTCTGTGTTCACATCCATCCCTGCCCCATGGTTTCCCTGCTCTCCTTTCCGGGGTCAGGAAGGACCTAAAGTTCCACCACTTGGAAGTGCTATCCCTGGAAAAACAGCTTCCCAGGAGACACAGATGTCAGTGTGAACTGGAAGATGTCCCAGGATGGCCGTGTGACCTGTGTGGGTACCATTGCCTCTCACAGCCTCAGTCTCCTCATCTGCAAGATGCCCAGAGATGCTTGAGGAGGCGGTGTGCACCTGGGAGGAAGTGGGCTTTTATGAACTGGTAACTTCCTCACCCTCCAAAGGTGGTGGTCCTGACAGGCTGGCACACAGCAGTTGGGCAAGGAGGCAGAGGAGCCTGGCAGGGTGAGAGGGTGAGGCAAGGACTCAAAGGACACCCTAACCACAAAGGGAACCCCCAAGGAGCAGGGGCAAGATGGAGCTCCTGGTGCAAACACAAACCCATCCAAGGCCTGACTGGGGCTCAGGGGGGTTCCTGACCAAGCCAGGGTCCATGGCAAGTGAGGGGCAGACCAGCATGGAGGTCCAGGTCTGGAGATGTCTCTGGAAGTCTTCTTGGAGGAGGAGGCCCTGTCTCCAGCAGCCTCTGGGAACCACTAATGCTTCGTGGTGGGCATGGCCACTACTTGCACTTCCCTGATCCCCACTGATGTAGAATGAAAGTTGGGAGGAGGCCAGAGCCTGGCAGATGGCTGCCCTATAGCTGGGTTCAATCTCAAGCAAAGCCCGAGGTATTCCCCTCCCTCCTCCCTCTAGGCCTGTGCCAAATCCCTTCTTCTGTCCTGCCCTTGGAGGCAGATCGTTGGCTCTGCTGACTGCTGGCCCACCATTATTAACACACTGTTGCTTGTGCCCTGAGCATCTCAGCCTTCCAGATTAAATACAACTGTTTAGGAAATCCTTCCAAGAAGCTGTGAATTCTGACACCTTTTTGGCAGGGATTGAGAGCACAGCTAGGATGGCCCAAAAGGTGGGACACACACACCCCCACTCCAGGGCATGTTGGGAGGCCCTGGGACCCAAATGTGGGCAGAGGACAGGCGGAAGACAGGCCCATGTGGATGGAATAGCATCAGCCTCCAGGGCCCTAGGAGGCAGCTCCACGAGGATGCCAGGAATTCTGGGAGGGTAAGTGCCCAGGTGAGTCTTGGGATGGGTTGGGGAGGGACCTGGGCAGGACAGGCGCTTTAGAAGCCACTGGGAGTTGGCAGCATTCCAACCTGACCGTGAGCACTGGGCTGGGCAGGCAGCCCAGGTTGTAATACCTGCATTGCTGTGTGTCTGCAAGGAGACGCCCCACCACTGTTTCACAGACAGACAGGGAAACCGAGGCTTGGAGGGTTGGAGAGGTGAAAACCCCTGCCTACTGTCTCAGTCCATCCAGGCTGCTATAACAAAAATACAAGACAGAGCAGCTTATGAACAACCTAACGGTATTTCTCACAGTTCTGGAGGCTCAGAAGTCTGAGATCAAGGCACGGGTAGATTGAGTATTTGGTGAGACCTACTTCCTGGCTCATGATTGCCATCTTCTCACTGTGTCTGCATGTGGCGGAAGGAATAAGGCAACTCTCTGGGGTCTCTTTTATGAGGGCTCTAATCCCATTCCTAAAGGCTCCACTCCTATGACCTAATCATTTCCCAAAGGCCCCACTTCCAAATACCATGGCCTGGGGGTTAGGATTTCAATATATGAATTCAGGGAGGGACTTAAACATTCAACCTACACCACCCAGCTTGTACCCAGCTCACAGACTCACATGCTAGAGCCCAGTTTTCCTGCCCCTGGCACTCACTCATCCTGAGGCCTTGGTCCTGGACAGGGAAGGCTGTCCCTGTCTCCACTTTCTCCAGGAAGCTGGCACCTCCCTGGTTCCAAAATGGGTGCCAGGTACCAGGTAGCTGAATGCCCTGGGACAGACTAACTCGTCAGAATCCGCCCCACATCTGCCACTCCTTCTGACTGAGGCACCAACTCCCCCAGTGAGGGAGAGGTTGGGAGTTGATGAGGTGGGGCCCTCGATGGAGAGTGGGGCTACAGAGGCCCAGGGAGCCCAAAGGCCTCCTGGAAGCTGCAAGCAGGGCAAAGGCCCAGGATACCAGCAGGAGGCCCTCAGCAGGTGTGCAAGCAAATACTGGGCGCCTCCCATGTCCAATTCCCAGCAGGTAGGGGCACCGCCTTCAGAGCCTAGCAGGCAGGTGCATGCCCCATGTATGCCTTGAGCTGGGGCATCAGAAAGTACTGGGGTCAGGGGACCCATTGCTACCACTGGAAGGAATTAAGCCAACAGTTACTAAGTACTGGCAGGAGCCAAGGCCACAAACGAACTGCTGGCCCCTCCTCCTGATTGGAGAGCCTGAGATCAGGAAGGTCTGCACGCCTGGTGGGGAGGGCCATCACAGGACACATCCACCTGTCAAGAGTTTTGTTTATCTGCCGGCCCCTCTTGCCCATAATCACCTCCTGCAGAGAGGCCACCATGCTAGGCCTATCTCAGCTCTGTCCTCCCTGTTTTGTGGGCATCGATTTCCATGTTTCCAACAGAGCCTGGAATTCATATCTGGCATTTGGTTGTTTGGGTAGAAACAGCAACAATATTGTCTGCAGGGTGTCTGTCCCAGGCCCCTCTGAGAGGTCTATTCCCGCCCGTGAGTCTGAACAACAGGCCCCGTGCCTGATCAAGAAGGCTGCATGACCTGCCCTGGGCCACCCCAAAAAGCCAGTCGCATGGAGGTTCTGCCCTGCTGAAGGCTGCTGCTCCAGTGCCCCCACTAGCACCTCATTGTTGTGGCCTGATAGCATCATCCTGCCACCCCCAGAAAGGATCATTACTCCAGTCCCCTTGCCCCATGCCTCGAGCAGCAGAAACACTGTGCCCTGAGCGGGGATCACCAAGTGCATGGGTTCAAATCCATCTATGGATTCTACCAGAGCTGTGGGGTGGGTATGTGGCCAGACCAGAAGAGGGCGGCGGGGTGGGGGGGATGTTGGGAGGCAGCTGCTGCTGCTGGAGGCCACCAACGTGAAGGGGCCAAATTGGACATGCCCCACACCTCATTCCCCAGGAGCATCACACGATATCTGAGACTGGGCAGTCCTTACTCCCCCACTTACAAGGTGTGCTGGCTGGCCCAAGTAGTGACCAGAACCAGTCTTCTGACCCCTCATTCTGTTTCTAGTTTTTCCTCATTCCTGGCTCTAATCCTCACATGATCAGCTTGGAGGCCAGCATGAAGGAGGTGGCAATGACCCAGGAGAGGCTGATGGGGCCTGTGGAGGAGGGCAGACCTCGCCACTTTCAGGAGGCAGGGTGTAGCTGACAGAGGCCGTTGGACAGCAGGGCTCCTGTTGTCAGGATATGACAGTCCACAAGGGCTTCTGGATGGCCTACACACTCCACTGTCTGCTGCCCCAGGTCGTGCGAGGTGTTTGCAGCAACAAGGTAAATAATCAGCTGGGCTAGAGCCCCCTCTCACCAAGGTCCCCTGTGGGCCTACCCTCACTGGGCTGGCCCAGACTTAGGGAGGTGTGGTGGTGACAGCAAACACTATCATGCAGCCCCATGTGCATGGGGATCCTGGGATGCAGACCCAAAGTGGCAGCTGGAGGTAGAGTCAGAGTGTCAGACTGAGGACAGAAAGACTAGTGGGGGGTGTGAGTCACCTGGGGGTGCAGCCCAGGGCTGACAACAGGCTCTGCCCCTCCCCACTGCTTCTTCATCAGGCCCTGTCCTGAGGTTTAAGTTGAAGGTGGACACACAGTAGGTGCTTGCAGGCCCCTGGAAGAGGAAAGCTGTTCTGGAAACAGCCTGGAAAGGCAGGCAGTGGGCAGCACTGAAGGTCAGCCCTTTAGATCTGTCACCTCCGAGCTTTCTGTATGGCATGAAATGGGGCTGGGACATATTTACCTAAAGCCCAGCTGAGAGCTGGTGTGGGGCCCAACCCTCCCAAGAACCACTTGGTGGTTGGAGCTAGTATGCCAGGACACACAGCCAGACTAAGGAGACATCACTACCACCAAGGGCCACCATGGGACCCCTCTGTCTCCACACCTACCCTTACCCAGGATGACCAAACCTGCTTCACAGGGAGGCAATGTGTTTGCAAGGGCCTGGCACACAGTGGGTGCTCATGCACTGCATGGCCTCATACACCCATGGTACCCCCTTCCAGGCCCCAAGATGGGAGGGGTTGTCCTAGGATATAGGGCTGGGTCTTCAGGAGTTCAGGGCAGGGAGACCCCCAGAGCCCAGCACAGCCTTAACAGAGCACCCATTGGGGGGGGGGTCCGGGGATACACCTGTCCCAGAGGGCATGGGCAGGTCTGATCTATGGGAAGGGAGTCAGGTCAGCTTGACTGGGGGCCCCACGCTGGACTCTAGGCTGATCATGTGAGGATTGGAGCCAGGAATGTAAGTGGCTTCCTGCTCTTTATTACAATGCACCCTTCTGTGTTGTTTTGTTTTATTTTTGTTTAATGTTTATTTATTTTGAGAGAGAGAGAGAGAGAGAGCATGATCAGGGGAGGGGCAGAGAGAGAGGGAGACACAGAATCCGAAGCAGGCTTCAGGCTCTGAGCTGTCAGCACAAAGCCCGACATGGGGCTCAAACTCATGAGACGTGAGATCATGACCTGAGCTGAAGTCAGACGCTCAACCGACAGGGCCACACAGGCACCCCTACAATGCACCCCTCTGTTAATCCCCACATCAGCGCATTTCCCAGGCTGGATGTCAGGGAGCCTCTGGGTGCCCCCACTGGGGGCCTCCCTTATCCCCTGATCCCATCCCCACAACCATGCACCTGCCCACGGCATCTCCAAGGCTTCCCAAGCAGGTGCAGGATTATAGCTTCTCGTTGAGCAGCACTCCCAGCCCCGGTGAGAGGGTCTACCGTCTTCTGGAAAGGTCCCTGCTTGCAGAGGGTAGGGAGGCAGATGGAGTCCAAGGGCCATGACGCCACAGGTCTGCTGCCAGGGGTTGACCTAAATCAGTCAGAAACATGCTCAAGCTCCATTTTAAGGATCTGCCCTGGCGTCATTTAAACCATGAAATCCCAGAACTGACCGAACTTCCAGGGCCCAGTGTTTGTCTGGGGCAGGAGGAGATGGCCAGTGGATGTCTGTACGTGGAAGCCTTGGGGTTCAGTGACACCAGAGGTTGTGGGCTCAAGGCTCCCTGGCCCACTTTCCCAGAGCATCACTTGGGCTCTAACAGTCCTTGCTCACTTCCCCTCACCAGACCCATGACAGGGGTGGCAGCTAGGTACACTGAAGCAAGAGCCCCCTCACTGTAGAGCAGCTACCTCAGGACTCGAACTGAGGCCTGCAGCCTCCAATGCCCAGGGTCCCATGCAAGAGTCTATGCCCTTCTTTCCCACCTACCTTGAGGTGCTCATCCCCCAAAAGTGTCCATTCAGGACCCTGCCCATATGGGTTCATTAGCCAGATGACGTGACCTCCAACCACCAGCAGAGTCTGTGCTGGGGCCCAAGCCGTCCACACCCTGACTCACCAAATTCCCCTGCTCTACTATTTGTCAGGAAAGGCACTGAGAGAATAAGTTCTAACACACCAGCCTCAGACAAGGGGCCACCAGGATGTCTTCCAGCCAGACACCCACACACCTGCTCTCTGCACAGCCATGCCAGCCCTTGTTGTGGGGCAGAGAGGTCAGGGTCTATCCCCCATGCCTGTTCCCTATGCCATGCAATCCTGGGCAAGGGGTTCCAGTTCACCCTCTGTGGAGGGAGAGAGTTGGGGAGGCAGCACAAGACTGCCGGCTTTGCCATCGCCCGTATGGGTATGAAGACAGAAGGCCCTGGACTGAGGAGGGCTTGGGGAACAGCTCTCTGCTGACTCAAGGCACCCCAAGCTTTCACCAAAACATTCCATTCTTGCCACCTTTCCAATGAATCAATATGCTAACAGGTTGACAGGCAAATAAAAGGCAGTTGGACACAGGTTCAAGGGCACAAGTGGGCATCAGATGAGGGTAGGGAGATCCTGGGAGCCTAGGGATGGACAAGCATAACTACAGCCACATTGGCCCTCAGTCTGTCAAGGGCAGCCTGAGCCACAGGACAGCAGCCAAGGGGGTCCAGCTGGGCCGAGCAGCAACAGAGGCAGCCCCACCCCTGTCCTCTCCCTCTCCCCACCCCATCCCCTGCCTGCCTGCCCCTAGCCCACACACCCACACTGCTGAGCCCCATACTCCACTCAGGCCTGCATCCGTCCGCCCACCTGCTTCACTATTGTTTACTGGAGGGTTTTCTTCAAAAGGTATTTTTTTCACTTAAGCGATTATATTTTGAAAGGAGATCTTACAGCACCACTGGAAATGGAAAACAAGCATCACAGGCGGCAAATAGAAGGTATCCGTACAAACAGAGTGGCAAAAAAAAACATGTTATAAAATCCCACAAGGCCTGGGACCTGCAGAAGGCTGGACCCTCGCAGAGCATCTCCAGCTCCAGCAGATGTCGCCATCGTGGGATCTCCCACCTACAGGGAGAGCGCCCCCACACAAGGATCAGAAAGCTCTTCCTTTATTCAATGTATTAATTGGGTACCACCTGTGAGTGCTATCTAGTTGAAACATGAAATAACTGAATCTTGGCCCCACTTCAGGGGTGGCCCCAATTCAGGACAGGGATTCCTGCTTCCTACCGTTTGCCTTTGGCCTTGGGGTCCTGGGCAGCCCTAGCCTCACTCCCAAGCCCTTGGACTAGGCGCTGGGCAGAGCGAGAAGATAGCAACCCCAGCCTGGAGAGGAAGATTACTTGTGCATCTCTTAGAATCCCCTACCCCTGAGATGTTCAAGGCACTGAGAAGTCCTGTAGGAGACCCCTTAACCTTGTTTAACCCAGGGTTTCCTGGGTGTCCTTTTCTCCCTGGGTTTTCCTTGCATCTGGAGGGGTCTCCTGGAGGATAGACAGAATGGTAATCCCTTCCAGACAGACTACATCCATTCTTGTTGATTAGAACACTTATGGGGGCTCCTGGGTGGCTCAGTCCATTAAGTGTCTGACTCTTGATTTCAGCTCAGGTCGTGATCTCAAGGTTCGTGGGATCAAGCCCCAGGTAGGATTCTCTCTCCCTCTCTCTCTGCTCCTCCCCGGCTCACACACACACTCTCTCAAAATAAATCAATAAACTTTTTTTATTTTTTAAAAAAGAACATTTATGAATCCAGTTTTGCTCCAACAATGAGATGAGTCCCACCTAGAGGACATGTAGCCATTCTTCCTGTTGGGTCCAGCAAAGCCACAGGACACACAGGGCTGCCCATGGCTCCATTGATCCAGGCCAGGAGAGGTGACTCCCACCCCAAGCTCAGTCCTTGACTGTGTGCTCTCTGCAGTCCTTATCAGCACCTTGGCTGACATCCTTCTATTGGGATGCCTTGTACTGAGGAATAAAGGGAAAATGAAGATGACCTTCTCCTGCACACAGTGAGTGCTGTGAGAAGGCTTCCTGGACATAACATAGACTGTTGTCCACTCCACGCTGGGCCCCAAATCTGTTGGGTCTGGCAGGAGGGGACTGAGGAAGGCAAACTTCACACAGGGACCTACATGGTGTTCTGAGCCAGGAAAGAGGGGTGGATCGGGTATATTGAAAGATCCCTAAGAAGAAGCTTGACCTGCCCAGTAAGGTCCTGTGACTGTGGGACAGTTCTGGGGATCAAACTGCCTGCCCCGTGAGACCAGTCTGTGCCTCAGAGGCGGCCGAACACACACCCAGTTGCTTTCTGGAAGGGGCAGCATTTGTAATGGGACTTTCAGGGTGGGGGAGCTGTTGGCCAGCAGAAGTCTGGGGAAGGAAATGTCAGGTGGAGGGAAGGGCAGGAGCAGACATGACCACTGGAAGTGCAGGTGTTTGGAAACCAAGCTAGCCCAGAGGTCAGAGAGAAGGTCCTGAATGTCAGGAGGTGAGGAGGGCTGGAAAAAGTGGGAGCTGCCCTGGGACCTACTGAGCCTAGGAGACCAAAGTCAGTATCACCAAGGGTCAGGGTGGAGTAGCCACTCTAACCACCACATCATGGGCCAGTACACCTCTGTCCCTGTGCCCTGGTCCTTTGAGGCAGCATCCTATCTTGTGTGACAGGGAGCAAGCCAGTCCAGAGGGGTCTGCTCCTCAGGTCCCCCTGCTCAGAGGGGCTAGGTGGAAAGTTTGTAAGCTGCAAGGATCCACTTCCTGGGTGGCTGGTCCATCCTTTGGAAGGTGCAGTCTGAGCCGACAGCCAGAAGCACGGTGGGTGGAATGACATCAGGGTGACCCCTCCCCAGCCCATCCCTGAACCCGTGGGAGACTTAATGCCTGAGAACCTTGGTTAATTGGCCCCATCCACTTCGTGCTGCTCAAACACTTTGACATCACTGCATGATTGGCAACCTCTGTTTTATGTGGTTTCTGAGGTGTTCCCAGGACTTGGTGATGCTGAGTTGGACCCAGGGTGCAATGGAGTTGCTGGGCTGGGCCTCTTGGGTGTCCCCAAGCACCCCGCAGGGACTCACGCCCCCTTGGGTCCAACTCCAGGCCTTGGTGTCCTGCAGGGCCTTTCAGCCTGTTAGGCCCCTGGGACTACCCCCAGCCTGGCCTTGGGATGCCAGGGGGCATGAAGTCAGACAAGAAGTGAGTCCCAGGGGCCACTCTAGTGAACCACGGATAGCCCCACAGCTGAAGGAGGATGCCAGGCTCACCGCCAACACCTCCTCCCCAAGGCCTCACCCACCACAAAAGCTTCCTGTTGCCACAGAGTCAGCTCCATCCCATAATGCACTGGACAGAAGCCTGCATCCATGTATAGTGGCCATGGGGGCCCATGGGAGTTACAGAGGCTGTGGAGGGCTGTAAAGGGACTGTGGGGTCCATGGGGGGGGGGGGTTGTCACGGGGAGGACAAGAGTTAGACCAATAAGGTTGAGTCACCTGCTTAGAGCTTCACAGTTGGAATCTCCCCTGACAGCTTCTGGGATGGCAAGCGGCCAGGACTGGGACACGCATGTTCCAGCCAACAGCTTACTCACCCCTCAAAGTGGCCCCAAGAAGCCCCATGACAAGGCCTGTGGACAGGTACCTGGGACAATCTGGCTGGTGCCAGGACAGAGGGCCAAACTCAGCTTCTTCAGCCCTAAATCGTCCATGCCTGTTGACTCAAGGTGGTGAGGGGATGGATGGTCTGGCAAGGCCCAGACCCCTTTTATCCAGTGATACTCATAGGCCAGGCCCTGAGGGGAATGCTCACGCCCACTCAGGGAATGCTCACAGGCCCCTGCCAGCGTGGCACTACCAGCCCTCTGCCAGACAGAACTATGAGGCCCAGCAAGTGGCAGAGCCAGGACTGAGCCTCAGGCCTGTAAGGGCATCTGCCACAGGGCATCTGCTTGGGCCTCTTTCCTTCTGGGCCACTCAGTGAGGCTACATGATGGGTCTCACAGGAGATGATCCAGGTGAGGGCCCCAAAGGCTCAGGCCAAGCTGGCAAGGGCACCAGTGGGGCCAAGTCTGTGGTGGGTCCAATGTGTTGGCAGATGGCACAGAAGACAGTGAAGTTTTACTTCCCAGTAGCAGTGTTGGCAAGACTGTGGGGACATCCAGGTCCGCTGTGGCTCCCCGTGAGCCACTGCCATGAATTGACATGAAGGAGAAAACAGAGATGCATGTGTGTTCTGGGACCTTTCTCTGAGCCTTATTTATAATACAGCAAAGTCAAAAAGAATCCAAATGTCCAACCAGAGGAAGACAGCACCATAAATGATGGATTCTCACTCTGGGAACACAGGTGGCCCCATGAACCTGGATTTCTGGGGAGTCTCTAAATGCAGGAGATGTGAAGTTATGTTAATGGAAAAGCAAGACTCAAAATCAAGTGCAGCCCGGGCACAGGGGCTTGTGGGACCAGCCCAGCTGAGACGCACAGGAAATCCACCCCAAGCAGGTCAGGCAGTGGGGCATAACATCTAGTTTGTCTTTATCATTTTTAGGTTTATTATGTTCCCAGTTCCACAGAAATGTGTATCCTTTTATAATGACAAAAAACAATGAAGAGTTAATGCTGGACAGGACAGTCATCGTTGCATTCCTGGGACCCAACCCCACCATGCATTCGAACGCCAACTATAGGCTCCAAATAGTCCCTGGTGCCCTGGCCACCACCAGACCTGGCTCTTCTGTGTTTGCCAGAAGATTTGCTCCATGCCAATTTGGGGCAGCTGGCCCCACAGGTGGGGGCACGTGTCCTGCCAAGTACCATCTGTCCCCACTGTGTATCAGACACCCCAGGCAGTCTCCCCCGCCAGGGACTTCAAAACGGCCACCTGTCACTGCCTTACTAACCCTGAGCCCTCTTAGGGCCAGGGGCCTCCCTGAGGGGTCAGGCCCCGGCTGACCATGCTCAGCTAGGCTCTGAGCTAGTCACTGCCCTGGAGAACCCTCAAGTCTGACTTTGGGCAGAGTGTGAACCAGCGTAGGATGTGGGTGAGTTGGGTGGATGGTGGCTGAAACTCTGTATGCACTCTGTGTGTCTTTGGGGCATGCAGGAGCAACATAGGGAGGTACCTGCCAGAGGCTGTGGGTGCCCCCTTTGCAGACCAGGCTTGGTGGGGGAATGTGCCGAGGGCTGCACGGAACAGACATGGGGCATCACTGACAGCATCTTGGAGTGGCCAGGTCTAAGGAAGCAGAGAAGACGCTTCTGTGGGACACCAATGGGCTGACTGCTACACACAAGGCAGATGCCCTTGGCCCATGAGGCAGGTTGGGTAGACTGAGGTACAGACAGGGCCAGGGTACACAGGAATCATACTGAGCCAGGACTGAACCCAGATCAGCATGGTTGCAGTCTCCACAAAACCACATGGCCCGAGGGTCCGGAAGAGGCAGATCCAATTCTAGAATGGAGACATTGAGTCCAGAGAAGAGGGGATATGGTCACCTGGGCTGGTGATAACATGAAATGGAGACAAAGAGCAGGGAGAGACATTGATGGAGAAGAAACCAGTGACAGGTGTGGGAAGCAGTGAAACCCAGAGGAGGGGCTCAGATGAGAGGGCCACACAGTCCCATCACACAGGTCACCAGCTGGGAGTCACCCTCTAGGTAGCAGCAAGTAGCAGAGGACTCACCTCCAGGGAGCACAGACTCAGGAGATTCTATTGACTGTGTGATGATGTCATTTGGATCAGGCCTTGCTCCTTGGCATTAATCCACAATAAAACCTATTTCAGAGCCACTAGCCAGGGAAGGGCCTCTCCTCAACTAGAGCCAAAGCCTGGGATAGGCAGCTCAGTGCCCCTCCCCGATGTCAGGACCAGGAGTTCACCAGGAGGGACTTGGATATGAGTGGCTAGGATACAGAAATGTGCTGGCTACAAGCGAGGCCATGGAGGCCTGAGCCAGGCAGGGCGAGCAGGAGGAAACAGCCAGGTTGTGCTATAAAAGGCAAGGAGAGTGGACCAAGTCCCAACTTGGAGGCCTCTCCTGGTACCTCAGGCCTATGTCCCCTCCTGTCCCACCTGGACCCCACCCCCTGGGTCCCTCAGATGTCCTGTCACTGTGTCACCTGGCACCCTCCATCCCATAGACCCTCACCCTAGGAGTTTGTCTTCCTTCACTCTGGCCCGTCTCCCCCAGCAACCTCATGGCCCCTGTTCCACCCATGCCCCGCCCCCGTGCCCATGACCCCCTCATCACGGCCCATAGTGTGCCCATTAGCCGATAGCTGGAATCCCTCCATCAGGCCCAGCCGCCCTCCCCACCACCCTGCCAGCCAACCACAGTTAGTTCTTGGGAAGCGTGGGGGCCGCTGCCAGCAAGGGGCCCCCGGGGAAATCAGCCAACGCCAATAAACCTCCTTCAGACACCCACGGCCCTGAGCGCACCATCACTCTTCTGCATCAACCAGCCCTCTAGGGCTGCAAAACTGGCCGGGACAGGCCCTGGTCCATCAGCGTCCCCCCGGAGGCTGCCCTCCTCTGCCCCTCCCCGAGCAGCCCAGGGGCCCCCAGTGCGCCCTCCCCCATTCAGCAATGGGTCCTGGCTCCATCACTGGGGCTTGCAGCCCAGGGTCCAGCATCATCCGACGGGAGTAGGGGGTGGCAGGGGGGGCCATGTCTGCCGCCCCACCAGCCTGACATTTCCGAACAGGCTGGCAACACTTCCCAGCAGCAGAACAAGCGCTGTCAGCAGCTCCCCAGGCTCCAAATGCCAGCATGGCTGCCCAAGCATGGCAGGGAGAGGCCCAGCAGCCCCGCTGGGGTCAGGCAGCCCAGCAAGAGCAATGGCAGCAGGGGGTGCTGTGGGGATCCTAGAGCTGGTCTCCCTGACACCACCCTGGGGGTGAGGGGTAAGCTCCAGTCTGTGCCAAGTGCAAGGGTGCCAGCTTGCCTCCTGGCCAAGAGCTGAAAGAGGTCCCCACAGCCACCTCCACCTTCCCCTATTTGAAGCCTCTGGCTGCTGGGAACAGGGGTGGGAGCCGCGCAGCCGGGCCTGGCTCTGCCCCTCCCCAGCCCTGTGCATGGAGCTCAGAGCAGCCCCTCCAGGGCCCCACGTGGCCTGAGAATCAAAGCCACTTCTATCCCAGGATGCTCCCACAGCTGATTTGGGAGAAGTTTTCCCAGTGCCAATGCTGAGCCTCAGCCCAGAAAGTCAGCCATCTGGGGCACCCAGGGGCTGACAGCAGTTAGCCCCTGGTCCTCAGTGGAGGAAGAAGCCATGAGGGAGGGGCTCAAGCCCCATGCCCTGTGGCTAACACACCAACACCAGCACTGGAAAGCAAATTCGCACACTGGCAATGACCGGGGGACACCAAGCCTCTGAATCCACCGCGTTGCTATCGCAGCCGGGGAAGGGTCTGGGCCAGCAGACGCCACTCATCACAACATACTTGCAACAGGACTGCACCATAATAAGCCTGAGGAAACATAAATGGGGCTTTTTCTTTACAGTTTGTAAGATTTCAATACAAAATATAGGAGATTTTGTTGCTGAACTGATTCCTGCCTGTGAGGACACCGAGGTGAGTGAATCATTCCAGGTCCCAGAAGGGACACAACCATCATGAACCCTGGAAGGCTGTGACCCAAGTGGGCTGAGGTGCCATGCTGTGGGCTCAACCACAAGTGGGCTGAGGTGCTGCAGACCCAGGGGGAGGGATCCAGGTGGGACAGGGGGGGACATGGGACTGGGGCACCGGGAGAGGCCTCCAGTCTGGGGCTTGGTCCACTCTCCTTGTCCAGAGACAGGCGGCCAAGGGTCTCTCTAGGGCAGGGTCTCAAAACCCTAACAAACCAAGGCCTGGGGAGGGCATTTGGCCCATGTGGGAGGCACAAGCCTGGCAGGCTCCAGTGGGGAGACCAGGGTAAGGGGTGCCAGAGAAGCCAGCCAGGCACCTCAGCTCCCACCCACCGAGGGCAGGAAGCTGCATGCTGATCACACAGCATGGAGGAAGGGGGGTGAAGGCTTGGAAGAGCCAAGTTTGGGCCTACAGGGTGGACACCTACAGGGGCTGCCTCCATCCTTTCCACTGCCAGATGGAAGATGCAGGTGATGGGGCAGGAAGAGAGAGTCAGGATGAGAGGGACCAGGTGGGTGGAGGATATGCAGAGAGGGATGTTCACACTGACAGGCTGCAGGTCTGAGTGCAAGATATCCCTGTCGGCCAGGTCTCAGAGCAGCAAATAGGCGAATAGGGAAAGCCCTTTACATGCTCCCGGAGACTCCAGCCTGACCCTCGGCAAAGGAGCCTGGATGGCCATTGGGCACACCTGGGACAGACACCACAAGCCAGCTGAGTGAGGGTAGACAATGCTGCACGGAGGGGCCGTCTCATCATGGGGAGAAGGGGGAGCCTAGCCAGCTCAGAACCAAGAGGAGCCCATTCTCTGTGGGGTCAGCACCCTCCACCATTCTCCCCCCATCCCCGTAAGACACATGAGAGAAGGGAGCACTGGATGGCTCTCTCAAAGGAGGGACCATGAAGCTTTGTCCCCCACGTGGACTCCAAACCAAACTAAGATAAGGCTGGGACAGGGTCTGCTCTGCCAGTCAGGTTCCTAGAGTCTGGTGGTGCTCTCTGGAACTGTCCCCCTGGCCCTGCCTTTCCTCCTCAACCCCATCTCCCCCCGCCGCCGCCACCTCACTTCCACCTCACCCTTACTTCATGGCCCACTTCATCCCTACCTCCCCCCTACCTTACCACCTACTTTACCTTCACCTCATCCCTTACCCTACCCCTACCTCATTCCCACCTCACACCTACCTCACGGCCTACCTCACCTCTACCTCACCCCACCTCAGCCCCATTACAGCCCACCTCACATGTGTCCCTGCACCTCCAAGCTCCCAGGACACTGCCCATCTCACTTCCCCAGGAAGAGCGCTTCAAGACTCGGCCTGGGGCATCTGCAGAGCATACTCTCCACAGGAACACCGTGGTCTTCCTTCTCAACACTCTGGAATCAGTACTCACAGGTCACCAGAGGGAAATCGAGACACAGAATCTCTGGCCAAGGCCATTGCCGGTCAGTAGATGGACTCATTGCATGTATCTGTATTCATAGATCTGGGCTGGCTGTCCCCTGTACTGGAGCACTGGGAAGTCCCACAGAGGGCCAAAGCTACCCTTCTCCTCTAGGGTGGGGTACCTGAGTCAGGAGACCTGACCCATGGTTGGCCATGCCCTGCAGCACACAGGACATGTGGGCCTACACTCTCTCTGAGTCTGCAGCACCTCACAGCCTAGGGCACCTCAGCCCATCTGGGTCACACCCTCCCAGGGTCACAACATACATGTGGGAGGACTCCAAGGGCAGACCCTGGGCTCCTCCCTTCCAGGGACTGCCTACTCAAAAAGTTGAGCCCTGACACAAGGACAGGGCCAAATGGGGTGGGACCCCTGCTCTGCCTGCCCCTGCCCCTGCCCTGAAGGGAAGTCCCACCCCACAAGGGGTCCTGTTGAGGCCACGGCCACCCACACCCACTAACAGGGCTGCCAGCCCGGAGCATGAGCCAGTTGGTCGTTGATTGATGGGTAATTGTTTTACCTCTGAACAGCCCGAGCCCCATAATTTGGAAGCATAAATCCCAGCCTGTCGGGCTTGGCTGACATGGAATGACACCCAGAATTAAATGGAAGCATAACAATTAACAGCCCATAAAAATGTTCTGAGCTGAGTCCCGCCAACTGGGGAAGTGCATCTCCTTCTCCTGCCGACGGGATCCCATGGGCTTGCTGGGCCTGCGGGGGGCAAGGGGTGGGGCACAGCATGATCCCGGGTCCCATAATCCCAGGACACCTGGCTCTCCTCCTGGAAGGCCTAGAACTCCTCTCTGTTCAAGAGCAGTTGCCCCCATGCAGGTCGGAGGATCTGCCTGCTCCCCCGCTCTGTTCCTGGGTGTGATAGACGCTGTCAGGTCTTCCCCCAACCCTGCATCCCTCAGGAAGATGTATGTCCTACAGAGCTCCCTGAAGCACCCCAGTGGACCCAGTCCCAGCAGTCTATAGTACCCCACCTCCTGGATTTCTCCTCCCAAACAAGCCTCTACCCCCAGCCAGGGTCCACTTTGAGGACCCATGCCTAAGATGGCAGTTAGTGTGCCCTCCACATATTTGGGGCTCACTTGTCCAGGTGTCCCCCCTGAGCTCATGCTTCCCCTGGGTCTCCCATGGGCACATGCCTCACAGGCCGAGTACTGTCACCCTGTGCCCTCAGCCTAAGGGGTCGAAGGCTCACCGGGAGAGGGCCTTTCCTCCCCTGGGCTCTGCTTCCTCCACTGGGGCTGCAGGGCACCCCCGAGAGTCAAGGCACCCTTGGCCCTGGACAGCAAAGCCTGCTCCATGGCTCTCCCCGACACGTCTGGTGTCAGGGCCTAGCTAGAGAATGAGATCCCTGAAGTTGGGGATGCTGCCTCCAAGCCCCTGGGTCTGGAGGCCCAACAGCCGAGCTAGACTTTGGGCCCAGGCATCCCCTACACCCTATGCACAAGGATGAGGGCTGTGGTCTCAGTGGGAGGACCCTCTCCCGGCATGTCATTGGGGAGAGCTGGCACTGAGGCGCCAGACAGAGCTGGAAGCTCTGTTGGGAGACAGGCCAAGACTCCACCCTGCCTGGCATGAAGATGAGGTCGTGAGAATCGGAGATGCCCAGCCTGGCCAGCTCCAACGGCATGATGGCGGCCCAGAGGAGCCATGCTGGCCTCGAGGACAGAGGTCCCCTGGGTGGGGACCCCAAAGCCTGGCCAGAGGTTTAACACCAAAAACTCTTACCGACTTGATGCAGAGCCCATTTTAAAAATCAACTTAATAAAAAGCCACTTGCCTAGCATTGGGAACAGTCAAATGGCTGCTGTAACTTAATTGTCTCTGAGCTCTCTGTTTTGTAACTCGATAATTGTGATTTTGTTTTCTTATTAATGTCATTGTTTTAAATCTCCTCCACCACTTTCTCTGCTGGGCCTCGGGGTGCAGAGCAGAGGTGGGTCTCCCAGAGGCTTCCTCCAAAGAGCCCAGTAGTTTCAAAGAGACTGCTCTGCTAAAAGTGCCCATCCTGACAGGTACCTGTTGGGGGAATGTGGGAGCGGGATCTCGGGGACAGGAGATTAGCATGAGGGCCGAAGGTATTCCTGACAGGAGGAACAGTCTGGGTAAAGGCAGGGAGGCGTAGGGGTGGGTCCTGAGGGAAGTTTGGTGAAGGTTGGATGCTGGGGAGGCCAGTGGGGAGGTGCAGGTGGGGGAAGAGTGGGAACTTCACCTTGGATGTGTTACTATGAGTGTGGGGGAGTCCAGTGGTCCTGGCTGCAGTCCTGCAACCAGAGGGTCCCTGGGCAGGTGGGCATCCAGAGGAGAAGCGCTGCTGCTTGGCTCATTCCCACGCCCATCACGCTTGTCTGAACAGGGGCTGGGGAGACACCCTTGAGGACATGGGTTCGGGAGGCCACATGCAGCCCCGGGCTCTGGGCCCTGCAGACACCCCAGCCCTCTCCCCAGGCACTTGGGCGGGAGCCGCACCCGCATTGGGAATTCTGGGCAGGTCCAGCCTGCATGCTGTGTCGGAGAAATGCAACACAATTAATTAGCCCCTAAAAAAAGCGTTTGAAGTGTTTATTGCAGGACGGCGCTCCTGGTTTTATAAGCAGATGGGGAAATAAAGTGGTGGGGATGACAAGCCGGGAACAGCTGCACGGGGACCCGGAACCTAATTCATAATTCAGCAGACTAATCAGAGAACATCTTCTGCAGGCGCCGTAATGAAGGGACGTGAGGCCGCAAGTGATGAGCCGCTCCCCGCTGCATCCCGCTATGCCGGCCATGGCGGCTACTCCCCTGCGTGTCCAGACCCCGGGCAGCCCTGCCACCCGCCCTGGGCCTGGGGCACAGTGCCTGAGTGCCAAGCTCTTGACATGAATTTTCTCAGCAGCGGCATTAGTCGGAAACCCATTTTCCAGGAGAGGAAACCGAGGCCCAGGGAGGCTGTCTGAGTGACGGGTCCTCGTAGGTATACAGCTCCCCCCCTCCCCACAGGACTCCAGGAAGCTAGAACCCGCCCCCTACCCTGGCAGTAAGTGCAGAAGTCCCTCCAGCCTCAAGAGGTATCTTCCGTGAGAGGGCTTCACCCATGAAGCGAGCCTCCCGCAAGGCCTCTGGTAGACTGAGGAGTTCTCACCTCCCTTGCAGGCGGGAGGGGGGCACAAGACAGGGGCACAGCATTTAGAGCCTGGCCAGAGCCTCTTTGTCCCCAAGATGAAGTGGGTGGCTGTATGAAACAGCAGTTAAGAAGACGGGAGGGGGCCAGGCTTTTCCCCTGAGCTGGGGTGGGGTGGGGGTGGGGCCAAAACAGGGCCGGGGTTCTGGGGGGCGGGTACCTGGGGCAGTTCATGGACCCCTAAGCAGGGACCTGAGATAATGGAACATAAAAATTCACATGCATTTTATGAATCTCCTGGCTCCGACAGGAGCCCAGTGTTCACAGCAGTCGTGGACTGTAAAATGTGCAGGATGAAATATCTATGACAGCCGTAAAGTCCTTGTTTTCTCCTGGGCTGCTATTGAAACAACGAAGGTGGAGGGCGGCAGCCAGGCCTGCCCCTCTCTGGTCCCTGCCCCTCCTGGAGGGTTTGCTGCTCCTCCTCATCCCCATCCGGGACCTTCCCCTTCAGGCTCCGCGTTGTTGTCTGCAGAGACACACAGACCCAGGGAAGAGCCCAACCCACCCTGCCCCGAGCAGCTCACGGCTTCCTGAGCAACCAGGGGAGGTCAACTAAACCTTGCACACGTCTTTTATGAAGCATACATAAAACCACAAATAATATCAAAATGGTTGATGGTGTAACAGAGGAAGGCACAGGTGCCATGGTGCCCCAATGGGAGAACACAGGGGCCTTGTGGAGCTGGGCTTTGAGGCATAGGTAGGAGCTCACCAATGTGAGAATGGCCAGTCATCATCCTCTGTGCCACCAGCACTAGATCCAGACTCTGGTTAGAAAGGGAGCCCTGAATCAGACCCTGACCCCAATCCCATTGGACACCCCAGGCTGACTTGGCTGGCTGGGATCCTTTTCAGGGATCCAAGCCCCAGGGCACAAGCTTCCAGTCCTTGGACCCGAGTTACATCCCCTCGGGCTGTAAGGGGAGGGCAGGGGAATGGGAGAGCTAGTGCCCAGTTACCTGCCACAGGTAACAAACCAGCCCTATTGCTTTTGTGTGCACAGTCTATGGGTGCACACAGAATCTGGGCAGGGCTACGGGGGGTGAGGTTCTGCTCTATGCGGTGCCTACAAGGGTCCCTCAGTGGTACTCAGTGCATGCCTGGCCTTAGCGGGCCGGGTGCAGGGCCAGGCTCAGCAGGTTGCCCTCCTCTGCACAGCCTCTCCAGTGCTCAGACTCCTTTTGTGGCAGCAGAGCCAAAAGCAGGAGGTGGAAGCTCCAGGCTCTGAGGGCCTAGGGGGTGATACAGCAGCAGGTCCACCGGATGTTAATGGTCGAGGCTGTCCCAGGCCGCCTCAGAGCAGGGGAGGCCCAATACAGAATGCTGAGGGAAGAAAAGGAGCAGAAGCCCTCTGAGACCCCAGCCAGGAGCCCACAGGCACCAACGTGATCCCTGAAAAATAGGATCAACTGAAGTGTCCGCACCTCCAGATAGATGCCCTCATGGGTGTTCTTTCCAGAACAAAAAATGAACAGGGAGTGACCCCATGATTTTAGCTGGGGCCTGCCCTATTTGAATATTGATGGGAGATAAAATACAACGTAGGGCTCCCTCCACTCCTAAGTAGAGAAGGTGTGAGGTAAACCCAGGACATGCCCTCAGGAGGCGGAGCCGTGCTAAGGGATCTTTGCCAAGGCGGCATCTCTGTGCTGAAGTGGGATTTGGGTTTTGCAGGCGGGCAGGGCTTGCTGCCTTCAATGCCCCCCGCATGCCCCACCACCAGCATGACTCCCCCCACAGGCTCCCTGGCAGCTGTTTGCCAAGGACCCAGTGGGGCTCGGCCCAAGCATAGCCAGCACATCGCTCATCTTTCATGGAACAGATTCTCCCTTGTCCCCAGTCCACCCATTTGAAAAGAGAGACCCACCTGCCCGGTGTCACCCAGCTTACAAATGGTAGAGTGAGGATATGAACCCTGGTGTCTCTGGCTCCAGGGCCATGTCGTAGCCACAGACTGGCCCCGCCCCTCCCCCCAGCCAGGCCCCCAGAGTGTCTACATCCGCTGCCCACTCTTGCCACATCCTACTCTTCCTGCGTGCCCCCTTTCCAAGTGAACAGGCTTCTCTGGTCTCCCTTCCCAACCTCAGGCACAGGGCAGCTCAGAGGTTAGCCAAAGGGCAGTGCGGCCCCTGAGTGTGGTGGGGCCACCATGCAAGAGCTCGATTTGTGTGAGTCTAGCACCCTGCCGTGGGTGGCTCCCTCATGACTGTGCCATCCAGCCCTGTGGACTGGCTGCAACACTACTACCTCCAGAGTGACCAGCAGTGGACAGAGCCATTCTTGGGCAATGCTCGGTGTGCACACACATTCCCCCGCCGCACCTAGCCTGTCCCTTGGGGTGGCTCTGGCAAAGGCAATCTCACTGAACAAACATGCCCCGGATTTGCTCTGTGCAAACAGCAGAAACTGCCGCACCACAAATGAGGGACTCGGAGAATAACTGAATGCACAATGGGCCGTGGAGGGCTGTGTCCTTTGGAGCAGGAATGTGGGAGGTGACCCCTAGGCATTCCTAGGGGGAGGCATGGGACCCTAGGCCATCTCCTAGGACATATGCTTGCCCAGCCACTCAGGTGCACTGAGCTGGTCGCTGGGGGGCAGGGTGGACGCAGTCCCAGCTTCAAGTGGGAACTGGACAGCATATAAGCTATAGACGAAGTGCTGGGCCAGGCAGTACCCACCAGAGACCTGCCCTGCATCCTGCGCCTGCACCCACCACCAGCACAGCCAGCCCCACCCTGACACCCACCCTGGGGCCAGGGCCATTCCTGCCTCGGGGGTCCTCCAGGCCCAGAGGGCAGTCAGCATCCATGTGGTGACCCTGATGAAGCTCCCCCAATGGCCTTCCTCCTGTCAACCCCTCCCAGTTCCTCCAGGAATGGAACCAAGATGCTGGAGTGACAGGCCAACCAGGCATGACCCCTTTGGCCACTGGAAGAGCCCCTCCCAAGGGCTGCCCTGGACAGTGGGGCCATCAGGGTAAGAGCCCACTGCCATCCCCAGCTGGGTCCCAGCCTGGCTCCTCCCTGTGTCCCGGGGGGTCCTCCTGGAACTGCCAGATCCTGAGGAACAAAGGGCTCCTCACTATTGGTGTCTGTGCCCACCGTCTACCTAAATGATGCCACTCCTGCCCCTACCACAGGCCTCTGGCCTCTCGCTGAGCCTGAGGCAGGCGCACAGGTGGACAATGCAGGGAAAGGGACACCCATTTCTGTGGTAAGGGGGCCCTCACATTCCTTTCTCTAATTGTGCATTTTCCAATTTTGACACAGGCACAACTTTCTCATGTAGTAGGAACAGAGCGTCAGCAGGGAGAAACCAGTCTCCCCTCGGGCGTGTGCGGGAGCTTGAGGCCCAGGGCTCAGAGGAGGGTCGGGCTCTCTCAGGCTGGGCCCCAAGCAAGAGGCCCAGTGAAGAGCCCCCTCCAGGGTGCAAGGAGGGTACCCTCCCTGTGCGCAGCTGTCTCTCCTCCCAGGAGGTGTGCTCTGCGCCCCTCCCCAGGGACAGGCCAGCCTCATTTCATTGCCACTGCCACAGTTACATTAACTTGTATCTAATGGGACGCTGGGCTATTGGACATGGAGCAATTCCAGTTTAATTAGGCATCAGGAAGCTGGGCATTAATTAAAGTAACAAAAGACTCAGCACAAAGTGGGCCGGGCCTTTCTGGAAAGGCTGCAGTCCAGACACACAGGAAAGGCCAAGAGCACGGCTAGCCTGGAGGGAGCCCCCTTCACTCATCCCAAAGGCTTTCAACCACCATTAGCCTGAGTGTCTCGAATCTTCCGTCACCACTCACCCCTTAGGCCCAAGCACTGAAGGCCACTTGGAGCCTTACACCCTGACCTCCCTGGCCACGCATGGCCCAGAGCTAGGCCTCTTTGAGCTTAATGTGCTGTTCTCCCAGGGAGAGAGGGTAGGGGACACCCTGGAATTCAGGCAGAGCCCCTACCAATGCTGTCCAGGCCCTGGCAGCCCTAGAGACTTGTCACAGCCCATGCTCAGCTCTGGCCAAAGCCCTCTCCCCACAGCCCTGTGGCCCCACCCAGGAGAAGCCTGGCCCCCACTGTGTGCACAGACCACCCTCAGCACCCCTTTCTCCTGCTCCAGACAAGCAAAGGGGCTCAGTCCCAGGGGCAGTTGGGGACAGTGGCCAAGAGCAGAGGACACAAGAGACAAAATCTCAACGCTGCAGCCAGCACATGCGAACTATAACCACCTCCCTCCGTTTTCCCTCTGCCTGAGCCTCCCTTGTCTCCTGGCCTTCTCTTAGCCCTACTAGGCCTTGGCCCCTCTGCAGCCATTATGGAGAATCACACAAGGATTTCCAATCACACGAAATTTGCCACATTTCTGGGAGGCGCTTTATGTAACTTTTTATTTTAAGGGCAAGAGAGTTGAGGGTTTTATATTTCTTTCTCTGAGGAAAAACAGAATACTAGATTAGGTGGCTTACAATATGACCCCAGTTACTCCTCTGCCACCTTAATTGGCTCACCGTGTTTCCCTCTGTCCTTGGCCTGCACTTAGGGCCTCATAGGTGTGGCTACCCCCAGTCCCAGGACACGCTCCAGGCTCCAAGGTCAGACCAGAGCCCAAGGATCTCTAGTTTAAGCCACTTCTCCCAGCCCTGATTTGGCATCACCTCCTTCTTCTCAGATGTTCTACCTCTGTTGATATGTCCTGCTCTCCATCCTTGCTCCCTGTGGGAGCTCCCCAGGTCTAAACTGAGGGGCACAGTGGTCCAGGTGTCTGATGCTGCTCACCATACACCTGCTGCCTGATGGGCCCCTGGGTGGAGCCCAGGCCTTGAAAGCCACATGAGTGAGATGGATTTATGTCAAGGCCACAGGGCCCTTCCCTCCTGCACTGGATCATTGGAAGGCTGACTAGGCAGGAGCTGTGGACCCCAAGTGAGACTCAGCCACGCTTCCCCACTGCAGTAGCAAGAAGATCTCAGCCACACAACGATATTGGGCTATCTGCACGAAGCATTTGCTTCAGCGCCCCGGGGACACACACTTTTCGGAAACCTCTGAGCCTTCCAGCCATCCCTGTTTCTGTGAGCAAACAGGACTCAACCAGGAGGCGACGATTCAGGGACACCTGGACAGTAAGTGACAGAGCCATCCCTCCCAGAAGGGTCTGGAAGTAGGTTCTGAGCAATGGCTGTGCAGCCCCGGCCCGGAGTGCAGGCTTCTCACCATGGTGGGGTCCCAGCCTGCTCTAGGAAGAGACAAATGCTCCGTGCTCTAATATTGACATTTCCCATAATGATGATCATATTTTCCCCATCAGTCGAGACATGAATCAATGGCATTTGAGTAATTGGAGATTGATTTTAATTAAGTCTTAGAAGTTTTGTGACCGTACCTTATAGGACTCCTTTCTGCCAGCTGCGGGGAAATGGTAAGAACAGGACCCTGGTCTGCCTGACCCTAAGGTGGGGCAGGACTGCCAGCTGGGGTATCCTCAGACCCTGGCCTCAGACCCCCCCCACCGGACCCCCAAGATCAACCCCATCCTTTGTCCCAGCCAGGTCTGAATCTCACTCAGCTCATGGGGCAGGGCTGGACTAGGGCTGGATTCTGGGGAAAGAGCCTGGTGAGTGGGGGCAGGACCCCCCTCCTAGGCCCCACTTCCACAGCTGAATCTTGGACAGTGCCGGGTGCCAGGTGCTGACTGCCAGGTCCCTCCCCTCTCCGACCCCAGTTTCCTCAAATGTAAAGTGGGGCAAGAATGCCCCCTGCCCCTGCCCAATGACCCAGGCCCCACCCCACAGGAGCATTGCCATATTGTTTCTCTTCTGTCACCCGACAGGATTGCCCAGACAGAACATGTGGTCCAAGCCTCCTGCCCAAACCTCATCTTCTAACATTTCCATCATCCCCAGGGCCACACTGCTCTGATCACACTCACTGACCACAGGACACAGAGAGAGGGCTCATGTGGGTTCCCTGCCTGGCACCCCGCCCCCACCAGACCAGCTGTCTTCTGGGCCAGGCCACTGCCCCTGCCAACCCTCCAGAGCTTCTCATGACAATGTCAGGACATGGGGACCCAGCCCATAGCTCTCCACTCAGCCCCTCACGGCCCTCTCACTGCTGCGGACCCCAGGCCTCCCCAGCTACCCCACAGTCTCCCACCACCACCAGCCCCACCGGCAGGTTTAATGTCACAAAGGAGAGAAGGTCATTAGCAGGAATGTATTATTAATGAGGAGACCTAATTAAATAGACCACTAAATCACTCGGTCTCACCCAGAATCCCTGAGGACCAATGGGGAGTAGTCAAGCCCTCAGGAACATCTAGCAAGACGCAGGTGGGTGGGCTTCTGGGTGCCAAAGACTCCAGTGGTGCCCAGGCGCCAGGCAGAAGCTCAACGGTAATCAATGCCATGGCCCTGGGGACCCTCGGCTCCGACCCCAGTCACTGGCTGAGCCCGAGTGCCCCCCAGAAAGCCTAATTGCTCTGGATCAACTCAACCCGGCTGAGTTGCTGCTATTGGTTCAGAGGACAGTCATGGCAGCAACTTCCCAGGCCTTGACCCTACTGGGGGAGCTGAGTCGGGGTCAGTGGGACAGTCACTGCCCATGCCAAGTGTGTCTGAGTAAGACCCTCAGGGGTCTGTCCTCTCTCTCTGTCCAGCCCCCCACTTCTGAGAAGGGAGAGTCAGCCCCCAGGAGTAAAGCTGACATAGCACCTTTCTGTTCTGACTGTGGGCCCCACAGTAGCACTCTGCTTTTTCACTGTGAGATGTGCCCACTTAGCATCCCTCCTCTGGGGTCACATGGAGCCTGCCATCGGACTGGCATAGGCCCTGAGGGCAGGGATAACAGGAACCTCAGCACCCAATGACAGTGCCTATGCTGAACCTGTTTCACCCAAACCCACTTTACAGAGGAGGAAATCCACAAGGCGGAGACTGGGGCCAGGCCCTTCCCAACTGCCCAGAAAGCCTGTGTTTCCATCCACCTCCTGGCTCCTATGGTTAGGATGCATCCTGGAAGCAACCCCCCAAGACCATCAGCCCCTACCAGGCTAATGTAAGGAGGGGAGCAGTGAGCAGAGTTGCCCAGCCTGCTGCATCGCCCATGGGGTCAGGGCCAAGGCCACTGGGTCCTCACACGGGTGGGCAGCCAACTCCTGAGCTGGGAAGGACATTTACCAGGCACAGAAGAGCAGGCGGGCCCTGTGGAGGAACCTTAATGAGCAATCAGGCTTGGAGGAGCCTCAATCCCGTTAATGGTCTCAGAGCCTCTGGCCTCAGAACATAGAAGTATGACGAGCTAATGAGGGAGCGCTGGCCAAGGGCACTGCCAGAGCAGTGACCCCAGGCCAGAGGTTGAGAGAGGCTAGACCTAAGCACCTGGGCTGGGGGAGGGGTCTGGGAGAGCAGGGACCAAGCCTCTGCCTTCAGGACCTTGGGCCTCAGTTTATCCATCCAGGTGTGTCCTTGAAACAGGGGCAATGAAGGAGGTGGCACTTTCGGGCTTTCCAAAGTGGGAAATGGGGAAACTGAGGCCAGAATGACACCTGCCTAGCCCTCCACTGTGATGACCATCTGTGGCAAGCCACAGAAAGTCACTCAACCAGCCCTCCCCATGGGGCTACCATCTTCACCCCTTTGTTTCTCCAGCTGCTACCTTTTCTTAATCTTGTGCTTTTAAAAACTTGAAACTACCAAAAAAAGCTGCAAGAGAAGTTTAAGTGGCCACCTGCCTGCCCCTGGCCCACCATCAGGCACCAGCCACCACTCTGTCCCATCCCATCATCTTGTGGCAGGCTGCTCAAGGACAGCACTGGCCCCAGTAGGGGATAAAGTGGCATTGAGGGTTCTGGAAGCTGTGATGACTTGGGGGGAGGGGCATAAATAGGATGGTCTTTCTTGGAGGACCAGGTGAAGGAATTGCATGGCAATGTCCGCTAAGAGTCTGGCCAGGTAGGGCCTGGAACCAGGATCAGAAAAAATGACTCATGTAAAGGGAAGCAGATCTCTAGGTCCTGCCTCTACCAAGGCTCCTGGTATCCTCCAAGCTGCTGTCCAGGAGTGACAGAGTCAGTCTCACGGAAGCCAGTGCCAGGCCTCCTTTGCCTGGAATTGCCCTCCTCCTCTTCCTGCAGTTGAAGGCTTCACACGGCTAAATGCCTGAAGCTGTAGACCTAGAGAATTAGAGCAGCACTGAGCAACCACTCACACGTTAGTGAGAACTGATGGATGGAGCAGCCCTCGGCCAGATCCCAGGAGAATGACAGGCTAAGTCTGATGGTGGAGGGGTATTCCCAAGGCCCAAAGGAGCTGTGGGCAGGGGGAGGATGAAGGACCAGCCCACAGGAGCAGAGGATGTCCCTGCCTACCACCCCTGAGACCTAGAATACTGCAGGTATGGGGCAGTGACTTCTGGGCCCAATGAGACAACACTGTGGCCACTCCATGAGCCCCACCTAGGGAATGAGACAGGCACCATTCACTTGGCTCAGTGATTAGGCAAGACCCTACCTCTCTGCAAGTGGGTGTGGGAGTCCTCACCTTCTGTGTATGGATAACTCCCACCCCTGGTAGGCAGGCCCCAGGAAGTGCGGGGGACCCAGGAATCCAGTGGGGCCACATCCTGGCCCCCATGACTCTGCCACCCCCAGCACCAAGGTGTCTGTACTGTGCAGGATATCAGCAATTTAACTTTATCACAATTACTTTGAAAACTATTAAGTGTAGTTATTAATCATTAAGTAATTATATCTGCTCTTGTATTAATTATCTGGCCATTGGGAATGTCACCAAGATTTAAGATTTTTAATTGTTAATAATATTTCCCAAACATGAGGGAGATTTAATGCACCTTCATATATTCTCTCTCTGCCCGAGGTGAGACAGGGAGGGTCCCCTTGGGCCTCAGAAGGCACCTCAACCTGGCCACCCTAATGCAGGGAGAGGCCTTGCCCTCACTAGCACTGCCAGGCAGGCTGCTCCCCTATGAGTGCATCCTGGGCCCTGGGTATGACCCAACCTTCTCTCCAGTGACCTATAAGAGCCCCCAAACACCATTCCAGAAGTATGGCCCACTCCCCAGCATCCACACCCTGTCCTACTACCATCAACTTCCATGAGGCCCACAGGTTGGGATGAAGATTGCATCAGGGATACTGCAAGGTGCCCCCCCAATGACCTTGATGTCCCCAGGTCAGTATCCAACTGTCATTCCAGGCCTGTATTCCTCCACAGGCCTCACTGACCATTCACCCCACCGCAGTCTCCAGTGTCCCCAGGAGCTCTGGCTTTGGCCCCATGGCCAACAGACACTGGAGGAGCCACCAGGAGTCACTATTTTTGTGTGTCTGGGCCACAGAGAGGATAGAAGGCCATGCTGGTGGCTGACAGAAGCTGGGATCCCATCCCTGGGGATGAGGGGACACAGCTGGCACTATGGAGTAACATTATGTGACACCAGTGACCTAGCACCACAGTGGGCATAAGCTCCCCGCTCATGTCTTGCTATTCTCAGAGAGCTGACATGGGAAGGCCATCCTGCCATCACTGGTCCACAGCCCCATCTTATGTGGAAGTGCTCTATGGTCCCTCATGGGCATCACCACACTCTGCCCCCATGGCCTGCTTCAAACCAAGGCTCAGAGGCAGCAGACTGGCACAACCAGGCTCTGCATAGTTGACACTCGCCTGGACACATCTTTGGAGCACCTGGTCCCACCCCAAGGCACGCCCTTAGTTTCCTAAGCACTGGATGAGGTCCGTGGGGGAAAGGATGGCTGGGCCATCCAGGCACTTCCTAGCTCTGGGAAGGCCACAGAGGCTACACGTTGGCCTGGGGATTTGGGGAAGGACTAAAGTTTCCTCTGCTCCTTCTTCTAGCCATTGCAGCTTTCTCTGCCCCAGCATGGTCAAAGATAGAACTTGGGTCAGTGTTGAGACAGGAGAGGTGGTGATGATAGTGACAGTAGTGGAGGTAGAAGTGGTAGTGGGAGTCCTTGAGCTGTGGACCCTCAAAGGCCCAAGTCCTTCAAGACCTTCCTGAGCCTGCCCCTCTTCCCCACAAATAGCCACGTCTGACATCCCTTCAATTACAATCAGAAGAGCATGGAAGTGAGCATATGCTGAGCCAAGCGATTAGTGCCAAGTGATGGTGGTCTTGAACCAGTGTGGGTTTGTTGACATGGTGCTGCAATTGTGGTGGTGATGATGACGGTGACAGTGGTGGTGGAGGTGGTAATGGTGGTGGTGGTGGTGGTGGTGACGGTGGTGATGATGGTAGTGATGGTAGAGGTGGTGGTGGTGACACGGTGGTGATGGTGGAGGTGATGATATAGGTAAAGGTAATGAGGGTCATGTTCCTGGTGACAGCAGTGCTGAGGAAAACTGACTCTCCAGGGTACAGAGTTTTTCCAATAATCCATGTCTTTGCCCTCACCCCATACCCCAGATGCTGGCCCCTTTTCTTCCTGGCGGGCTGTCCCCGGGAGGCAGGAAGAGGGAGAGCTTTGACCAGGCCCGACAGGAGAGTGGTATATCTTGAGCTCACAGAGAACAGTTAATCTTAGTTAAAAATAAATAAGTTCAATTATTGGAAAGGGAAAAAATAGCCTAGTATTTACTGCAAGTGAATCAAAGGTAATTACTCTGGGGAAAGTCCCCTTTAAGGATCCTGGGCACCATCCCCCTCCTGCCAAGGTTATGAGTGGCAGGTGGGGTCAGTTGGTGCGCCTGGAGCAGGGAGGGATCACCCAACCCCTCCCCAGGGGCATATCTCCCCCTTCTGTCCCTGCAGGGCTAACAGCGTTCCCTCTTCCTTGGCCCCACTATTGACTGTCAGCCAGGTCCTGGCCCATGGCCCCCGGATGCCTGGGTACAGTCACACTCCAGTCCCTGGCAGAAGTGAATGGCTCTAGACATCCCCAAGCCCTTGACTCACCCACTCTATTGCTCACCTGCTGTGTGACCCCAGACAAGCCAGTCACCTCTCTGGGCCTGTGTCCTCACCTGGAAAATGGGTGATGAGGCAGCTGTCCCCCACAGTCCATGTTAATGTGTCCCTATGGCAGGATGTGGGGAGCCGCCGGTCTGTGACAAGGTCTACTGTGTAGACAGGGGAGCTTTGCCATCCCTCCCCAAACTCCAACCCAGTACAAGAGGTTCACTGTGAGCACCTTCCCTCGGGTGTCCCCAGTGCCGTTCTAAGACAGAACCCTGAGGCTTGAAGCCCCCTCAATCAGGGTGGTACCTACCCACCCTGGCTGGGCACTGGGCAGCCTGGAGTCTGGTAGAAAAGGACTTTCTGGTAGAAAACCAGATCTACGGCCAACTGCTCCAGGACAGACTAGCCCCTGCCCCAAGTCTGTTTATTGGGGGCCTGTGGGTGCTGGTGCCAGGCAGACCTCCCAGCCCCCACCTGAGGGCCTCTTTCCAGGCCCCCTCCTGATGTGACCCAGCCAGGCCACCTCACCCTCCCTCAAGGTCTTCATCGTCCCTCCACGGCCCCTGACTGGATGAGGTCGCCACCCCCAGAAACAGCACCAGTGTCTCCTGAGATCAGGGGGCCTGGCAGTGACCCCAGGTCGCAAAGGCTGGCCCCATGCCCTAATACGCATGCATGGACAGGGGTGATGAGCTGCAAAGAGCTGCCGCTGTAATTAGCGCGAAACGTGCTGCCTTTGCTGGGGAGGAAAATCCCATCTCAGAAATACACGTCCAATGCAAGTTCAATTTCACCCGCGGGGCCATAAAACCCTTTTCCAATCACCTGGTGCTGTTGGTTGCCAGCACCGTTAATCCTGGGAATGTTATTTAGAGCCAAGACATCACTCAGGGAAAAATCAGGTCCGAACCCCACAAGTAGTCCCACTCTGTTCCCTGCAAAGGCCTTGGGAGATAAACAATACCCAGTGAGGGTGCTGGGCAGGGAAGTGGGTGTCCTTGGAAGCCACGGGATCACTTCATCTCCCTCCCCCACCAGCCGGCAGGGCCCCAGATGGGCCCATCTTGGTGGGAAGACTGAGGCCAGGCAGCTCAGCCCCACTCTACCCTGCCTGCTCCCAGCTGACCCTGTCCTCCTGGTCCCCAAATCACCACTGGCCCTGATCTTCCTCCAGAGATTGGTCCCACAACCTTTTCTTTAAAATCGTTTCCTTGATTACTGAGGGTAACAATGAAAACACGTAATTGAATCTCCAAGAAATTACCATTTTTATAACTTGCTCCCAGTTCCTGAGATAAATTAAATGTCTCCCTTGTATGGCGAGCCCGCTTGCGGCGCATCATCGAGGGATGATACTGCCCTTTATCATCCATGTGGGGCCTTGTTAAGAAGAATGCCTCACGCTACCTCCCGGCAGGTGCCTGCTGGCTCCACCACACAGCCCTGAGTGGGCAGTTGTCAGCTTGAGAGGCGCTCGGCAAGCATGTAGTTGGGCAGGTGGGTGGGCGGCTGGCCCCTTTGCTGGATAGCTGGCTAATGGTGTGGGTGGTTGGCAGGGGGCTGGCCAGTGTCTCAGCCCAGGCCCCCCAGAAATCCAGGCCTGAGTCCGCAGGGAGGGAGAGGTCAGGGAGGGGCAGCAGTGAGTCAGACAGCCCCCTCCTGTTGACCAGAGCTGACCCAGGGAGCCAATTGCCCACTGGGCTGGGCTGGGCACCCAGGGGCCCTGTGGCATCTCAAGGTCAGCCACCTAAGAGGCATGGGGGGTGCAGAAGCAGTGCCAACAGGAAAAGGGAAGTAGGTGACCAGTCACTTGAACGGTCAGTAAGTTTGTTAGCTAGCTTGTTGGTGGGGTTGGTGGTCACAGTTAGATAGTAGGTGAGTTAACCTCTTGCTGCCTGGGTGGGTGGGTGGCCTTTTTTGGGTGGTAGGAAAGTTGAAGCCCCCAGACTGTTGACTGAGTTTGCTACAAGTGTTTGCAGGCTGCACCCAGCAGACCCACCTTCAAAGGACCCAATAGGGACACTACTCACATAAGAAAGCCGAGTGGGGGGAGAAGGAGGGTAGTGTGCTAGTCTCTGTTCTCTGGGGACAGGAAGGGTAAGGCCCAAAGAGCAGCTTTCCACTGAAGACGTCTGGGTGTACTTGGGTCAAGGGAAACAACACAGGGTCACCAGGGGACTGGGATGCTGGTTCTGAAGGTCAAGTGGCCTTGGGACTAAACCCTATGGCAGAGCAACAGAGGGGACTGGAATGGGGAAGCAGGGGAGGCAGGCAAGGGAGGATGATGGACAGCCCCAGGAAAGAACTAAATGCCCTACACCCCACGACTATGCACCCACCACCTCTCTGTATCCCATCCAGCCCTGCAGGCAGCCATGCAGCCCAGGGCTTGTATGGAGGCTCTGCTGGCATTGTTGGTCTTGAAACCCCATGGTCTGGTGGCAAAGTGCGACCTCAGTCCACCTTCCAGCCAAGCGTCCTGATCCTGAGTGAGGGAAGCCCTGACACTCCCTTGTCACACCCTCCCAGCCATGTGGGAATTACAGCTAAAGGGAGAGACTGCCTGGGGCTACAAGGGACAGCGAGGCTGGGCTCAGGCCCCAAAAGCCCAAGGTTGAGACAGCCTGTGTCCCTCACCATCTCTGGCCTGCAGCCCCATGCCTCAACCCAAGAGCCCCTAGCCCATCCCCTGCCCACTTCCCTCTGACCTCACAGGCCCGGCCTCATATTGACCAGGCCCACCCAAGAGCCCTCACAGCCAGGGCACCTTCTCTGGGCCAGGCGCCACGTGGTCACACCAAAACAGTGGCATTGCCTAGCCACCTGGCCAGCCCTCCACCCAGGCCAAAGCCCGGGGTGGCATCTCTGGGCACAGGGTGCCAGTGTCCCCCACCCCACACCACCACTGCCACTGTGGGGTCAAGGCAACTCTTACTTGTGTTTTATGTTTTGTAGGTGACTCCTTTACTGACCCCCTCACTGGCTCCACTGTCTTTTTCCCTCTCAGCACCTGCGCCACTTTCTAGCCAAGCCCATTCCACGGCAGTTGCCAAGCACTGGCCAGGGGCAACCGTGAACCTGGGACCCCTCATGCCATCGTAGCTGTCCACTAACAAGCAGGGCACCATGGGGCCAGCCCAGGTGGCTTGTCAGGAGGGCTCCACCTGGGGAAGGCCCACAGATGGGAGCCCCAGGCCCTTGGGAGGAAGCAGGCGAGGGATCCCTGAGGTATGCAGTGGTAAGAGTCCCAGGGCAACTTATCATGGCATAAACAGTGAGGTGGAACTAGAGAGGAACATTCTGTCCCAGTCAGCCAGACAGACAGAACCGCGACAGAACCGCAGATTCAAGTGGGGAGGAGGTTTCTGCCCCAGCATTGTCTCTCCTCCATCCGGGGCAGCCCCCTGCCCAGGGCCTGGGGTCCCCTAGAGCCATCAGCCTGTTTGCAGAGTTGTGGCGCCATCTGGTGGTAGGTCTTGGGCCCCACACCTGGGCTGGCTGGAAGAAGGTAGGGTGGGAACGCCCTGGCACCCATTGACAGTAGCCAGGCTTCTGACCACTCCAGGTCTCCCCGCCTCACCTGACTCCCAGTTTCTCTCTCAACCTCTTTGAGCACATTTTTTGGGTGCAGTGACACACCCAGGGAGCTCATGGCGCAGCACTGTCCACTCTCAGCAAGAACAAGGTAGGGGCAGAGGGTGGGCAGCAAGGTGGACAATCATCCTGTATCCTGGCCCGGTAAGGACATGTGGAAGTGACCCTGGCACTGACCAGACACTCGGGCCAGGCTTGGCCCCCACGTACTGTCTAGCTAGCAGGGGGCAGTGGGCCATGGGAGTATCAAGAAAGGGACAAGCCTAGCTGGATGGGATATTCTGCAGGGAAAGGTCTCTGGGCCCAGGCAGGAGTAGGCACACCATATTTACCCATTCTGGAGCACAGGGGCTCTGGAAGCCCCCAGAATGACCATCTCCCCAGCCTGGAGCCCTCAATGCCTTCCTTGGCTGATAGTAATTTATTGGGGCTGTGCATCCCTGAGAGGATTTTCCTTGACATTCTTATTATCTCTCTGATTCTTAAATAAAAAATGTGAGCAGTAGGTGTCCAGAGAGTCACCCTGGAAGGGAAGACAAATGTCCTGCCACTGCTCATGATCATGCCAAGGACAGGACAGACATGGGAGCATCGCCTTCTACCCCCAAGCCTCAGCTTTTGAAATGGGACCACCCTAGGTCCTCCCGTAGAACCCTCCCCTCCCAGGGCCCTCCCTGCCCTTCACTGCACCCCATCCTAGGGCCCACCCCCAGTCTGTTCACTATCCAGCAAGGCTGGCCCCACAGGCAGGGAAGAGAGGGAAGGCACCTATCTTGCCTGCCCTTTGGCCCTGGGGGGGTGGTCACTCCCCAGGATGCCCTATCCCTCCCACAGCCACACCCAGTGGACCCATCCGTCCTCTTGCAGATGCAAGACCACCCTTGGAGCCTATGGGCCCCAGCCATAGACCACCCTCTGCTCCATGCTCAGAGCAAAAGAGAATTCACCCCTCCCCAGGCCCTGGAAGGGAAATGAGGGGGCAAGAGTGATCCGAGTCCCCAGGTAAGAGGGTAACTCCCAGTCTCAGGCAGCTCCAGGAAACTTGCAGGGCCTGAGGGACATACAGGCGGCTCTGAGTCCTGGAAAGGGAGAGTTTGGACCAGGACCCTGGATTAGGGGACACAGTGATGGGGCTTCTCCTAAGGGGCTGCACTGGCCCAGGTACCCCAAGTTCCATTTGCTCCAGACCTGTTTCCCAGCTTTTGATATGAATGGGGCATTGAATGCTGAAGCCACCCCAGCTCCCAGCAGGAACACCCCAGCCCGACTCAGGGCAGGAAGGGCATGGTCTGCCACACCACCACTTCCTTAGCCACCCCCTGCTCACAGGCCCCAGGCTCCTTGAGGCCATTGGGCATGGTGGCAATTTGGGCAGGAAGCAGCTGCCATGGCAACTGGCGTCCAGGGAGGTGTGCTGCCAGGCAACAGGGGCCATGGCCTAGTGCTCCCTACAATGCTCTAGAGCCATGCTTTCCGCCCATGGACAGGAATTCCGGCCAGTACCAGGACCCAATACAGATTCACACCCACCCTCACATGGACATCCTGAAGCCCAGACTCACTGCAGAACCCCCCACACCCGAATCCTGGGAAATGCATGCATTAGCCTAACTGTCCCTATTCATGGGAATGTCATCACAACTATGGGTCCTAAGCACCCTCTCTCCCTCTGAGAGTAACCCCCCCCCAACTTGGGGTGTTGTCCAGCTCAGGGCCACATTGCAAGGACCAAGGGAGGGAGTGAGGATGGTTTCAGGGAGTTGGGTCTTCAGGGCTGGGCTCTGAGCCTCCAGCAAGTGGGGGCACAACCTGGGTAAAGGTGAAACCTCAGGGAATGTGAGGTTTCCAGTTTGGGAAGGGAGGTGCCTCAAGGTCACAGGCAGTGGAGCGGGAGCCCCTGTGTCATCAGGGTGCTCTGAGCATCTTCTCAAACCCACTCAGGGATTACCACTGCCCTTGGGCCTAACAGCCTGGCCAGGGTGCCCACAGTGAGATATGAGGACCCCATCCAGTAGTTCTGTGTGACGGCCACTGTCACTGCGGGAATCACCGGTCTCCACAAGGACCTGTTCTCCCTCTCCCATTTCACATTCCTGAGCACCTGCTGGCACCTGGCAAGCTGAAAGACACTGAGGGCAAAATGCAGCACCCCCCTCGCCTGCCCTGTCCTCCCCACAGCAGCCACTCAGGAGCTTTGCCTGGACTGCCCCATGGCTGCCTCACCCAGAGGTCCTCCAAGAAGGCTTCCTTGGCCCTAAACTTGAGTTGCCCTGCCCCCAGAAGGGTACTCTGAACCGAGCACATCCTGAGACCTGTGGGATTCCATAGAGGCATTACAAGATAGAGGCCCATTCTTGCCTCTGGTGGCTGAGCAGTTTGGGGGGCAGCTGATGCCTGAACTGGGCTCCAGGAGCACCTGCCCCAGGTCATCCCCAGCCAGAGCCTGTGGTTACAGGCCGCACAGATGTACCCCGCCCCCTAGAAACACAGAGAGGCCTCCTGGGGCCAGGGCCACGTGTCCAGCCCAACACGACCTATGAACTGTGCACACTGCCTCCTCAGTCACTGAGCCACCCCGCAGTGGTCCCTGCAGTACACCTGCCCCACATGGAAAAAGGACAGCAGAAACACATCTGCAGATGAGGGATTTTGACAAACTTCTTCAGATAGGAAGTGAGGGCTGGCTTAGTGGAATAGCCTGGGTGGGAATAAGCAGGAAAACAGCACTTGCTAGAGGATAGCTTGGGTGACCATCCAACACTGTGGTGAGGCAAACGGTGCTCTATTAATCACGATGGCAGGACCGCAGTTGATCCAGGAACTCTCCACACCGTCCCCTATTCCGGGCCACAGAACTGCAGCAGGTAGACTGCTCAGAGGTGGGAGGACCTCCTTTCAGGGACCTGACATTAGGATGCTCCAGCAGTTCCTAAAGTTAGTGGGGAGAGAATAATGCCAGTCAGCTCTTTCCTGCCTCACTTATACACAGGAGTAGAATAAAAAGGAAAGCCAGACATTTGGGGACAGTGTCTAATAGGAGTTCCCAAGACCAAAGAAGAAAAGAACCACAAAGAGAATAAAAAAATGCAGGAAGCAAAAAGTTCCCCTCACCTCTAAACCTACTATATCCCTAAAACAGAACAGGATGTTCTGGAAAAAGAATAAGGGGCATTCAAAGAACAATAACGATATCTTGGAAATTTAAAACACAATTGCTGATGTTCAAAAGCCCAGCAGCCACGCTCCTAGCAGCACTGAGGACCTTGAGGCCTTCCTCAAATTCCCATGGGAAAGCACCCTCTGAGCTCATTCTCTCCTCAGCCTGACACCCAAAAGGCCCGAGGTCAGAGTAAGGTGCTTTGGGACCTGCGAGTTGTCTCATTATCTATTCCCATGCGATTGGCCACTTCAAAACTTAGTGGCTAAAATAATCACAACGTAACCTGGGGCTTGGAGACCTGGCTCACCTCTCAGAGCAGTTCTTTGAGGGTCATCCTGGGCTAGTCAACCCACCTTTGGGCCCCACTGGGGACAGGCTGTAATGACAGAAACCTTTATCCCCCTTACCTCTCATCTGACAACAAGGCCATGACTTCCCAGTGGCAGAGGGTCCTCAGGGCAGCAAAAGAGGCCCAACACACAAGCCCAAATGATGTACAAGTTTAGCCCAAAATCCAGGTGAATAGAGGAACCCTGTTTCCCTCTCTCTCTCTCTCTTTTTTTTTAAATAATTTATGGTCAAGTTAGCTAACCTATAGTGTATACAGTGTGCCCTTGGCTTCTGGAGTAGATTCCCACAATTCATCACTTACGTACAACACCCAATGCTCATCCCAACAAGTGCTCTTCTCAATGCCCATCTCCCATTTTCCCCACCCACATCAACCCTCAGTTTGTTCTCTGTATTTAAGAGCCTCTTATGGTTTACCTCCTTCTCTGTTTGTAACTTATTTTTCCTTCCCTTCCCCTAAGGTCTTCTGGTAAGTTTCTCAAATTCCACATATGAGTGAAAACATATAATATCTTTTTCTGAATGGCTTATTTCACTTCATAATACCCTCCAGTTCCATCCACATTGCTGCAATTGGCAAGATTTCATTCTTTTTTCATCACCAAGTAGTATTCCATTGCGTATATATATATATATATATATACACATACCACAAGATGTGGTATACCACATCTTCTTTATCCATTCATTAGTTGATGGACATTTGGGTTCTTTCCATGATTTGGCAATTGTTGAAAGCACTGCTATAAACATTGGGGTACATGTACCGCTATGAATCAGCACTCCTGTATCCTTTGGATAAATTCCTAATAGTGCTATTGGTGGGTCATAGGGTAGTTTTATTTTTAATTTTTTGAGGACCCTCCACACTGTTTTCCTGAGTAGCTGTACCAGTTTGCATTTCCATCAAGAGTGCAAGAGGGTAGGAACGTTGTCTCGATGTGAGGAGGGCAAAGTACAAGGAGAGGGACAAGGGCAAGGAGAGAATGGATTTGTGGCCATTTCTACCACTCAAGGACTTAAGTTTTGCCTGATCCACCTTTCTGAGGATGTTACTTGAGGATGGGCTTCCACAGAACAAGGGAAGACACTGAGAAAGAGGAAGGCATGGAATCAGGACTTCCAGGAGCAGTGGGGAAGGCTGTGGTAAGACAGGCCACATAACGCTCTGCTAGAAAGAAGGGAGGAGCAGCAAACCTGGGGCCTGAATCTGGCCCTAGCATTGGATGTGTGATCTGCAGCCATTAAAAAGATTTCTGTTACATAGGGGCGCCTGGGTGGCTCAGTCAGGTAAGTATCCAACTCCAGCTGAGGTCATGATCTTGCGATCCGTGAGTTCGAGCCCCACATCAGGTTCTGTGCTAGAGCCTGCTTTGGATTCTGTGTGTGTGTGTGTGTGTCTCTCTCTCTCTGCCCCTCCCCTGACTTGAGACTCGAACTTCTCTCTCTCTCTCTCTCTCTCTCTCAAAAAAATTATAATAAACATTAAAAAAATTTTTAAAAAGATCTCTGTCACAGAACTACAATGAATAATCCTAAATTTGCATGGAACCACAAAAGACCCCAAATAACCAAAAAATTCTTGAAAAAGAACACGACTGGAGGTATCACACTCTCAGATCTCAGGATTTATTACAAAGCTGTACTAATGGAAACAGTATGGTACAGGCACAAAAACAGACACATAGATCAATGGAACAGAATAGAAAATCCGGAAATAAACCCATTATTATATGATCATTTAATCTTGGACAAAGCAGGAAAGAATATCCAATGGAAAAAAGACAGTCTTTTCAACAAATGGTGTTGGGAAAACTGGACGGCAACATGCAGAAGAATGAAACTGGACCCCTTTCTTATGCTATACATAAAAACAAATTCAAAATGGATGAAAGACCTAAATATGGGACAGGAAACCATCAAAATCCTAGAAGAGAGCAGTAATTTTTTTTTTAATTACAGGCAGTAATTATTCTCTGACATCAGCCATAGCAGCATTTTTCTAGATATGTCTCCTGAGGCAAGAGAAACAAAAGCAAAAACAAACTATTAGGACTTCATTGAAAGAAAAAGCCTCTGCACAACAAAGGACATGGTCAACAAAACTAAAAGACAGCCTCCTGAATGGGAGAAGATACTTGTAAATGACATATCCAATAAAGGGTTACCATCCAAAATATATAAAGAACTTATAAAACTCAACACCCAAAAAATAAATAATCCACTTTAAAAATGGGCAGAAGTAGGGGCACCTGGGTGGCTCAGTCGGTTGAGCGTCCGACTTCGGCTCAGGTCATGATCTCACAGCTCGTGAGTTCGAGCCCCGCGTCGGGCTCTGTGCTGACAGCTCAGAGCCTGGAGCCTGCTTCGGATTCTGTGTCTCCCTCCCTTTCTGCCCCTAACCCACTCGCATTCTATCTCTGTCACTCTCAAAAATAAATAAAGATTAAAAAAACTTTTTTTAATGGGCAGAAGTCATGAACAGACATTTCTCCAAAGAAGACATCCAGATGGCCAACAGACACATGAAAAGATGCTCAACATCATGCATCCTCTGGGAAATACAAAGCAAAACCACAATGATATATCACCTCACACCTGTCAGAATGGCTAAAATCAACAACAGAGGAAACAACAAGTGCCGGCAAGGATGTGGAGAGAAAGGAACCCTCGTGCACTGTCGGTAGGAATGCAAACTGGTGCAGCCACTCTGGAAAACAGTGTGGAGATTCCTCAAAAAATTGAAAATAGAACCACCATATTATCCAGTAATTCCACTACTGGGTATTTACCCAAAGAATACAAAAATGCCAATTCGAAAAGATACATAGATATATCTACCCCCAATGTTTACAGCAGCATCATCAATAATAGCCAAACTACAGAAGCAGCCCAAGTGTCCATCAATAGATGAATGGGTAAAGAAGATGTGGTGTATATATACAATGAAATATTACTCATCCATTAAAAAAAAAAAGGAGTGAAATCTTCCCATTTGCAACAGCAGGGATGGATATAGAGGATATAACCCTCAGTAAAATAAGTCCGTCAAAGACAAATGTCGTATGATTTCACCCATACATGGAATTTATGAAACAAAACAAAGAAAAAAAGAGAGAAACCAAGAAACAGACTCTTAACTATAGAAAAGAGACATGGTTGCCAGAGAGGAGGTGGGGGGGCAGGGAATGGGAAAATAGGTGATGGGGATTAAGGAGGCACTGGTTGTGATGAGCACTGGGTGGTTATGGATGTGTTGAATAACCATATTTTACCCTGAAACTAATATAACACTGTATGCTGACTATACTCCAGTTAAAAATTTTTGAATAAAGTTCTCTGAGAGGTGGGGAAGGCTTCTGAAATGCCGAAGAACAATCTTGAATCTGCTTCCATCACTTAACAGTGATGTGACCTTGGGCAAGTGACACAATGTTTTGTGCCTCAGTTTCCCCACCAATAAAGAGGATGATAATCATCCTTACAGAACCATTAAAGTAAATGTTTAATAAATGATTTTTTAAAAGTAAAATCCCAAAGATAGGTCAGGTAAAAAAGCCAGGTGGTGGGCTAACCTCTTCTGTGTGATGAGGAGGTAAAGGCACAGGGCGCTCAGCTGTGCTGAATGTGCAGCCAACCCCAGAAAGAGCTTCATGATCAGGCTTGTGGGTGGTGGGGGGCGGGGGACTGAGGTGGGAGAGTCACACTGGACACCTTGTTTGGCGTTTGTTTTTGTTTTAACCTTGTGTCTGCATGATCTGTTTTATGTTTTCAGAAAATAGCTAAGGCTGGTGAGTGAGCTAGGGTGAAGAAGAGGCAGAGGGGGTGAGTGGAGGAGGGTACTTCAAAAACAGGGATGGGGTGGGAGGGGCCCCACCAGCCCTGGCTCTGGCCACCGCCCTGACCCATTGTGACCTCCCTGGATGTGCCCAGGCCTTTGTGACAGGCACCCTTGAGGAAGACCTGTGAGCCATGACACCTAGAGGGCCCTCAATAAGAGGGTGGCACGTCAGGCCAGGCTAGAGCCTGGACCTGGGGTTTAGAAGGGGTTATGGAGGGGCCAAAAACCCTGGGTCCCTGTGGCCACTCCCACCCCCAATGCCCCCAACCATCAGCTTCGAGCAGCCATGCAGGTTGCCTGGATCTACCCTGCCAGGGGTTTGTAAGATGGCCCTGCCTGGTACCTCTCAGCTCCACTCTCTCAATAGAGTCGGCCAGACCTTTCCCACCTCCGGGGGTAGGAGGCGGGGGGTCCAGGGTAGGGGCTGAGGTACCTGGGAGCTTTATGGCAAATGAAGAGGGAGAGATGCAGCAACAGAGACCGAGAGACCCAACGGGGACAAAACGAGGGCAAGAGGAGGCAAGGCTGGGGTGGGGCTGGCCCCTGCACTCAGGACGAGAGCAAGGGGCCTCCAGGCCAGGGGGATCCCCCAGCTCAGGGCCCAGACCCGGCCCTTGCCCACCCCTGCCAACAGGGGCAGGAACCCCGGCTTCACCCAAGGCAGCCCCCTCCCAGCTCCAGAACGTGCCCCTGGGTCCTGCAGAGCAGTCCTTCTTCCAGCTGGAGCAGGAAAACCAGAATCTGGTAAGTGAAGAGCCCACCGAGGCTGTGGGGCCAGCCCAGGCTCAGAGCCCATCTGTGCAATGGGTTTGAAGCTGTTCACAGAGCCGCAGCTTCTGCCCCAGCTTCTGCCCCAGCCCCCGCTATCTCAGTCCCCTGCCCAAGAAGTGGCTATGACAAGCACTCCCATCTTTCTGCCTCCCATCCTCAGAAAAGACAGAACCAGGATCTGCGAGAGCAGCTGGGGGCCCTCCTGGGGCCAGGGCAGCAGTTTCTGCCCCTATGCCCGGAGCACTCGAGCTGCACGGCCCTGGCCTGGGTAAGTGCATGGCAGACATCTGGCCCCAGCTGGACAGAGGGCAGCTGTCAGGAATGACCCAGTGACTCCATGTACCATACCCCTGCTCTGGCTCTCAAGCAGTCCGTGACCACAGATGCTGCCCATGGCCTTGGGGCTGACCCAAGGGCTCTTCCACAGACCCCTGAGCAGACCAGTGCCCAGCCCCTGGAGGACGGGGCACCCTTGCAGCTGCTGCGGCAGGAGCTGTGCCGGGGGGAAGAGTCCTTCGTGCAGCAGTCTCAGGTGGGTCCCTGGGAACTGGGCTGAGGGGGCAGGGTCCTTCATGCAGCAGTCTTAGGTGGGTCTCCAGGAGTTGGGCCAGAGGTGGGGGGCAGGGGTTCTTTATGCAGCAGTCCTAAGTGGCTAGAGGAAGAAAGAACTGACACTGCTGGCCTTGCCTGTGCCCACATGGTGACCATCCTCCAGAATGAACTGCAGCAGATCCGACTGTCCTTTGAGAGGAAGAAGATGGCCATTACCGAGGTGCCTGCCTGGCTGGGATGGGACAGCTGCTGGGGGACCCACCTGGTGGGACACATCCATGGGTCTTGTTCCTTGGAGCATGTGACCCAGCCTCCCCTCTCCCACCAGGTATGGGATGGCGTGGCCGAGGTACACATGGCCCTGAACAACCAGGCCACTGGGCTCCTGGTAGGTACTCAAAGGGTGACACCTGGAGAATGAAGGGAACAGGGACTAGGCAAAGTGTGCAGGGGCAGGGGAGCTTTGAGAAACAGGGGAATATAGCAGAATAGTCAGGGTTAAAGGACCTGTCTTACTTCCTTTGCCTCCCCCCGCCCCCCGCCAGAACCTTAAGAAGGACATCCGGGGAGTACTAGACCAGATGGAGGACATTCAGCTGGAGATTCTAGGGTGATGTGCAGGGTCAGGGGTCTGGGGCCCTGGCTGAACTGGGAAAGGGGCTGGTGTTCTGACCAGGATGGGTGGATCAACCCCTGACCCCTCCCCAGTTCCACTACACCAGACCGAGAGGTGCTGCAGGCTGGGGTGGGGGACGTACATGGCCCTGACTATACAGCCCCCGTCCCCAGGGAGCGTGCCCAGTGCCGCACCCAGGCCAGGAAGGAGCAGCAGATGGCATGCATAGCGGTAAGCCCCCCACCCCACACCCTTTCCCAGTCTGACCTCACCCTGGAGGCCCCTCTCAGGGAGGAGATGCAGGCTACAATGGAGGAGGCCCCAGGGAGGGAGCCACACCAGGAGCCAAATGACCCTGAGACATGGCTGCAGGTGCCTGTCCTGGGCACTGGTGGGGTAGTGGGGAGAAGGTAAGAACTCGCAGCACAGGGACCCCTGCCATTGGGGGCAAGCTCTGACCCAGCCCCTCCCCTGCAGAAGGCAAGGCCTCAGCTGGGATGTTCCGAGGGCCTCAAAAGCCAGCTCTGGTAGGTGGCTATGTGAGTGCATTGGTAGAGCCCAGTCCCCTGGGACCATCCCCATGGGCACCCCCGCCCCCTGACCGCCGCCGCCCGCAGGCTGCTGGCCCTGAGGCTGCTGCTGGGCACCCTGCTGGCCTGTACCGCCGCCTACGTGTACGTGGTGGACCCCGCGCCCTTCGAGGGGCTGGTGCCTCCCCTGCTGAGCCGCGCCGCTGTCTGGAAGCTCCGGGCCCTGCTGGGCCCATTCCTGCACCTGGAGGTGGACGACTTCCTGCCCTTCTAGGCCGGAGGCCCAGCGGCCCCAGCGAGGAGGAGGCCAGGCGGCCGGCGCTGCCCCGGGTGCCCAGCGGCCGCGCTGGCCCCTGCCCACGGCACTGCCACACGCCATCCCCACCAGGAGCTGCGGAGAAGGGTGGAGGCGGGGTCTGTCCTGACGGCTGGGCCTGCGGCTGGACATACAGTCGTGACACACACGGCAGCGCGTGAGCTTGTTTCCATGGAAACAGGGGAGAGGGGCAGGAGGTTTTGCAGCCTTCTGAGGGCAATCTCACAGTGGGGATTCCTCAGAGTGGTGCCCCTGCCTCAGTGCCCACACCCCATCTGTCCACTGGTCATCAGCGCCTCCACAGGAAGCCCCCAGCCCACCCCTGGCCACCAGGGAGGGCTCTGAGCAGAGGGTGTAGCAGGAGGGTCTCCACTGAAAGTGAGGATGAGGATCCTCAGGCCTCATCCCTGGGGCTGGGCCCAATCAGTAGACCTCAGGGATGAGGTTCTCAGTCCTGAATCTGCTGACCCACTGACTTCACACCCCTCATGTAACCCTCTGTCCTTATCTAGCCGACCACCCCACCCTCCCCACACTTGACCGGCCATCACCCTCCCACCTCCCACTCCTGTCCCCTCCCTGACCCAGGGTCCCTGTCCAGCCCAGCCTCCTGGCACTGCCCCAAGGCTCGGAGGACAGGGGGACCACGTTGGTGGACAGAGCCATGGAGGTAAACACCAAAAATTTTATTTAGGGCATTAAATGGGGTTGGGGGAAATACCTTTTAGGACAATAGAGAGTAACTTTGTGGCTTGCTCATCCCCAAGTGGGAGAATTAGAGGCACCGCCCAGGCAGGAAAAGGGCTGGCCAGAGCTCTGCCCTGCCCCTGGGGGCGTCCAGGCCCTGGCTGGCTGGCAGGGACTGTAGGGCTGTGGGCAGCCAGGCCGTCTGAGGTCCCCCAGGTGCCACATCTCGGAGTGAAAGAGTGAAGACTGCTGGGTGGGGTCAGGCAGAGCTGTCACCAGGAACACACTGGGCTGGCAGGATCTCCTCCCCGCCCAGGCAGGGCCTGGATGACTCACCAGGCTGGCGGCTCCAAGAGGTTAAGGCATCTGTTCATGTGCTGGGTGTGGGGAGGGGGGAGTGCAGTGACCTGCAGGGGCAACCTGAGACCCCCACCCCAGCCCAACCCACAGAGGCCTGGGCTCCCTGGGGAGGAAGTGGCATCTAAAGTGCTTGGTCAGGCAGGGAGATCGGGGTGATTAGTGCAACACCCCGGGAAGGCCATGCTGGTCCCAGCAGCTCCAGGGCCCCTGCCTGGGGTGTTGGACCCCCTACAGCAGGTGGGGACTTCCTGAGGTGGGTGGGCACAGGGTCACAAGCCCCAGTGGGCTGGGAGTCAGTCAAGGTGCGGCTGGTGGAGAAGGGACCCCCAGCCCACAGCCCAGGGTCTGTGGCAGCCTGGCTTCCTGGGCTGTCCTCTCGGGGCCCCGGAGCTGCCTACTTGGTGTCCCGCTCAGGCCCCGAGAGACCGGGGAAAAGGCTGGAGGCGGCTGAGTGCAGGCGGCACATAGCCCCTCGGGGAGGCGCCCTGGCGGCCGGGCTCCAGGGTGCCCGCAGTGGCGGGCGGTCCTCAGGGAGGCCAAGGTGGCATAGGTGCAGGCCGGGGGGCACCCTGGGCTGGCCACGCCGGCCCCATCCACGGCTGCAGGTGCCGATCCGCCCCCTGTGGGCCGCAGCGTCCCATGAGAGAGAAGCAGAAAGGTGGAGGTCAGCATGGGGCACAGCTGCCCAGTGCAGGGTCCGAGGCCCAGCTAGCCTCCCACGTTGGGCCAGCCCGTGCCCCAGACCCCAAGTCTTTGACCTGGCTGTCTCAGTCCTAAAAAGCTGTGAATTCCCAATTCCCCCACCCCCAACATTTGGCAGTGGGAGGTGGGGGAGTAGGGGAGGCACTCAGGTTGCCAGGAGGGTGAGTTCTAGTAAATGTAGCTACAGGATGCACCACTGGCACCCACAGGGCCCTCAGCTAGCAGGTGGCCCCCAAAGCACCCTCTACTTCCCTTACTCCATCTCCCCCAAAAGCCGCTGGGTTCCCAGGGGGCCCTAGGGTGGCTGCAACCCCAACCTTTCTCTAAATGGCCTGTTACTACCAGGGATGACGCAGACCCATGGGAGCCTCATACCTGGCAGCCAAAGACCCATCGGCCAGCCCCCACCTTCCAGGCTTCCAACTCAGCTTAAGTCAGTGGAAACACCCACGAGGAATGCCCACACCTTTGGCCAACACCTCTCCCAGAGCCTGACCCACTCTGCCCCCTGCCCCTGGAGCCCCCGCATTGCAGCAACAGCCCTGGCCTTGCTGAAGGAAAGGATCAAAATGACTCTTTTTCTTTTTTTAATAAAATTATAGATATATAGATGTAGATATAAAAACATAAAACAGACACAACGCAAGCGGACGCTGCCGTGTGCTTACTCTCGGGTCCCTGGCGCCAGGCAAAACTCTGACCCCCTCCCCGATGTGCTTCCCACAAGGACGCGGAGGCTCCAGTAGGGCCCAGACTTTGCATGCCATGGGGTGGGGAATCTCCAGTTTGGCAGGGAGGGGACTCCTGGTCTCATGGGCACCTTGTAGCAGCGTCCGGCCCGTGCCTGCTCCCACCTGCCCCCAGTCGCCTCCCACAAGAGCATAAAGCAGAGGTTAAGGCTTCAATGAAAGCGAGTTTCCCGGCAGTGGGAGCAGCGGGGGCCCGAGCGTTAACACATGGGACGTGGCATGGCAGCGCAGCGCACAGACACGGGGACGCACCCACCAGCTGGGTGAGACAGGACACACGGAGCCGAGACCCCACCCACAGCTGGCTGTCTGTCTGTCCATCGTCCACCTGTCTGTCAGAACCCAGAGCAGTCCCAGAGCTGGGTGCCTGGAGGCCGGGGCTGGACTCCCCGAAGAAGAACTGGCCTTGCCAAGCTACAAGCTTCCAGCAGGTCCCTGAAAGGCAACGAGTTAGGAGCAGCCGGGCGGTGGGGCCTCGGTCCAGTACAGCCAGGGACCCAGGCCTCTCTGTCCATCTCTGGGCCACAGTGACCCGTCTGTAAGGGGAGTAGGTGGGGACCAGCCTGGGGACAACCTCAGGGGCATGGATGCAGTCGGTGCAGATGCAGTCCGCACCACCTTGCCGCCCCCACCTGTGGGAACAGGGGTACCAACACACAGATCCTGCAGCCTGGGGGCCCTCAGCCCAGCTGTGCCCTGGAGAGCAGATGGGTGGATGGACGGGCGGAGGAAGAGGGACAGGCTCGTGGAGGCGTGGTCTCTTCTGCTGACGTGTCCACACCAGGACTGGGCCTCCTCATCTCCCAGGGCAGAGAAGTCGGGAGGGGGGGCAGCCGCTGGGGGTCCTGGTCCCCGGGGCTCCACGGCGGATGGATGGCAGTCAGTCCTCACACTGAGATCTCGTACGTGGTCCCACCCACGCCGGACACCTTCTTAACGAGCGTGTGCCGGGCAGGGCTGGCGGAGGGCCCTGGGGGGCCAGCAGCAGGCCCCAAGCGGGCCAGGCCCGGGGACTGCCCGTTAAGCTTACTTGGGGGGGTCTTCAGCTGAGGGTGGTCCCTGCATCAAAACAAGCACACACACGCACACCCACAGTGAACACGGGATCACGGCATGACAGAGGCCAGCGGAGGCAACAGGACAGATGACGCAGACGTAGATAGAGCCCAGGGCAGCCCCTGCCTCTGAGCCCAGAAGGTCCCACCAGCAAATGGGTGGGGATGCAGGGCCTGCAGAGGGAGGGCTATTGCTGTCACAGGACAGACAGACAGATGTCAGAATGGCCATCACCCCCCTCCCAGGTCCCTTGGTCCCTCCCACTGGCACAGATCACAGAGTGCAGGGAGGCCAGGTGGACACTGGCCAAAACCCCAAGCCCTGCACTGTTCTAGCGCCCCAAGCTGGGGAGCCCAGGGGTGACTGTGGGACCCCTTCCCTACTACCTCCTAGGAAGATGAGGGGAGGTCTTTCTGCCCTCCAGCCTGCCTAGTATTGACCAATAGCATTTCTGATCTCACTGCCCAAACATCCACAAGGGTGGGAGCCACTCCCTCCTTTAGCTGCCACCCACTGGGACAGTTACACCCACACAACAGGGACCTCCTCCCTGACTGAGCCTGTGCTCAATGTGGCAGGGGTGACACCTTGACGATCCCCATGCACCCACTGTGGGGCTCAGCACACACCATGTGTTCAGCTCATATACTTGGACCCGACCTGGCAAGGCAGCAAGCCTAACTTCCAATTATCCGTCTGCTAGGGACCTAGAACCAGCCTGCCCTGCTAGGCCTCGGTTTCCCCATCTCTGAGCAAAGGCCCTTACTTCCTGGGGCTATGTGCACCCAGGGCAGCATGTTCTGCCATGGGGTGATGTCCCCCAGATACAGCCTCCTGGACAGACACCATTTCCAGAGGAAGAAGCCCTGGGGTCCCTGCTACACTTGATCATGCCAGCTAGGGGAGAAGGTGTTCAAGATGCAAATCCTCCTGCCTCCCATCCTGGGACATGCCGGGGTGTCCTTAAAGCTGGGTGACCCCCATATAGGCTGGCCAGGAGCCTCCAAGGAGGGTGAGGCTCACCCCTGTAGGCAGCCATTGGCTTCCTGGACAACCCCCACGTGCTCAGCCAAGAGGCCCCACAGGCGGTTGGACACTTGATTGGTGCTGGGAAGCCCCCTGCCCCCTGGCACCCACCTCTGCATGGCCAGCGAGGGTGGCGACTCCGGGAGGTCCGTGTGGATGAAGGCGACAGCTTTGGGGCCTGCATAGGAGGGTGAGCGGGGTGTGCTGGGTGGGGAGGGTGGGCCCTGGCGCACCGGGGACCTGTGCGAGCCGCTGCCGGGCCGAGGCCCAGGGGCGTTGTTGTTGGCCAGGTCAGCCTGCAGGGAGGAGGAGGAGGTCCGCGGTGCCCGGCTCACGGCACTGGACAGCGAGGACAGTGAAGTCTGCAGCGCGGGGTTGCGGGCACCACCGAAGCCAGGCCCTGCCACCAGGTCATCTCTGGAGCCATAGCGCAGGGAAGGGCCCCGGGGGCCCTCGGACAGCACACTGGCCTGCTGCAGGCTGTAGGAACTGGGCGCATCATAGACGCCTGAGTCGCCAAAGAGCGAGTCGGCCTGAGAGCGCAGCAGCCGTTCCCGCTCCTCCCTGTCCTTGCGCTCCTGGATGGAGGCCATGATGGTCCTGGACAGGTTGTCATAGCGCACAGGCGAGGGCTCCCGTGGCCGGGGACCCAGCACCGGGCTAAAGCTACGGGGCGGGGGTCGTGGCGGGTCACCCACTGCCCCCGGGTGCAGGTAGGGCGAGCGGTAGCTGGCCATGCCAGCCGAGGGGTGGGCTGGGCACGTGTGGCCACTGGGAGATCCAGGGTTAAGCAGACTGTCATAGGACAAGCTGCCATTGCGGTTGGGCAGCGCGTGGGGGGCAAAGATGCTGCGGTGGGGTGTGGGGGGCCCACCCTCAGAGCGCAGAGGCTGCAGGGCCACGTGGTCCCCGCCCCGCCGGCTTGCTGCCTTGAGGCTCAGGGAGCGCAAGGCACCCGAAAAGGTATCAGCAGCACTGAGTGGCGGGGATGGCGGGTAGGCTGCGTGCAGGCCTCCGGGCGTGTAGTCGGGGAGGTCCAGGCTGGGCTCTGATGCAAAGTCCAGGCTGTGGATGCTGTCCTCCCCTAGTGTCAGGGAGTCAGGGCCCGGGACCTGCAAGGAGAGAGGGCACACCTCTACCACTGCCCAGCCACCATGTCCCACCCAGCCACCACGCGCTCTGTGTCCACACAGAAGCTACAATCCTGGTGACATCAAAAGTAGCCACACGTGCAACCAACAAGCTGTTCCTGGAAGCTCTCCATCCCCTGACTACCTCTTCCTTGCCCACCACAGAGGCAAGTGGGTACAGGGTAGACCAGAGCACCCAGATGCTGCCTCTCCAGAGAAGGCTTTGCACCCTGCTCCTGCTCTTACTTCCCCGGGGAAGAGGAGAGGGCTGTGGGAAACAGCCACAGGAGCTGGACCTTGAGGAGACACAATAACCACACAGTGGCCCAGAGCCCTCTGCTGGGCACCTCACAGCTGAGGATTGGAGTCTCTGCAGGGTAAGACCAGAGCTGGCTGCTACATCCACCCAGGGCAGTACCCTCAGAGCCCACCTGGGCAGGATCTCCTGGGGAGGGGCGGGGGGGCAGCCACAGCAATAGGGAGGAGGGGCCTCTTTGATTTTCCCGGAATCAAGGCATGCCGGAGCCGGATTGGGCTGGGGATGAGAGCCTGCATAACCTCAAAGCCGAGACAGGGTGTTGGTAGGGACAAATGTGGCCTTGGGGTACTTGGCCAACCAGCCAGAATCCTCATGGGATCGAGGACAATCCCAGGAAGGAGATGAGGCAGGTAAGGGTACCTAAAGCCTCCCATTCCCAAGGACACTCCTCCTGGGGCAGGGCTATGGCATGTTGGCCAGGGAAGCCCAGATGCCCTGCCCAGCCCAGAGGGTCCTGAGATGCAGGGTCAAACAGGCCAGGGGTCTTGAGGAAAGGGGAGTGGTCCAGGTATACTGGCCCAGTCACAGGCTAGCCTCTCAGCCAGCCATGAAGGAGGGTGGGCAGCCTGGGAATGTTCAGGGTTCTGGATCATTCCTCAAGCTGTCCAGGGCTGCCAACCGCTCCACAGTGATTGTAGAATACTTATACAACTCAGAAAAAATAAATGTGCTTTCTTAAACAATCTCAAATTCTTCTGAAGCCTTCCCGTGGGCCTTACAGAGTGACTAATGGTGGAATTTCAGGCATCCTGGCACATACTGCTCCTGGGGGCAGCCGCCTACCAGGCCAGTGGGCAATGCCAGCCAAGGAGAAGGGGCCAGCCAGGACTGCTTGTGCCAGGCCTTCCCTCATGCCTAGCAGGGATGCCCACAGGGTGAGGCCCTGCTGGTACCCACAAGGCTCTCTATGACCCTATGGCCCCAGGGGTGGGGCCTCTAGGAGTGGGACCTCTGGGGACAGGGTCTCCAGAAGGGGTAGAGCAGGATCTCCTGGGGCGGGGCCAGGCCTCCTCACCTGCTCACCAGGCCCGCAGAAGGGAGCCTTGGGACCCGAGGGAAAAGCAGGCCGGAACTTGTACATGGCAGGTGTCGGGGGGCTGGTCCTCTGCACCGACAGGGCGCTCTCTGGGGAGATGGACCGCGGTCAGGCTGGGGTCAGTCCATGTCCCTCCCTCTGTCTGGCCACCCCTACCTCACCAGCACTGCTTGGGCGTGGGGTCTGCAGGTCGCCTCCGAACGTGCCGGCCTCCACCTTGGGGGGCAGTGGCGGCCCCAGGTCCAGCGGCTTCTCATCCAGCCGGTCCAGACTGCCCTTGGACTGGGAGGGGGCGTGGTCAGTGGTAGGCAGGGCATGGGCCAGGGGTGGGGCATAATGGGGACTCCTCCCTGGGCCCTGAGCTCTAGACCATTCCCCAGAATCTACCCAATTCCTCCCCCTTCCACTTCTAGGTCCCCTCCAACATAGTTGCTTCCTGCCTTCAAGGGTCTGCCTTCACCCCATCCCCTACCTGACCCCAGGGCCCCCACCTTGCTGCGGCCCAGGCCAGCCTTCAGCCCGTTGTCACTAAGCTTGACCTTGAGTGGGGCAGCTCGCTCCAGGAGCTCAGGCCGAAGGAAGGGAGGCTTCAGGCGAGCAGCCAGCGGCAGCCGGGGAGGCTCCACCACGTACCTGCACCAGGGGCAAAGGGGTCAATGGCCAGGGTGACCTGGCCTGAACGCTCACCAAAGACAAGGCTGGCCACACCTGCCAAGGGCAAAAGTAGACCAGGCTGAGGGTCCGCACCTGCCCACCCCAAACCCTGCAGGGGTCCCTTGACACCCCGTTCAGGCCTCACCGGGGTGCCAGAGGGCTGCACAGCACGTGCTCCACATTCCCATAGCAGCCTCGGGTGAAGGGGTTCACTCCCCCACGGAACTTCCCCGTCACCTGTGGACATGGGACCCCTCAGCCAGCCTGGCCACCCAAGGTCCAGGCCAAGGTGGACCAGGGGACAGGCAGGGACAGCTGGGGTTCCTCAGATGTAGGCTGGGCAGGGTCAGCCCATGAGTGCCCCCCCCCACCCATTTACCCCGAGTGTCCCTGCAGGAAGCTGTAGAATTTCTGGGCCCTGAGTTACTGCTAGTACAGTTGTCCACAGGTAGGAGTGAGCAGGGGGACAGGGCAGGTGAGGTCCCATACTCCATTCCCCCACCCAGAGTCTCCAGGGCCAGATCCTCCCCCTATAGAAGCTGCACAGTCCACCTCACTAGAGGGCTCCAGTAGCCCTTTCCCTGACACCACCCCCACATGGTCCTGGTGTAGTCCTGGCCCTCTTGGCCCATAGGGGACCCCCCCCATTCCCATCACTGCATGGCCCTCTCCTAAGGTCAGCACCTGCTCGTTGGTGGTACGCCCCCGAGTGACTAGCACCACATGGAAGCCAGTGAGGCCGATGACAGGGATGAAGAAGAGGCCAGCCACACACATGACGGCCATGCTGGCCCGTTAAGGCCAATGGCCATAGGCAAAAACATGGAGCAGGTGCCTGTGAACAAACTATTCCCACCACCACCCAACCAGGAATGGCAACCCACCCCCTGGGGACTCCCAGGCAGTCCCCAGCCCACACTGTCAGGCAGTCCCCAACCCACCCCGAGCCTCAGTTTCCCCCGTGGAATGTGCCCCCAGCCCATACTGTCTTTGCGGTTAGGCCAAGGATACGTGATGGTAGTGTGGGCGGCTCCCAGTCCCTCAGCGTGGTTCAGCACATAGACCAGGCCAAAGGCGACGACACCCACCATGTGTGCACTGAGCGACAGCAGGAACAGGAAGAAGTAACGGTAATTGCGGCGCCCGATGCAGTTGTTGACCCAGGGGCAGTGGTGGTCAAAGTCCTGGGCAGGAGCAATGAGTCAGGGCACAAAATGGGTGGGAGAGGAGAGACATGGAGATGGGGGCGGACAGGGTGGTGGGATGGTCACCTCTACGCAGTTGTCGCAGACGCTGCAGTGGGAACAGCGAGGTGGACGGTAGAAGTGGCAGGTTGCACACCATTTCATTCGGACCTGGATGCCCCGTACATCCACATTCTTGTACAGCGGGGCCCGGAAGTCATCCTCCTTATCCTCGTCCTCATCCGCTGTGAGCCAGAACCAGGGGAAGGTGGCAGGAAAGTGACTTCCTTGGCAGGAGAGCCCTTCCCGAATCTCTGCCAGCCCACACACCAGGACCCACCCCACCCCAGGCTCTTTCATGTCAGCCACTTACACTCTAGTGAAAGTGAGCAGATTATGTGCCCGGTACAGGGCCCTACCTCGGGGGAAGACGCCAGGGTCCATGAAGGTGGCCATGCTGAAGTTGGCCAGGACAAAGAGAAAGATGATGCCATTGTAGACGGGAACAGCTGGGGACACAGCTCGAGTCAACCATGGGCACCTGCATTGGACAGCAGGATAGAGGTGGGTCTGGGGGTGCTGAAGCTGGGTGGGGAGGGGAGGTGGCAGCAGATGAATTAGGCATGGCCACACATAGGAAGACTGGGCCACTGAGACCACCATCAGTGCTCAGCGTGGGAGTCAAGAAGGCCACTGCTGCCACATCCCTGCTGGGAGACGCCTGTACATCAGCCTGCTGCTCCTCTACTCAACCATTGGGGCTGAGCACCTTGTGCATGGTGTGCTGGCTCCCTCTATGCCAACACCAACTCCAGCAACCCTCCAGGTGACTATTAGGAGCTCAACTCACAGTTGAAGAAACTGAGGCTCAGAGCAGCCCGTGGGCCGGAGGGGTGGCAGACTGGGGGGCGGGAGCCCAGGATGAGAAATGAGCCCACTCTGCCTGTGTACTATGATAGACAGAGGCCAGCCCCAGCCCTTACCCAGCCCTGTCCCCAAGCCCAGCAAGGCCCCTTCACCAGGGAAAATTCTGTCAGTAAATGCACGGTGGGTTGTCACCCCCGGTTTTCCCTGAGGGGTGCAGTCTCAGTGTCTGGGCCACTGGGCACATCCCCATCCAGGCAGCCCCTTCTTTTCCCTTCTTTTTAGTTTGTCACCTTACTATCCATATGGCAGTGCAGAATACCTGGAGACTCTAGAAAAGCACAATACCCCGCAACCACTCATCATCTCTTTCTACCCCTCAGCCCTTGGCTCCAAGGCTGCCCCCTCTTCCAGGAAGCCTTTCCAGACTCCTGGCACCCCATAAGGGTCACACACACCTCCCTGGTGGGTGTTTTGTCACAGAGAGTGTCCTCTTCAGCCCTCTTGGGACCTGATCAGAGACCCCTCCCTGGAGACAACCAGTACTTGGGCACATGGCCTGTGGTCCCCTGCCCTGACCCTGCAGCAGGGTCCCTGAATCCATTCACTTGATTCCCATAAAGTTCCTCTGGCCTCAGGTTCCTGATCTCTCCCATGGCTCCTGGCTGCTTTGACAAGTGGGGGGCACCCACTTGGGAGTTGGGGGGGTTGTTCCCCTTCCCATAACTAGCCCCTCTGTGGAGTTGGGAGTGCCAGAGGAGATCCCCTACGGTAGCCCTAAGAGGACAGGGCATCGTGGCCTCCAGCAGGGTGAGCAGTACCCATGGCCTTACCCACCGCCCCAGCGCACACTGGCCACGCTGGCGCACCCACGCCTGTCTTGGCCAGGAGCCAGCCCTGCCACCCCAGCAACCACCTCCATGGTAGCAGAACTTCGCTATTTTTAGTGGAAAGCGAGAGGCTATTTAAAGATTCCACTTCCCACGGCAGCAGGCTCAGCGGGCCAGGAGCCGCAAGTTACCCCATCCTCTTCTCCAGGACCTGCTGTGGAGGTGGATGCACTCCCCGAGGACACAGGTCCCCTCTGCCGGGAGGGCTTTTCTCTACCACCCCCTGCCCAGGCAGCCCAGAGCACCCACCAGTAGACGCCTTCCACATTCCCCATCCCTGTGGGCTGAAGCCTGGCATACAGATGGTGCTGAATGTATGCTGTGGTCTCTGATCCAATCCCATTCAGCAAAGTGACAGTGGGTCCCTGAGGCATGGTCTGCTCAGCAAGGCGGGGTGGGGGCAGAAGCCAAAATGCCAGTGGGGATGGGCTCTCCAGGCAAGTGAGAGCTGCCCGCTTAAAAGAACCAGGTACTCCGAGGAGCCAGGGAGAGGTGCGGGACTGTGGGCCCCGCTCAGGTGGTACAAGCCAGCTCTCCATGATGCCTTCTGGGAAGGGCTAGCTATGCAATCTATACAAAATGAAAATGCGGGCGCCCTTGTTTAGAAAGTATCAAGGGGCTTCTGGGTGGCTCAGTCAGTCCAACTTCGGCTTGGGTCATGATCTCGTGTTTCGTGGGTTCGAGTCCCATGTCAGGCTCTTTGCTGACAGCTCCAAGCCTGAGCCCTCTTTAGATTCTGTGTCTCCCTCTCTCTCTGCCCCTCCCCCGCTTGCACTCTGTCTCTCCCTCTCTCTCAAAAGTAAATAAACATTAAAAAAAATTAAAAAGTATCAAGAATTTCAAGACACTGACAGCAAAATCATTAAGGGCAAGTGTGGGCTCTCATGCACCTGTGAGTCCCGTGGCATCAGTGGGGCCAGCCTGCTCTGGGAGAGGAAGGAGCTGAGAGGTCCTGAGGTGCTCCAGGGCCTGCAGATGTGCACACACAAGGTGGAGGTGGGTGGGCACTGAAGGTAAGAGGACACATAGGGGAGGCCAGAGCAAGGGCCCTGTCCATTACTGTTGTCCAGATTTTGCCAGTGGATACTACCTGCCCTGTGCAGTAGAACATGAAATCCACCCTTCCAGCTGTGGGGGGTGGGTGTTTTTCTGTTTTCTCTATTTTAGAGGCAAGGAATAGGTATAGGAGAGCTTGTCACATATCAAGGCCTTGGGGTGAACCTACGTCTGGGCTGGGATTCTAACCATCATGCAGGCAGGCAGGGACTGAACCCCATGGGCAACGCCCCAGCCACACTGACCAGAGTTTCCCGTGGCCCAGGTGGCCTGTCCTCCCTGAGCCTCAATGATCCCGCCAGGCTGCATGGGTGGCCCTGAATGAGATGTCTGGGGCTGGGGGGAGTGGACAGCACCTGCACAGCAATGGGCCCATGTTTGGGATCTGCACTGTGATGGGGCAACGTTTGCATTGAGGTGGTGGGCAGCCTCTGTTCACCGTGGGCGCCAACCCCCTGCATGCCTGGGCCACACATACCAGGGAGAGTGGGGTGGGGCCTCAGCTGGTGTTGGGCAGGCTTTTGGGGAGGTAGTGGGCAGGTTCTTGAACAGGGACCTGAGCCATTGGCCCCTCTGCCCACCATTGCCAAGCCCCCAGGCTTGACTCAGATGCAGGATCAGGCATTCCCCATGCATTCTTGTCCTCCCCATCCTCCCTCAGGGGGCCTTTGCCCCTAAGCCATGCCATAAGGAGGGTCCTAGCCTGGGTCATGCCTAAGGAATACATATCCTCATGAACATGCAGGGACACACGCACATACACATAAGCAATGCACACACAGATACACAATATGCTCCAAGACACACTTGTGTGAATACATGTCCGTACATGCATGCACACAGACGCATGTGCATACATAACCACATTCAAAAGGCACATGTATTCAAGCACACATCGACACGTATTGACACGGAAGACACACATGAATAAATATTTGCAAAGACAGATAGGCCCGCTTGTGCACATGCTGGCACACGTGCAGAAACACACACATAGATGCAGACGTGCCCTTCCTCACACTGACCCCCTTCCCTATGCTTCCCATGGACCAGGCAAGTGCGAGGACATGTGAGGACATGAAAGCTCTGTGGGCAAGGCCTGGCAGGCAGAACTGCTCAGTCCACCTTGAATCTATCCTAGGCTCCAGGAGGGCCCCTCTGCCCACAAGTACAACACTCCATTCCCACCCAGGGGACTGTATACTCCGGGCAGAGGATGGCCACCCCTTGCTCGCTGCAGCCATACTCTGGGCCCAGGGCGGGCCCGAGTGGGGGATGGCCCAGCTCTGAAGCTAGAAGCCCTCCTCCCCATCCAGCCCCCGCCTCCTGAGTGTCAGGGCCACACGCCACCGCCATGGGCCCCACCCAGACTGAGGCCCCAAGTCTGCCTGGCCCAGCAGGGAGACACCACCCAGTGGGGGTGGGGGGTTCTGCAGGGACAGTATGCGCACCGCAGCTAAATGTGGAATGGAAAATTTTACCTCAGGAGTTTTCATTTAAATCGGGTTCTTCATTAACACTGTGTTTAAGAATAATGCTCACACACGGGAGCACCTGGGACCAGAGGGTTTGTGGCCACTCTGCCCTGGTCAGGCCAGGCAGGGCCTCTGTCCTTGTGCACCCATTCCAGTCCCTGCAGACATCTGAGCAGATGGGGAAACTGAGGTTCAGGAGGCCAAAGATACCCTAGGCCACAGGTAGTGAAGCCTGCCAAGGGGCTCACCTCAAGTTTCCTTCCTTCCCATGTGGACCCTGCCAGGAGCTCTGTCCACCTGGGCCTTCTGTCCTTTCTGGGCCTCTGAGTATGGGGAAGGCTCAGGCCCGTCCTGGGAACTAACTGCGACATCCCAGAAGTCAAACCTTTGGTCCTGGACAGACATAAGATGGCCTAGCCTGGCCCCAGGTGTTGGTAGTCTGAAAGCAGCTCCAGTTTTCTGATGTCTACAGGGTCCTCTGTCATTCTGCAGACTGGCTCTGGGAGGAGAAAGGGGCTGAGGTGGAGGCTCTCAGAAACGGCACCTCCCACCCCAGCACCTGACCCAACCTGGCACTGAGCCACAATGTGAAGGGTTTCTGGAGCCCAAGGGGACACGACTGTACCAGGAACCTAGGAAGGCTTCCTGGAGGAGAAATGCCTCTGGATACCTGTCCTTCAGTGTGATGCTCCCCATCCTCCAAGGGGGATGCCCCACCTCTGGTCATCCTATCCACACCCCAGCCTCTCCTGGGCAACATGTCTGAATATCCTGCTTGTCCCAGCCCCCTCAGTGAACTGGCCCGAGGAAGGGGTCCTCGGTCTTCTAGGCTCCTGGCTCCCCACCCTGTATGATGTCAGTGTAGACCTGCCTCAAAGGGGGCAACTCCTGTTTGCTGAACAGAGAGGGGGCCTGGGGCCACACAGCACCCAGTGAAGTTCAAGGGGGAGAGACAGAGAAGAACCCTGTGGGGACCCCAAGGGCAGGGTGGGGAGGACACAGGAGTGGACTGCTCCTTTTTGAGCACATGTCTGAGTCTGCAGAAAGAGAGTAAAAGTGTGGGGGCTAGGGTGACCAGAGGCTTGTCCCAAGGAGGGGACCACTGGGAGCCCTGCTTGCCTGGAATCTGCATGCTGTGAGTGGTGTCACTAGGCCTGGTTTGCCTGGCAGAACCCCTCTCAGGAGCCCAGTTGTCTTGGAGGACTCCAGGGGAGCCAGGGGTGGGGGTGGGTTAGGGCCCCCAGTGGCCTTTTGGCCCGGAGAATGTGGCCTCAGAGGCTCAGGGGAGCCCGGTCCCAAGGGCAATCAAGCCTCCCTTGGCTAGATGGTCACTGAGCCTGGCCCCCAGCTAGTGCCCTTTCACCCCCATCTTACCGCAGGGACACATACCACCTTCTTTCAGGCAGAGTGGGTCACATACAAGGCAGGACACAGGAAAAGGCCTGCAGTGCCCTTGAGGGAAACCTGCACCTCGCTGGGCTGTTGTTCCTGAACCCTGAACCCAGAACCCCAGCTCTGAGAACAGAGGAAGGAAAAACTTGGCAGGGTCCAGGAGCATCAGCGCCCACATCTTGGGAGTCGAGTTCATAGGGCAGTCTTGTAGGGGCCCTCTGAAATCACGGGAAGGGCTCACAACAAACTCACTATAGTGGGGCTTAGGTGAGCCTAGGAGGAGATACAGGCGGGCTCTCTGGGGTAAGGTTGATTTCAATTTCTTTAAAGATTTATTTCCGTGCATTTCACAAGTTCTTGAAAGAGAACACGTATTACTTTTAATGTTAGAGAGGAAAAACACTGAACTGCACTTTGGGAGTGAGAAACCAGGATCAGTAAGTGGAGGTCAGGCTACCAGGAAGCACACCTGAGGCCCTTCCAAGTCCCAGACACTGGCCCCGGGGCCAGGACGACTGGGCCCCACACCTCCAGAAGACCTTGCACCCACTGCCCACCTGCCCCTCTCCTCTCTGCCCCACAGCCAGCAGCATCTGAATAACAAGAACATGCCTGCTTGCCAAAGCCAGAAATAAGCCCGTCCACACAGGCCTTTTTTAAACACACTCTTGGCAGCCTGTGGTGCCCACCCAGTCCCGGCCTCCAGGTAGAGGGCTCCCGCACCTCCATGGGCACCCAGTGCAGACTCGCTATCCTCACAGCTGCTATCCGCACTCTTCCGCGCTCTTGCTAAGGCCAAGGGTGCCAAGCCAGCTCCTGCTCACTCCTGCTCTGGGCTCACACTCCAGGGCTGACCTGCTTCAGAACAGAGGCCTCACTGGCTACAGCCACTTGTCAGGCTTCAGGTTCCCAGGAAGGCTTGAGTGGTCATAGCTTTAGTTACCTGGGCTGTCTCGGCATGGGACCTGTGGAAGGGGGTGGCCCCAAATCTGTACGGCTAAAGCCTGGAACCCCCAACCCCTACTTGTACCTGGGGTGGGGGGTGCCCCACAACAATTGTGTTGTAAACAGGCTGATGTGTGAGCCAACCTGTCTCAGGTAAAGAAGCTATGGCTGCATGGGCCCAGGGCTCTGCCTACCTTCTGACTCAAGGGTCCCAGTGCCTGACATGACTGGTGTCCCTGGATGTGACCTGGTCTGGGCCCTCCTGCTTCGACCCTGAGCCTTCCTGAGAAGGTCAAGGGAGGGTGGAGGGCATTGCCAAGCCAGCATCAAGGGTGGCTTTGGGGCAGGCACGTGGCAGCCAGGCCAGGCCACACCTACGCAGGAACAACTTGGCTCTGGCCCTGGGCTGGACACCCAAGAGCTGCCCTCAGCTCCTTGCTGGAGGCTGGTGGCTCTCTACAGCCCCTGTCCCCTCATGCAGCCTGTTGGGAGGGGAGGGCTGCAGCCACACCTTGGGCAGCCACAGCACACACTCCCCTATTCGGGCCCAGCTCCTCACACTCAGGGCCTGGCACACCCATGAGATGCCCACCAGCCACTAGTGTCCCCACACACAGAACTCACCTGTCCCTGGTGCCCCAGGATAGGTACACTCACTGTTTCTGTCTCAGCCCAGGCGGGGGGCTCACGGGCGCATAGCCCTGGTGCCAGCCCTGCCATGCCCAGCCCTCCCTGCCCCTGCCCCCCTGCCCTGCCCAGCCCGCGGGCCCTGTCCCCCCAGCCCTGCCAAGCTTCATCCCTTGTTGTACCGACCCCTGCCCCTTCTGGCCCGGCTGTGGTCGCCTGTGCCCCCGGTGACGCGGGGGACTCACGTGAACACGAAGAACAGGGTGCTGGAGCCGACCAGCAGCGCGGCGGCCGTGGCCACCGGGATGTACTTGGCGGGTTTGAGGCGCGTCCCGGGGCTGCGGGGCATCCTGGGCGCCGCGCCGCCGCATCCCTCCCCGGGGCCGGGCGGGCGGGGCCGGCCGGGGTCGGGCCGGGGTCGGGCGGGGCGGGCTGGACGCGGCGCAGGACCCGCGGCGGCGGCGGCGGCGGCGGCGGCGGCGGCGGCGGCGGCGGCGGCGGCGGCGGCGGCGGCGGCGGCGGCGGCGGCGGCGGCGGCGGCGGAGGAAATCCCACCCCACGGGTAGCGGCGGCGGCGGCGCGCTGATGTCAGCGCGCCCCTTAAGGTGGACCGGGCGGGGAGGAAGGGGGGCCGCGGGACTGGGGCGGGGCCAGAGGCGGGGCCGGGGCGGGGCGGAGCTCGGACCCAAGGCAGACGCACCCGGCCCCCGCCCCGCCCCACGCCCTCCTCCCGGGGCGCTGCGTGCTGGAACCGCCCAGACTAGGGAGCCACCGAGCTCCCTCGGCCCCGACTGTGCTGGCGTCCTGCGTGGCGTTCGGGACGTGGGCCTGGAGGCGCCGTTCCTCGCCTTGGTGCCCCAGCCAGGCGTGTGCCCGCGGCTCTGTGAAGCCACCCAGCCGTCGCACACCTGCAGTCCCTGCCCGCCGGGTGGACACCGCGGCAAACGCCAGGGCCCCTGTTCCCACTCCGCAGGCCCTGGCGCTGTGGCCTGTAGGTCGCCTCCTGTGCCTCTATTTGCACAGACTTTTCCCTAAACACCTTGGAGCCTGTCCCTGGGATCAGGTTGATGTCCCTGCTATTCCCGGATAGGGCCAGACCCCTCTCACCTGGAGCCCCCCTAGCATTCAAGGGGGTGGAATATTTGTGACACTGTATGGGCACCTTCATTGTTTATCTCCTGTCCATCCCACAGCCCTCGGGCCACTCGACTGAACTGTCCTGCTAGTGGGCAGGGTAAGGAGGGCAGGGGGCGCTGGTGTCTCAGGATCCTGGCCCAAGCTGCATGCTTGGGAATGTGTGCATGTGGGAGAGCTAGGGCCGGATGAGCCCCTCAGCCTCCCCAAAGCAGGGTGGAGTGCCCCTCGGGAAGCGCGGGGCACCCTGCCCCTGCCTGGGATAGGCCTGTGGGCAGGCCCACCTCCTGCAGGAAATCCCACCCGCCAGTGCCGCTGCCGCTTAAGGTGGACCTGCAAGCTTTGCAGTGCCTAGCTGCGGTATGGCTGGAGTGGGCTGAGCAGCCTGGCAGCAGTGCAGAACCTCTGGGAGGTTGGGACCTGGGGCAAGTTCTGAAGCCTCCACAGTGAGGACCAGCCAGTCTGTTCCCTCCTACACACTCCCAGAGCCCTCTGCCCAAAAACCAAGACCCACCAGCCGCCTCCCCAGGTGGGAATACAAGGTGGGGGGGTTGGCAGGGAGGGAATGGTCCCCACCCTCCTCAGCCTGACTTCCACATTTTGGCCAGAATCCCTTGCTGCCCAGGGGCCACCTCTTCAGGCCATGCTACCACAGGCCCTGGGGCTTCTTCACCCTGTGCCCTTCCTGTCTGTGTGAGAGCCTTATGAAGGCCCCAGCAACAGCTCTGCAAGCTGCTGGCTGTGAGCCATTAGAAAAGATGCCAGGCTGGGGGCCGGAACTGGAGCATTAATGCTGCTGCCTGACAGTAAAAATGGTAACGGGCTTTTCTTCCCATAACATCCCAGTTGTAACCTCTGCCCAGTGGGGAGCCCACTCCAGGGGGCCCAGCATGGGGTTGAGGGATACCCTAGCACTAAGTGGGTTAAGGCAGCACGGATGCTTGAGCTGACACGTCCTTACCTCTGCCTCAGCACTCTAGTGGCCTCAGGTCACCAGATAGAAGATCCAGGGTCCTCACATACAAAGACTCCAGCCAATACATGCCCCACCCACAGCTTCGCCTTTGTTCCTGCCCTTCTGCAACCCCAGCACTGGGATCCCAGGCCCCCGGAAGCCTCTGGATGCAGGCCCACCCTTGGGGAGGCATTCCTCCCAACACGCTCCCAACTGGTGGCTCTTGCCCAGGTCTGACTCCAGGTCTGTGTAGGGGTACCAGGATGGCTGAGAGCTGTGAGTGCCAAGCACTGGTCATGGAAAGAAGGGGTGCTTGTTACCTCCTTGGTGACATCCCTGCAGACTTGCCTGGGCAGAGGGGGGTCCTGGTGGGGGAGAGGAGTGCTGGGGGGAGAACCAGTGAGGCCTCCAGCCCAGGAGTCCTCTCCTAAGGAGCTAAGATGCCCAGGAGAAGGAAACCACAGCAGAAAGCTTGCCCAATTTGCAGCCCAGTGGACTGACCTGGAACAGAAAGGTACATCATCTCACTTCTTACTCCATCCCCAATATTGTCAGCATCTCAATTCTGACTTTACCATTGCCTTTTTGCCACAGGGAGGAACCCAGCTGAAAAAACACTGGCTGGGGAGCAAGGCAGAGCCCCCCCTACCCCCCAACACACCCCTGCTGACATCCCTGCTCACTGGTGAGACCCACTGTCAGGACTGCATGTCTCCCTTTCTGCAGCACATTCTGCATTGTCAGCAAGCCACACCTTTATTTTTTATTTTATTTTTTAGCAAGCCACACCTTTAAATGCACCCCGTTAATGTAGCCTGGTCACAGCACAGCTCTGTTCCCCAGCCATTCTGAGGGGCCTACCCCGCTGTCAGGGTTTTAACCCCTTGGAGACACAATTCATCACCCAAGAGGAAAGAAGTCAGCCTGTGGTTTTACATCAAGTGGGATTTATCTTGTTTTGGAGCCCAAAGCAAAGACTATTAAACAACCATTCTGTGCTGAAAGGGATGTGTGACTGCCCTTCCCTGAAGGATCAAGCCCTGGGCAGACTTACACACATCAGTGCATCCAACAGAGGCCCATACAGAAGCAACACCTGTCCTTTACAACATCAAAATTCCAATTCAAGATAGGCAAGGTGCATTTCACAAGCTTCAATGTCCTTCCTTGGCGGGAAGGACCTCTGTGCCAACACCAACTTCAAGAGCATCCAGACCTGTACCTCTAGAGGCCCAAGGCTGCCAGAACACAATGCTGACCAGCAAAGTTTTGTTTGGCTTTCAAAAAAAGAGCAGCTTCCTTTGGAGGTGCATCCCCCAGAGGGAACAAGGATCCAAGGTTTGGAATCAGACACAGGTCACAGGACACATTGGGAAGTTGGACAGAACAGGACACAGCTAAAAGACTGGCCACAACGTAAAGCACCTCTAGCAGGTGTTAATGACCAATAGCCGAGTGAGAGTGCATCCACTCCAGACCCCAGTCCTAACTTGCTCCTCCCCCACTGGAGGGCAGTATGGCCACACTTCATAACCCAGGCGGTCTCCTGGGACCCTTTACCACATATGCTTTTGAAAAGCCTGCTGGTGCACTGAAAAGCCTTTCCCCCACTTAAGATAATGTTTAGAGACCATTTGTTTTATAAGACAAACCCCTAAATGGCACTAACCCATTTGCATTCTTGAAAACGTCCCTTTATTTAAAGCTACTGCAGATGTCCAAAATTGCACCCAGATGGAGACACCATTGAGTGAGCGGGTAAGACAGTTCTCTCCAAGGATGGCAGTGAGCTGTCCAACAAGGGCTGTGGGGCCAAGTCCCACCAACACAGTGCACCAGACTGGACATGTGTGCTATGGGACTGGCCCTTCCCTCCACCAGGGCAGAGGGCCAACCAAACACGGCCTCAACCAAAGCCTGGAAACACACTTGGCCGTCTTGCACCAAAAGCCAGGGTACTCTGGCAGTCTTCCTTTCCCTACCTCAGAGGCAAAAAAACAACAAAAAAGCCTATTCCTTGCCACAGGGCAGAACCGCATGAGTCCCCACCCCCCCACCCCCCAGCACACCTGCCCCACCTCAGCTGCATCATGGCCCCAGGGACCAACAGCTGCCCTGAGCCCACAGCAGAGCCAGAGGCGATGAGTGAGACCCGCAGCGCTGCTCCAACATCCTGGAGCCAGGAGGAACCCACACTGCTCCCAGGACAGGGCCGGCGCACACATGGTCCTGCCTCCGCGCAGGTTTCAAATGTGTTGTTTATTCACTATTTTTGATGACTATAAATAAGTGTTTCCACTATGGAAAAGAAAGTTAGCACAGTACATTTTCATGACTGGGGAATGGATTTTCTGAAGTCATCTTCAATAGGGCAAAAACTTAGAAAAAAACCACCTGAATGTTGGAATTCAGTTCTTTATATAAAGTCCCTTGTAAAAACAAAACAGAATAAAAACAAACTGAAAAGAAGGGGCAGGGCAAAATTTTAAAAAAGAAAAAAGAGGAAAAGAATGGAAGGAAGAGAAAACAAGGGAAGGCGGCTTATTGCTCCTCCTCCGCTCTATCCTTGGTCTCGGCGTCTTCCGACTCCTTGCTCTCCTCCTTCACCGAGAGAGCTTCTAGCTTCTCGGCCACCTTCTCAGCATTGTCGTTTTTGCCCGACCCTGCTAAGACATAGGGGGACACAGTAAGAAAACAGAGAAGCACCACTCTTCCCAGCCCACCCACCTCCTGTGACCCTGGGCGAAGGCCACAGGGCAGGCCACTTCACCATGTGCCAGCCAAGGCAGCCTCCAGGGTCACCCAAATTAAGAGCTCACACCTAGGACCATGGTCAGGCAGCTCAGTTATATCGGGCTCCAAGTAAGCAAGTGACTGTGAGGACCTCTTGAAGCCCCTTTGGCCTCTGGTGGGCTCTAGCCAGACGTCATTTTACTTGACGGCCAGCCTGGGTGCTGTGAGGCCAGGCCAGTGAGCACATGCTTGGGGCCTCTATGGCTACCTCACTCCCCAGAAGCACCGTGTCCCCAGACAACTGCATCACCCTTGATAGGTCAAGGTGGTCACAGCACCCTGGGATGTTACTCTGGCAGACGGAAAAAGCACCCGCCTGGGGCTGCAGCCAGGTGCAGAGTGAGTCTGCGAGGCAGTCCCCACCCCCAACTCCACGTCACCTTTCTTTTCTCTCTCTTCAATCTCTTTCCTGCATTCTTCAAACTTTGTTTTAAATTTCTGTGCATCTGCAGAAAGAAGAGAAGAGACCTCCTAAGAGCCCTAAAACGTCTGAAGAGCCAAGATTCACAAAGGGCTCGTCCCATGGGTGACTTAAGGACACAGCCCTGGGCTCACTCTTGCCTGGACCAAGCAGTGACTGTTTCTCAAGTCCCTCCAGGGACTGGTAGCTAGGTTGGCCCACCTCCCTCCACCTGACTCTGTGACAATTTGGGCAGAATGGTACACAGCACTGGTGGCCGTGTAAAACCAAGGGGTCAGGAGCCTCCTGGCCAGACACTCTGCTCTCCACTCATGTAGCTACTAGATGAGGCCCACTGGGCACTTGTGACAATCAGGGCTGGAAAAGACATCCAAGCTGGGGAGAGGTCACCATGGGCCTGGGATCCCAGCACCTGCTGGCAGTCAGGTGGCTGCGAGGGGACATGCCTGCCCTGGGTAGACTGGATGCCCAGCTCCCTTTGAGGTTAAGAGGGAAAAGGCACTGCTCTCATCAGAGCCCACATGAAGCCTCAAGGGTACACAGGTCGACTGCAGCACTCACATTCCTGCCCCTGAGAGAGCACCAGACAGCACAGTGAGACTGGTCCCTCCCACAAGCTTCTCACAGGCACTATCAGTTCTTCCTGAAAAGCAGTACCCAAGGGCCTGGTGGCTCTTCTGCTTACTTTCAGCATTTAGGAAGCGGATGGCCAGCAGCTCTGGCTTGGGGCACTCATCGGCAAAGTCGGCGTGGGTGTTCCAGACCCAGGCACGGTCGCTGCCTGCGTTCGGCTTCAGCTCCATCATTGGCGTGACTGGGGAAGAAGAGCCATGTGAGGATCCTGACAACTGCTGCGAGACTACCCCGCCAACAGGAGGTCCCGCCTTGGGGTCCACCAACCAGGCCTAGACAAACTCCTGTGGGATACAGGATCTTACTCAAACCTCTTTGAAAATGTCCCATGTTCACTTAAAACCAGGACTGTCCTGGAGTGTCTGGGTGGCTCAGTCAGTTAAGTGGCCCAGTTTGGCTCAGGTCATGATCTCACAGCTCGAGGGTTGTGAGTTCGAGTCCCACATCGGGCTATGTGCTGACAGCTCAGAGCCTGGAGCCTGCTTCTGATTCTGTGTATCCCTCTCTCTCTGCCCTGCTCGCGCACTGTCTCTTTCTCTCTCTCAAAAATAAACAAACATTGAAAAAAAAACCAGAAAAAAAACAAAAAAACCCCAGAGGACTGTCCTAAATCTGGGAACAGGGTGACCTGCTCCCTGACGAGAAGAACACCTCAGAAAGGATCTCCAATCCCACTGGAACAAGGGCTCCAACGCCAACAGAGCCACTCATGCCCAGCCCTTCCTGTGGAGCACCCATCATGTAGCTATGTCCTTGCTCAACCACACCATCAGGTAGCTGGCCCATTGGGAAGTGGGGGACAGAAGCCATAAGTGGGGTAATCATCCAGGAGGACATGGAGTCAGCTTTGCACTTGCCAGGGTCCCTAGGAGACAAGGCCACCACAAGTAGATACCATGGGCCCTAGTGACATGCACATACACCATGGAATAAGTAGGAATCTGGAATAAGCAGATACACCCATGTCCTCAGGCTCTGCACAGACCCAAAAGGAGAAACTGACTGCGCAAAGAACAAGAGCACACTTGTGCACCCCTGTGCCCCTGGCAGAGGTCTCCTGAGCATATACTGACCACCTGAACCGGGAACAGTCACACCATCCCCATGCAGACACCTGGCGAGCCCTTGACCTCTACAGAGCACAGAGATGCCATGGCCTCCTGCTGCCACCACCCACCTGGCACATTAAGGGTCTATGGTATGTAGGGGTCCCAGAACACACCTGCAACTCAGAAACAACCCAGTGATCTGACAAGGCTCCTGAAGAAGCATAGGGTGTCAGGAAGTCCCCTGGGGAGCGATTCAAATTGGAGTGGAGGCCAGGGGCCAGAGCAGACAGGTGGGGGAAGAGGGAGAGACACAAGAGGACTACCAGAATGGCCCCTAAGGAAGGCAAGAAAGCCCCTCCCTGCCACCTCTCAGGACTTCTGCGAACCCGCCCATCTTTCCACATCACCCTCAAGAGCTGCTCTGCTCAGGTTCCTGCCAGGTCACCCCAGGTGTCCAGAAGAGGGGCCCTCCCTTGCCAGACATGCATTCTACCCAGTAACACAGACACAGCACCGGATCAGGAATGGAGCCCAAGACATATCTACTTCCAAACACACATAGCACTGCAGAACAACCTAGCAGCCAAAAGACTGATATGGCGGGGACTTACTGTCACCCCTTCACAGGCCAGGCCTGGTGTGGCTTTCCCCAGACCCTCCCATCCCCCAACCATGTTGAGCCCAGGGTTAATGCATCACACCTGTTCAAGGGCCTCAACCTGTCACCACCCACTACCTGTTTGGTCTCACAGACACCTAAAGATGAGGCAGCCACCTTCTCTCTGCACCCCTTCCCCTCTGTGTTCTCACCAGGGAACACCCGGCAGGGACAGAACACACCAAAGAGTGGGAAGGCTGCCTACTGGGCACATCAAAATACAAATGGGAGCACACATCCTCACAGCACTGCCCAATCCTTGGGCAGGTGCTCCACGGACCTAAGCCCACACTGGGGCTCTGCTTCCACCCCATCATGTCCTTTCTGCTTGGGCTCCACATCTTGTGTGCTATAAGCTTCTCTGCAGGTCTGCTCTGAGTACAGAGCATGCTGGAAAACTTCATTTCCTATTTTAAATTCAAAACACACTGCAAATATGCACTCTATGTCATAATGCACTCCCAGATTCCTAGCCCAGCACTGAAAGCAACCTGCCCAAAGATCTGAAAGGTATCCTCATGTGCAGCGCTGGAACTTAGAGTGAAAACACACTCCCAAGAGGCCACCTACTGTAGTGGTTGGCGCATATCTTCAGGGTCTTGTCCCTCCTCATGAGGAGGCGGATGGTCCCTTTCTCCTTATGCTTCAGAAGCTTGACATCACCTGTGCCTCGTTCCTTCCATTCTGGGAGATCGTTCTCTGAAGCAAATCGGAATAGCTTTGCCCGCCTTCAAGAAAAGCCATTACAAGAGAGCTTAAATGTGTGTGAAGACAGAATAAACAGTCAAACGTTTGCTGGCAAACAACACTTATTTCCTGTACCTGGCGTCTCCACGGACGCCCCTTCCTTTCTTTGTACTTCTAGGACGATTAAGTCAAAAAATTACCAAAAAAGCAAAACAACATTCCTAGTATTTACTTGGAATAATGAAGTGAAAAAGAAAAGGGATTTCTACAACCACAGAACTTTCCAATTTTAGTATATGTGCTGCCAAAGCGAGTACAACAACCACAAAACTTTCCAACAGAAAGACACAACTTCTCAACAAAGACACCTCCTGAATATGCTGGGCTTGCCTGTGACCGTAGTGCAGGGGAGCCCCTGGTGTCCCATAGGGCTGCAGAGGGTAGCAAGGAAGCAGATGGAGGTTGAGGACCCCTGCCCTCCACAGGGCCAGCCCTTCCCTCTGCTGTGAGATGCACCCTGTGTTTCCCAGGCCCCCCAACCCAGAGAGACCTCTGCAGACCTCTCTGTTCAGGCCACGAGGCTCTGGCCCAAAGTCTTGCCTTTTTGCTCTGAGTAGCACCTCACACTGGGCCCAGCCAAGGCTCCCACCCAGATGGGCTCCCATGGTGAGCCCAGCAGTCCTGCCTTTAGGACTTCAGGCTGATGTCCTCCATTGCCTTACCCACAGGACCCCAGCCTTGCTGGTCCATTTCCTGCACCACACTCTGCTCTCTCTCCCAAACTCAATTCCGTTACGGGAGACAGTGCCTTCACAAGGATGCCCCCAAAGCTTTCACCTGGAGCCCAAGGGCCCAGACGCAAAGGCCTGACCTGCTGGCCTCACTTCCCTCAGGAAAGGCCTGTGTCCAGGACACTGAAAGCAGTTCTCGGCCCTGTGAGGGCTGAAGAGGGTAAGAACAGCAGCACCAGCTGCTGGGAGGAGCCAGCCCCTGGCTGCAGCACCATTTCCGGGCAAACCAGAGACGTGGAAAACCAGTATCTTCAGGGACTCACCTACCACTCTGAGACCAAGAGGATGTATATGACTCTCCTTCCCCAGGCCTTTGGGGGTGGTGGGAAAGGGCTGGTCTCCCCAGTCTGCCTTCCTCAGAGGGAGGGATCACTGTTCCTGCCCCCCACTCACAGCAAAGCACTCAAATCCTCATCTGGCTTCTTCGTTAGAATCTGAAGAAGGTGGGGGAACTCCACTTGGACAGGAAAAACGCTCCAGCCTGTTTCCATTAACTTGTGACTGAGTCTAACGTTCCCTGTGATTCTGAGTACAGACAACAGGTCAGTCTCAGCAGTGTGGATTTTGTCGCAGACATCTCAACACATGGCTGGTGCCAGTAATACTTAAAAACGACACATGCTGTCATAGCCTCACACTGAAGGTGTCAAACACATGCAGGATAGTATTTAGAAAGTAATCTCGATAAGCATAACACATCCATTTTCATTTGTAATTCCAGGCATTATTTTGTGCATTAAAAACGCTGAATTGGGAGTTCACAAACTTCAGGATGCCAAAGTCTGGCGTGCAAAAGAAAAATAATATTAATAATGGTAGAGACTCCCTATTCAACCAGAAGAAGGGGGCCATGGGAGTTTTGGGAGGTAGCAAGCCTGTAAGGTGACATGAACAGGAGGCTGTGGAGATGCACCTTGGTGGGCAGAGCAGCAGGGACAGGACACCAGGGAGCACCTGTGCTCTCCACAGCACTGGCCGCTGGGAAACAGGGGCACCCAGTGAAGAGTTATCCAAAGAGTAGATTCTAACAGCAGCCCTGATTTTCCACGTAGGATTAGTCATCACACAATTCCAAGCCCTTTCTTCAGCCCCAGTCCAATTTAAGGTCAGGCCAAGACCTTGACACCTGTAAAAACTGTAACTTCAATCTTACATTAAAAGATACGTGTTTCTCAGGATGCCTGGGTGGCTCAGTTGGTTAAGCCTCCAACTTTGACTCAGGTCATGATCTCATGGTTCATGGGTTCGAACCCTGCGTCGGGCTCTGTGCTGACACCTCTGAGCCTGGAACCTGCTTCAAATTCTGTCTGCCTCTCTCTCTGCCCCTCCCCTGCTCACACTCTGTCTCTCAAAAAACAAACATAAAAAAAAAAAAAAAAAGATACATGTTTCTGGAGCAACATGAGCTTACTTACATTTTAAAAAGCTCTTCTTCATCTTCTTCCAGCGTTTTAATTTCTTGCTCAGGAAGAGACACTATAGGCTCAAACTGGGGGTCATGGTTGGACTCATCTGCATTCTCAGTGGAGGTGTCATGGTCCTCATGGGTGTCCTGTGGAGTGAGGTGCAGAGAGGTGACTCTGCTGGTGCCAGAGCGTGCCCCTCACCCAGAGCTCAGCAGTGGGCACCCCTCCTAGTGGACGGCCTCATCCCCAAACAAGAGATTAAGCCCACAGTCTTTCACATAAGGGTTTGCATGCACAGAGTGCAATAAGATGCTGAATTTCAGCACCCTCCCCAGATGCATCAATCACATCTGTGCACATACTGGGGATCCTAAATTGAGCCACCTACTGGCAGATGAGAAACTGCCTCATCACTTGAACCTCAGTTTCCTCATCTGTAAAATGTGGATAATCACAAGGGCAAATGATTAAAAGATGCAATGACAGAAGAGGGTCTCAAGTGGAGTTGTCACCCTTTAATCAAAAAGCAACCATTTGGGTTTTTACTGGTTGAGAAAAATCTGTGCTCTTGCTTAATAGAAAGGAAAAAGGTTGCTACAGGATGGCTAGTGCTCACACGCAATTCACAGTTCTATCAGCAATTTGATCTTAAATCAGAAAGTTGATGTGTCAACAGAAATCGTACAATGAACCCTAAGATTCTGATGCAATTTATTAAACTACAGGGCACAAAGAATCATATTTGAGGTTCAAGTCTCACAGAACACGTGGCTTGATGATCTATAAATCTGTAAGCTGGGAGACCTCCCTACCAGACTCGAGCCAAAAAAGAAAATATATAAGCTTTCATTGCTTTCCTTGGTTGGATAAGCACTGCGGCTCCACCAGGGTCAGCTCACCCGAGCAGATGCCCTCGGACAACAAAGCCACCCCGACTCTGGGTCGGTTCGACCAGGACCCGTCCACCCCGCTGAAACGTGAGTTTCTGCCACAGAGGCCTGTGGCGGCTCAAGACGTGAGAACAGAATGAATGAAGTACTGCGTAGGCGACGGGAGGAAGGGACGCACGGTTTTGGTGGGAAGCCTGCAAGTGGGCCGAGCCAGGGGAAACCCGCCACCCGCCCCACTTCTCAGGCGAGCGGCGAAGTAAACTCGAGACCGAGGAGTCGGGGCGGCGGGCCGCCCCACGCCTGGATGGAGCTTCCCGGCCCCACTTGGGACCGCCCCAAGGTCACGCGGGCGCCAGGCAGCCCCCGAGCCCGCGGAGCCATCGTGCGACCTGGCTCCGAAGGCCTCCAGCCCCCAGGCCGCGCTCCCCAAAGTTCCGACCCCGCGCCACCGAGGCCCCACAGGAGCCGAGCCCACAGGCCAGCGGGGGTTGGCAACGGCGGCGCGGGCCGCCCACGTGGCCGCCGATAGCGGCCTCGGCCTCCCGGCCCCCGCCCAGTCCCCACCCGAGCCCGGCCGCACCTTGGCGGCCGCCATGGGGACGCGGCGGCGGCGGCTCGGCTGGCTCGGTCGTCGCTGGCTCCGCGGCCTCTCGGCGGCTAGTCGTGGCTCCTTTCCTCCGCGTCTGGCGCCGGCGCCTCCCGCCCTCCCGCTCTTCCCTCCGCCCCGCGACCCGAACCCCGACCCCTGACCCCGGCGGCGGGAAACGCGACGCGATTCAAAACCAGTGCAGCTTTATTGGCTCACACGGCGGACATCTCATTGTCCAGCCCACCCCGCGCTTCCCGCCAAAACGCCCGCGGCGCATGCCCGGCCCGCCCGGCAGCCAGGGGAGTGAGTACTCCCGGCGGCCCCCGCGCGCGCTTCCGCCCCACCGCAGCGCGTGCCCCTCGAGCACGAGAAAAGGGCTGGGGGTAGGAGGTGACGCGTGGTGATGATGTCACCGGAAGCCAGGATGATAGAGACGCGCGGCCTCGGCTGCACGCGCTGGCGGCGGGAGAGCGGCCGGCTAGGTGAGCGGCCGGCGCAGGCCCCTGGCGGGCAGGCGGCACACCCCATGCCCGAGGCCCGAACCTGAGCACGGAGGGTTCGAGTCCCGCCTTGTCCGGGGTGGAGCCGGGGATAGACCTCGCGGCGTCGCACCCGCCCTCTGAGCGCCTGCCTCCCTTTGCCAGGACCAGGACGAGGTGGCGGAGGCAGCCCTCGTGGAGCCCCCAGTCCGGGCAGCGGACGATGAGTGATAAACTCGACAGTGAAGTAAAGTGAAGGGAGATTCTGATGGGAGACCGGGTGGGAAGGGATGGAGATGGGGGCGGAGGGGGAAACCCCTGGGAGAAAAGTGGGATCGGAGGTGAGTTGGGAGAGGAGGGAAGGGAATGGGGGGTGAGGCTGGGCATAGGGTCCACTAATGGAGGTCTGGATGTGGGGCTAGCGAACTGGGGCGTTCAGGTTCTAGGGTGCAGCCCGCAGCCCAGCCCCTGCCTGTCTCCACACAGGGCCCTGTGCCCATGGAGGGCTGCAGCCAGGACAGCAACAGTGCCCAGGGCAGCCCTGAAGCCCTAGCCCCTCAGGAGGAGGAGGAGGAAGGTGGGGCTGGGGTGGCTGCAGAGTCTGTACCTCAGCCTGGGCTCTACAGCTACATCAGGGACGACTTGTTTACCTCGGAGATCTTCAAGTTGGAGCTGCAGAATGTGCCTCGCCACGCCAGCTTCAGTGATGTCCGACGCTTTCTGGGCCGCTTTGGCCTACAGCCTCATAAGACCAAACTCTTTGGGCAACCTCCCTGCGCCTTTGTGACATTCCGTAGCGCTGCTGAGCGGGACAAGGCCCTGCGCGTGCTGCACGGTGCCCTCTGGAAGGGCCGTCCACTCAGCGTGCGCTTGGCCCGACCCAAGGCTGATCCCATGGCCAGAAAGAGGCGGCGTGAGGATGAGGGTGAGCCCACGGCCACATGCATCGCAGATGTAGTGACCCCATTTTGGACCGTGCCCTATGCTGAGCAGCTTGAGCGGAAGCGGTTGGAGTGCGAGCAGGTGCTACAGAAGCTCGCCAAGTGAGTGCGGGTGATCACCCTCTTGGCCCTGGAACTTTGCTCAGCTCTATGCTTGTTCAGCCATCCCGTGCTCTGTATAGACATCCTTAAGGCCTGCATGGTCTCTTGGGTAGCTAACCACTGAGACCCATGTGTAACCAGTGGGGACACTGAGATCCCAAGGGAGGGGCCCAGAAGACCTGGGTATTTGGAGAGTGGCTGGGGAGGGTTGCAGGGGCAGCGGGCTGAGTCCAACCTTGGCCCCACCTCATCCTGCAGGGAAATTGGGAGCACCAACCGCGCCCTGCTGCCCTGGCTGCTCTCACAGAGGCACAAGCACAACAAGGCCTGCTGCCCGCTGGAGGGGGTTAGGCCATCACCCCAGCAGGTCAGGCCCGGCTGGTGTGGCCAGAAACTCACCTCATGTTCTTAAAGGAGCTCTTCTCACTTATCTTTGCCATCCCTTTTCATGCTTTGTATTTATTTTTCCTATTTCTCACATGACTGTTACTTGTTGTCAGCCCCATCTCCTGGACTGCCAGGCACTGTGGGGGAACTAGAGCCTCTTGCTCACCACCATCTCACTTGATGAGCTGTTCTGTCCACTCACAAGTGCTGGATGGCCAGGGTAAGGTCAGGCATGTCTCTCTGCCTCCCTCTACCCTCCCTGCAGACCGAATATCGTAATAAGTGTGAGTTTCTGGTTGGCGTCGGGGTGGACGGGGAGGACAACACAGTCGGCTGTCGGCTTGGCAAGTACAAGGGCGGGACATGTGCTGTGGCAGCCCCCTTTGACACCGTGCACATCCCTGGGGCCACCAAGCAAGTGGTGAAGGCTTTCCAGGAGTTCATCCGGTGAGGGCTTATGGCTGGGCTAGGGGCCCCAAGAAGTCCTGAGGTGGTAGGAGCAGAGGGCCTGCCTGGGGGATCCTGGGATTGTGATCTGGTGGGTGGGGCTGGAGGGGAGAGCAGGGAGACTGCTCGCCCAGTCCTGGTTGGCAGATATTGAGGACTCAGGGCCGCTCATGGCTCCCACCACAGGTCCACTCCATACTCAGCGTACAACCCAGAGACATACTCAGGCCACTGGAAGCAGCTGACTGTGCGCACCAGCCGCCGTGGCCAAGCCATGGCCATTGTTTACTTCCACCCTCAGGTCTCAGGCAAGGAGGCCCTGCTGGGGGAGGGTGTCTGGGCCACAGTGAGTTGTGATGCAACTTTACAAGGCCTTTTCTACTGCTTACCCAGAAGCTGAGCCCTGAGGAACTGGCTGGGCTGAAGGCCTCCTTGGCACAGCACTTCATGGCAGGGCCAGGCAAGGCCACTGGGGTGACCTGCCTCTACTTTGTAGAGGAGGGACAGCGGTGAGGACCCTGGGTAGGGATGGGGTGGGTCTCTGCAAGGGCTAGTGATACTGATGGACCTTACCCTACCATCCACAGAAAGACTCCCAGTCTGGAGGGCCTGCCCCTGGAGCACGTGGCTGGAGACCGATGCATCCACGAGGACCTGCTGGGGTTGACCTTCCGGATCTCCCCTCATGCTTTCTTTCAGGTAGCCCCAAATTTCTTAGGATCATGAGGACACATGGAGGGAGACCTGACATGATATCAAGATGTGATGGAGACAGTGGGCTAGGGCAGTGACAAAGGATTAGCCTGGCAAGAGACCTGGGGATAATGTCCAGGCAGGGGAGCCACAAGGATTGTAAAGTAGATGAAAGATCATTTGCCATTGGATTCTTTGACAACCCTCTTGGAGAGCCATATGTGGGGTGTGAGAACAGGAGCTGGAGTAATGCCAGGGCTCTGGTGTGAGCTCTAGTACTCAGAAAAGAGCAATTATGAAAATTGATCGAGGGGTGGTGATATCAGCATCGTTGCCTTTTAAAGCTAGGAGACTGAGGTTGCCAGGCAACCCTCATGGGATTGAGGGTCAGTCTGAGGACTAGGCTTCTGGCTCCCTGATGGTTAGACGTAGGGGAGGGGTAGGATCGGGAGACCTAGGAAGAAAGTGAGCGAGCCAGGAATTGGGCCACAGAGGCAGGAAAGATGCCCAGGGAATGCAAGTGTTTGGCATGGGGCAGTGGGGGAGGTGGGCAGGAGGGGAAGCCAACTTGGGCAGCAGGGCTCCCCTGACATCCTTGACACTGCCGGCTCACCCTCCAGGTGAACACCCCAGCAGCCGAGGTGCTCTACACAGTCATCCAGGACTGGGCCCAGCTGGACACAGGGAGCACGGTGCTAGACGTGTGCTGCGGCACTGGCACCATTGGCCTGGCACTGGCCCCGGTGAGCCCTCCTGCCCTGCCTGTGGATACCCTCCCCACACTACCCATATTGTCACCTGCCTCATGATCCTCCGTGATCCCCAGCCCGAAGACTAAGGTTAACCGTAGTCTGCCAGATTCTCTTCCACTCTCCAAATGCCTCCTGCTGTTCCCTTCCCTAAGAAGTCCCCAGGATGGGTCAGAATGCCATGAGTCTGTCCTTTACTGGTTTCAGAAGGTGAAGAGAGTTGTAGGAATTGAGCTGTGCCAGGAGGCTGTGGAAGATGCCCGGGTGAATGCCCAAGACAATGGTGAGAGCCAGCGCCCCACAAAGGTGGGCAGCAGATGCCTCTGCTGCATACCTCAGCACAGCACCTGGGACCCACCAGGTGGTTCTTAGGGCCCATGGTGGGTGGGGTGAGGGCAGAGTACAGGAGGGCTCCTATTACGTGAACTTAACACATGTCCAGGATGCCTGAGGCTGCCTGATGGGGGAAGGTGAACAGTCTCCCTAGACAACAGGCTTTCCTAATACATCTCTGGCCAGGGACTTCAGGACACCAGGCAAAGCCCTGTGGGGGAGAGTGTCCTTGGTCCCCTGACAGGGCTGTCATGCCATGTCCAGAGTTGAGCAATGTTGAGTTCCATTGTGGGAGAGCCGAGGACCTGGTGCCCGCTCTGGTGAGCAGACTGGCCTCCCAGCAGCTCGTTGCCATCCTGGACCCTCCTCGTGCTGGCCTGCGTAAGTGGTCTCCATTTGGGGGTTGTTAAGGGGAAGACGGCGGGCAGGGATGTTGGGATGGCACACCAAGCTGTGCAGCCTCAGACCTGATGCCCATCCCATCTGGGTCTCCTCAGATTCCAAAGTGATCCTGGCTGTCCGAAGAGCCGAGAACCTCAAACGGCTCCTGTATGTCTCTTGCAACCCCCGGGCAGCCATGGGCAACTTTGTCGAGTGAGTGTGAGGTGGGGGGATCTGGGGTGGATTGGGGCCCTGCACACAACCTCCCCCTCCTCCACAGGAGCCTTTTCCAGACTCACGTGGCTGATCTTGACACTCCTTTCTCACCACAGCCTCTGCAGGGCCCCATCTAATCGGGTGAAGGGCACTCCCTTCCGGCCTGTCAAGGCTATGGCCGTGGACCTGTTCCCGCAGACCCCGCATTGTGAGATGCTCATCCTGTTTGAGAGGGTGGAGTACCCCAATGGCACAGGGGCCCTGGAGCCCCAGGACCCTCCAGCCCAGCCCCCACCAGGGTCCCCAGATGATACCCTGCAGGAAACTGGGGCTTCCACCTCTTCCTAGGTCCCTGGAGCACTAGAAACTTGCCCTTTCAGAATAGGGCCCAGTCTTCATCACTGGGGCAGAAGCCAAGGGGCTCCCCAAGTCCTTGCCTCATCTCAGGATGCTCAGGCAAGCACCTTGAGAGCATGAGACACAGCTGCCCCAACCAGGGTCAGCCTGTCCCCATGGACCCTACGCTCTTGTCCCCTACCCACCCACCCCCACACACACTCCTCTTCCCAAGTTCCTTTTGGGCTAGCTGGGGCACAGGGTCAGAATAAACCATTGCTGAACTACTGGCATGACTGATGAGCATTCAAGGTTGGCAGATGGGGCCTGCCCCTACTTTAGCCCCTACTGCGGGTGGGGGAGTGGGGGGGCGGTGGGAAGCCAGCAGGGCCCCTTGAGAACCCTGCCAAGACTAAGTCTGACCCCCCAGCTGCCAGTCCCTCCACATGGCCGGGAGTCACAGAAAATGTGCCAACAGTGCCAGATCTCATGCTTATTATCCTAAGAGAAGAAACCGGGAGCTCATGGCTCAGAGCCAGTTGTGCATGTGGGGTGAAGACATGGCAGGGGGCCAGGCCTATCTGCTGCAGGTCAGCCCAGCAGGCTGCACCACTCTTCCTGCACCCCGAGGGGAGGTTCCATCCCCAATCTGGCCCTGAGCTCTGAAGGGAGGCCACTGTTATGACCAAAGGCCAGGCTGGGACACTGCTCAGATGTTGCAAAAGCAGTGTCCCCAGGCAAATGCCTCAGCCCTGTGAGACAGGCTAAAGAGGGGGATACTGGCCAGCTGAGGGTCCACAAAGCCCCATAGCCTCACATGGTTAGAAGAAACAAACGCCAGTCATTCCCTTTTGGGACAGTTTTGCTTTATGCATTCAGACAATCAAGGCTCACCCTTAGAGCCACAGCTTAGCCACCACCTGGAAGGTACACAACAGGCAGTGGCCACATGGAGGTGGCATCAGTACAGGCTCCACCTGCCCTCTGCAGCCACAGCGTGGCTGTGTGCACACAACACTCACACCCACATAGGAGGGACAGAGGAAGGACACGGGGAGGCTGCAGCAAAGCTCGCTGCCTCTAGTAACGTGTGCACGAAGCTTTGGTTCACAATGGCGCATCTGGCTGTTCTGAGAGCAAACAGTCACAGTCAAATGATTATTCACAGCTGCAGACAGGAGGCAAGACAGAAGCAAGTGTCTAATTACAGCAACTTGATTTAAGGGTTTTGTTTATAAACGTCAACACAGAAGCCAACCTCAGTCGCATAGGTGGCAAGGGAGGGATACACTGTGGGTGGCACACAAGACCCAACATTGTCTTCCTGAAAACAAATGCCATCAACACCAACCACGGGGGACATGATGGAGAACAGGCACACCCGTGGAATGTGACAATGCAACCCAGCACTGGGCTCCTGCAGCTGACAGTGCACCAGGAGCACACAGCACCCTGAGCAGGCCCTGGTGATAGGGAACTGATGACTACCTGTACCTTGCACATGGGGACAACCAAGGGCCCTAAGCACACCCACATCCTCTGGGGTTCAGGGCAGGAACACACTTATCCCTGCACTGGTCCACAGGAGCCACTTGGAACACACAGGCTGCTGGTCAAAGTAACAAGCTGGCCACCAGGTCTGGCTGCATAGGGCAACTGCCCTTGAAATCCAGTGAAGCCATTGTCACAGGGAAGACAGCCACCATCCATGTGTTTATGCCAGGTCTGGAGAAGAGTGCCACTTTGTGATCACGGATGGATTGCACTGAGGGTCCTTATTTCCTCTTTTAAAATCCCCATGCTAAAATGCATTAACTTGTTTATATCTGCTACGTGACTCCAAATCTACCTTCTACTCTCACTGTAAAAGTTTCTTTCCAAATGCTAAAATTTCATAAAAGCTTTAAAAATTGATGGGTGGACAGATGGACTTGACTGTGCAAAAATCATTAGTAAAAAGTTGCCAGAGGCCAGTGAAGGTGAGGGGCCTCAGTGTCTTAAGAAGGCGTGTTTTTAGGACATTAAGACTTACTCAGAAAAATGGACCGCACGCCAACCCAGGACCAGGGCAACAAGCCAGGCATACACTGGCAATGCATTTCAAGGATGGTAAATAATCACCTTGAGGGTTTGCCTACAGTCTCTGAAAAATAGTTCTGATTCTAAAATTGTGTTTATTTTAAACCAAAAAGGTCTGAAATACTCCTTCCTGTTATAACCTTTTCAGAGAAAAAGGGAAAACACAAGAGGCAGGGAAGGGGATGGGGGTCCCAGCGTGCGCCTTCTGACCAGGTCCCTGCAGTGGTCTGCGGGAACCCTGGGCACAGGGTACCACAGAACTTTGCCACCACTTTCTCATTTTATCTGACATTTGTCAGTGCATGTTATGTACTGACACACATGAAAACCTTCATCAAACCAGTCTGCAGCAAGTCCACATAAGCAGAGGTTATCCACAGTTATTGTCAAGCTCTTGGCGTCCACCTGTGTGGACAAGCAGAGTCCATCCTTGAACACGCCCACTCAGACCTGTGGGCGGCCCCCAAGGAAGAGCTTTGTGGCCCTGCTGTCCCCCTGCACCAGAGCCCCACCCCTCTGGCCCTGACGGCAGATGCCTGGCCGCAGGGGAGGAACTCAGATCGGAGGCCCGAAGCTGCAGAGTGAGTGGCGTGAGGTCTCCCTGGCAGCAGAGCTGGCAGTCCCCGCGCCTGACCCTGCTGCCTCCCTCATACATCCACAGTGCACAGGGGCTCGCCACCAGGCTGGGCAGACGCCACAATAGACATCTTGGGTTTCTTTCGTGTCTCCTCCTGAAAGAACAACAAAGGTCAGGGATGCCAACAAAGTAGGAACATGAGGCCAAGCGCAACTTCAGGCAAGAGGCTCCTGAGGCAGGGTGGATATGTGAGGGGGCAAGCTCAGCACACTGGTGCCAGGTAGCCTCTGGAGTAGGAGGGCACCACTGCTTTGCAGTATACCACATGAGAAGGAAGGTCTGAGGAGTGGACCAGATGGGGGCTGGCTGGGTCTCCCTGGATGCCATCTCAGAGAACTGTGTGCTGGTGCTTCCCTGGGAAGCAGACCACACACCCAGAAGTGAAGGGCCAAGGAAGTTACAGCCACCAGGGACAATCACGTAGGTGGTTCTCTCTCCCCATCCCAACTTGAGGGCAGGTTCTCTCTCCCCGCCCCAACTTGAGGCATCTCCTGGACCAGAAAGGCCAAACATACAACAGATTCTCATTCCCCACCTCCCCCTCCCTGGGGTTTTATATAGGCCTCCAGGCAAATACCACAGCTTCACAAGGTCCTAGCCTAGAAGACCCTCAGGCAAGTGGTTTTAGGAAGCTTCATCAGGACTAAGCCTTACCCAGGTTCAATGTTCTGTGAACCATGCTCCTCCCTCACAGAAATGACAAGGACCCAAAGAAGAAGAGGCCCAGGATGGCAGTCTGTGTCCCACAAGACCCTGAGAATGGGAGGCCTGGCTGGTATAACGTCCCTGCCTTCAAACTGAGTACTGAGTGGAAATACCCAGAAGGCAGGTCCTTCACAACCACAGGCCAGGGCTGAGAGTTCTATAATGTAACTAAAAAGTGAATTGATCTGATGCAAATGTCATGAATGCTGAAACGCAAGGAAAAGCACATCTACCCTAGAAGTGTTGAGGCTGACTTCCCTCCCATAGCTGCCAATGTGGCTGTGCTAGGTGCCCCTCCCCTCCCTTGAGGGCAAGAAGATGAGGGTGCGGAGGGGCCTTTGGTGCTGGCCGGGCCTGCACACTCACCCTCTCCTCAGCCAGCCTCTTCATCTCCTCCTGTAGTTTGCTCAGGATGTGCAGGTTTGGCTTGTTCTTCTTGGCATATTGCTGCAGCTCAATCACACTTTTGTCCGAGGTCTCCTGGGGAGCACAGCACCTTGCTCTCAGGACTGCCTGGGGCAGGCCCCACAGACATATTACGGCCAGCAGCCAGAGCTGCACTCCCAACCCACACCTGGCAGCTGACACAGCCACAGAGAACGCAGACCAGTCCACAGCTGCCCAGCTCACTTTCTGACCATACTACCCCCACTTCTGCCTCACCCTGAGCAGGTAGAAGCCACAGCCTCTTCCCTTCATGGGGCAAAGGCATCCTGGCACCCAGCTGCCTCCACTCCTGCCATCGGCTGGGCACTCGTACTGCCCAGACCCTCAGAGTGGAACGATCAGAGTACGGCCTCCGCCAGCAGGGACAGCATGCTGCCCAATGGGATAAACCCTGGCACTGGAGCCCAGCTGGGAGCCCATCAGCCCTAGACACTGCGCTCTCTGCATATCTGCAAACCCTCCAACTTTGAGAACAGGATCAAGCTGTCCTGAGGCCCTCCCTGTCTGAAAAGGCCATCTCTGAGGCCGCCTGCTGTGCCTTCGAGTGTCAGACTCCACCTGTCCTCCAAAAGATACAGGCTGAGGCTGTGCCTAGACTGGACGCTCATCCTCCAACTTAGGGAGAGTTCCCACTCACAGGCCAAAGCAGGCTTTTCTCAATCTTAGCCCAAACAAGATACAGCACAAAAGTAAAGGCACGTGAAGGCAGAACTCAGCCTCATCTGTAGTCATTGGAGTTTTCTCAGCAACACATATCTGGAGGTTCCTCTCTAAGCACCTTGGGGGCCCAGTGTCACCTTAGATGCCACATGGCCACCCCTCCCCTCACTGGGATGCAGGTAACCCAGACTATTTCTGGAAACATCAGGGTAAAAATAAACGTAAACACCTCCCAGGACTTCCCTCCACCCCACAAAACATACAAACCTAAGGGTACTGGTTTAAATCTCTCGATCCCGGCAAAACAGCAGAAACTAAACAGATGACGTGTACAGGTGTTTAGTTAAAAAAAACTGGTGTTCATAAGCAGGAAGAGGTGCCCTGCATCTCTTACTCTCCCTTAAGCTTCTAGGGGTCCTCAAATTAATCCAAGGGCTTGCAGTTCCAGTGTGGGGGAAGGGGAGACACCAGGTCTCAGCTCAGAAGCTTCCTCTCCACTGGGGCTGGCAGCACTCACCACCTGTACGTCCTGCTGGACAGGCTCACCCCACACAGCCAGAGCCAGGCCCAGGCTTCTCAGGGAGGGAGACACAGCATGAATGACCACCTCCCACCCTCAAGGTCACAGACATGGCCCAGCAAAGCGCCTGAGAAGCAGCCTTGAACAAGAGCAGAGCTGCCCAACACTATCTCCGGTGACAGCAGGACCTCAAACAGGTGTGCCACGGTGGAGGGAGGATGATAAGCACAGAGGCTGCCCTAGGTCCTAGGGAGGAGCCTGGTTACCTGTTTGACCATCTTGCTGCTTTCGCGACCATACATGCGCAATAAAGACCCCCAATTCTTGACATGTGGGTGCAGCAGCTGAAGGATTTTCTGAGAGGCTAACTGTTTTCCAACTCTCTTATTCTTACCTGTGAGGAAGGAAGAGGAAATGTGGAGAGGGAGTCACTAGAACATTCAGCTGTCAACATGGCCACCTTGCCTAGAGAGGAGACACACCTGCCATTCCCCCACCCAGCAAACGGCATGTTCTACAGGAGGGGGTACAGACGTCTTCCACCACTGCAGTCGGCACTGGAGTCTCACAAAGCTGAGACCAGGACCCACCCTAACCCCATTTAGCAGAACAGCTCCCTCAAAGGCTTCAGAAAATCAGAATGGGCCCAAGGTCATAACTTACAAGGCCTCCCTCCCACCACACCCTACACTTCCAGAGATACAGACAAGCAAAACGAGCACCATGAAGCACATGGCCCAAGGCTCCTTGGGGACAGGCACAGGGGAGGGAGGCTCTGCCAGAAAGCCCAGAGGAGTTTCCAGAGGGTGTATGAACTTTGAAAGAGGAGTTTCTATGTATGCAGAGGGAAGGTGGGGCCAGGGAGCAGAGTGGGTCTGGAGAACAGAGTGGGTCTGAGTGCCAGGAGATGCCTATGGCCAGACAAACCAAGGTGGCCACACTTCCCAGATAGGGAGGTCAATGGTGCCAGCACTCCTTCTATGCCACACCTGCCTGCTCCAGAAGGGGGCTCAGTGAGGACTAATATCTGCTGAATCACAGGGGACACCCAGGTCTGTGAGTTCTGTGATTTTCCCAAGGTCAACTTGTGTGTTACTTTCTAGTTTACACAGCACTGGGTTTGTGTTTATAGTAGTCATACAAAGTTTTCTTTTAAAATAAAGTTGTTTTCAGAAGTGGTTACTTTAGGGGTGCCTGGGTGGCTCAGTCAATTAAGCATCTGACTCTTGATTTCAGTTCAGGTCATGATCTCAGTGTGTGAGTTTGAGCCCCACGTAAGATTCTGCACTGACAGTGCAAAGCCTGCTTGGGATTCTCTGTCTCCCTCTTTCTCTGCCCTTCCCCCCACTCGTACATGGCACACTCTCTCAAAAATAAACATTAAAAGATAAGATAAAATAAAACGTAGTTATTTCAAAAACCAAATTCAGTGGGGCACCTGGGTGGCTCAGCCAGTTAAGCATCCACTGGCTCAGGTCACGATCTCATGGTTTGTGAGTTTGAGTCCTGGATCAGGCTCTATGCTGACAGCTAGCTCAGAGCCTGGAGCCTGTCTTCAGATTCTGTGTCTCCCTCTCTCTCTGTCCCTCCCCTGCTCACACTCTCTCTCTCTCTCTCAAAAATAAACATAAAAAATTTTTTTTTTAAATAAAGAAGTTAAAAATAAATAACCAACCAAATTTGGTAAATACTGCAGGTGGTGTACACAAAGACCAGAAATGGGGCAGGCACATCACCCAGCACAGGGACACAGAGTAGGGCAGGGCAAGGGCTCTGCTGCCATTCTAGGACATCCCTCCTCCTACCACAGGGACCATGGGCTGGATGGGGCACTAGTGGCAGGAGGGGGAAAACATGGCCTAGCCAAAGTGACCAGCCCAAGCCCAGGAACTAGGAGGATAGGGTTGGTACAGGCAGGACTACCACAGTCCCACCTCAGACTGACCGGCTTTCAGACAGAGGTCGATAGGAGATGCCAGTGGACACGGAGGACTGCGGGTGGTCAGCACACAAGGCAGGAGCTTGGGAGTGATGCCAGGGTAGTGGCCTGAGACTAAGCCCCAGAGGCTCAGGGCTCCCAGACAGGCCACATTGCAGTGTGCAACCTCCCCAGTGGTCAAGGGAAATTGCAGTGGGGTGACAGGGAGGAGGGAGGCAGTCCTTACACCAGCCGCGCACTGTGTGTTTGCCGCACGCCATGACATATTCACTCTTCTGGTTTTTACCAGGAACCACTTCAAACTTGATGGATGTATCACCCATTCCATGGTTTCTTAAAGAAAAAACAAAGACAACCAGTGCCATCGGCTGAGGACAAAGAAATGACAGCTTCAGGAAAGGCTTTAAAGGCTCTCTGAAGACAATGCCAACCCTTTCCCCAAACCGCACTTCTCAGCTGAAAAGGAGGGGATTCTCCTGATCCGATCTCACAGGCTCTGACTGACCAGCAGGCACAGGGGCTTCTGTGCACACAGGGAATACTTGCAATGGCTTGGCCTTTAGCATCACCTCTTGAACCAGGATAAATAGCTAGTAAAGACATTGGGCACCAAAAGAAAAGCCCCCACACAACCCTACTCAGAAGGGGAAGCACCCGCCCTACCTTTTAAGGCACTCGTGAAGGATCTGATAGGGAGACAACAGTCCGGCCTTGCTGGTCAGCTCGTAGACCCGTGAGTCCTCGATACTGATGTGGTTAAAATACTACAAAACAAAGCAGCCACTCCTAAGTGCTGGACCGAGCCTGCTGGCCTCACGGAGCTGTTCCCCATGCTGTCTGCTTCCCCCAGAAGCTTCCTGTCATCTTTACTGCCTTGAAGAGCACATTGCGCCCCCACCTCATTGTCCAGCAGCCCCTCTGAGACAGGACAAGCAGTGCTGTGCTAGGTTGGAGAGTATGCTGCAACGGGGTGGCAAAGCTTGGTGCTGCCTGGGAGCCTTTTCTGAATCTGAGTCTGATCAATTAGTCAGAAATCTAAAGACAGACAACCTTAGAAAAGAATTTTGAAGATCATCATAAGTGAGATTATAGAAGACAAAAGGTAAATCAGACAAAAGAGATGCACTCTAAAAAGGCCAAGCTCTCTGAAGGCTGTGAAGGGCCTGGCCTGGCTCCTGTTTCAAACACAGAGTCATCCTGTCCTAGCTCTGAGACCAACTGCTATGCCCAGAAAACAGAACAATTAAAGGGTTAATGGGAAACCACCTAACCAGTTGAGGGGGAAAAAGAGAAGTTCTGCACAACAGAGGCAGGCAGCAGCCAGGAGGCAGCGTTGACCCCAACCAGACTTGGGCCTCTGCTGAGCCGCCCTCTGTGAACGGAGGATGTGGCCTAGTTCACTCAGCACAGCCCACCTCCCTGGTGGGGACTGCTGGGCTTCTGGGGTTGCCATAGCAAGGTACCACCAAGTGGGTGGCTTATTTATTTTTTCACAATTCTGGAGGCCAGAAGTCCCAAAGCAAGGTGTCAGCAGGCCACGTTCCCTTTGAAACCTCTATGAGAGATTCTTTCTGGACCTTCCCAGGTTTTGGCAGCACCAAGCTTTCTTTAGCATCACTCCCAACTCCACCCAGCCTTCTCTCCACTTCCCTCCCTCTTCTTACAAGAACACAACACTTATAAGAACACTACTCTGGGCAGGGAGGCAGGGGTTCCTCTCTCAGCGGACTGTGACCGAGTCAAGGAAAGCAAGGTGACATTTCTAAAGGGAATTGCTGATTCTGGTGAGCTAGAAATCTCCCTACTCTCATTTGGCTACAGTTTCCAACAGGTCCCCACAAGATACCTCCACTTACGAGCATCTGCATCAGCATGGATCAGTTTCCAGGGAAAGTTATTCACCAAGACATCAGGCCCTAGACCCATCCTTAGTGGCTAGCCAGGCAGCCGACCCATCCATGGTGGCTGGCTCTCTCATTTCAGCCCTTTGATAACCCAGTCTCTAACCAGCAGTCGGCACCTGGGCTGTGGACCTGTGGTCAGACTGAGCAAGACCACCTGTGTACCCACGATCCTCCCTGACAGAGCCGAGGCAGACACACACATGGCAGAAGAACACACACTAAGAAGCCCAAAGATATCCAACAGACGCTGGCAAAGGCCCATACCACAATTACCTGCACCAAGAGCCACAGTCACATGTTGCAGGTTAACCTGCAAGGAGCATGTAGAGACTATAGTACAAAGGGCAGAAGTGGCCCAATGACAACAGTACAGAAGAAGTTTGGATCACTGGTGCCCAACAGATACTGAAAGACCCTGAGAGAGCACCACAGACAGACCAGCACCCATAAACCCAACAATTTAAATAAAATGGACCAATTCCTTGAAAAGTGCAAATTACCCAAACTGCTCTATTCAAGAAGTTGAACTTGTAGTTAAAAGGTCCCTTCAAAGAAAACTCCACACTCAGATCGTTTCATTGGCAACAACTACCAAATATTTAAGAAAAAAAAAATTATACCAATTCTAGACAATCTTTCAAAACACCACAAGAGGAGGGACAATTGCCAATTCATTTTATGATGTTAGCAGTACCCTTATTAACACCAAAGAGAACTACAAAATAATAATCCTCACAAACACAGGTGTAAAAATCCTACATAGAGTATTAGCAATTCGTAACCATTAACACATAAAAACAAATCTATGCCATGCCCAAGAAAGGACTTACTTAGCCCAGGAATGCATTAAAAAAAAAAAAAAAATCTATCAACATAATACATTATATCAACAAATTAAGGAGGAAAAAGTCTGTAATATCAATTGATAAGGAAAGGCATTTGACAAAATGCAACATCCTTTCATGATAAAAATACTCAACAAACTAGGAATAGAAGAATCCTTCCTCAACCTGATAGAGGGCATCAACAAACAACTAACACCTAACATCATATTCAATGGTCAGAGACTATATGCTTCACCCCAAGATCAGGAACAAGACAAGGATGTCCACTCTCCCCACTGCTACTCAACATGTAATGGAGCTTCTAGTCAGAGTAGTAAGGCAAGAAAAAGAAACAAAAGGCATCTAGATTGGAAAGGAAGAAATCAAACCATCACAGTCAACCTGGTCGGTACATAGAAATCCCAAAGAAATCTACAGAAAAACTACTGGAACTAATAAAGCAGTTCAGCAAAGCCACAAGACATACGATCAATATACGACAGTAAATGAGATCGCTATACACTAGCAATCAACACAACTGAAACTAAAGTGCTACTCACAACAGTTCCAAAACACATGTGAAATACTCAAGTCCAAATCTAGTAAAACATGTGAAAGATCTGCATACTAAAAATGACCAAACACTAATAAAAGACATCAAAGACTTCAATAAATGGAGAGATACACTGGGTTTGTGAACTGAAAGACTCAATACTGTTAGGAAGTCCATTCTCTCCAAATTTATCTACAGATGTAACACAATTCCAATCAAAATCTCAACAGAACTTTTTGTACTGACATACTGTTTCTATACGGAAGGGAAAAGTAGCTGGAGTAACCAAAAAGTGCTTTTGAAAAAGAACAAAGTTTGAGGGTTCGCACGGATTCCAAGAATTCATGTCATCAAGAAGGTATGGCATTGGTGAAAGGTCACACAGATCAAGGAGACAGAGTGCAGAGATAGACCCACACACACATGCTCATCTGGCTCGACAGACATGCAAAGGCACCCAGTTGGACATATACTTATCATACGGCCCAGCAAGGCCATCTTGGGTGCTTAGCTACACTCACGTGGAAAACCGGAGAGCCTCACAGCAGCCAAATGCTAATCACCCAAAAATGGAAATGCACTCAACACCCCTCAAGTAAGAAGAACATACTAGGCACTGCCCTGCAGTAGGCACACTCAGCAGCAAAAATTACCCAACCATCGACACCAGCACCAACACAGATGATTCTCAAGTGCATCACTGAGTTGGAGCTTGGTTCTAAGGCTACCTCCCCTGTGACTCCACTGATAAGACATTTGGGAACTGGCTAACCTACAGAGATAGCTCAGTGGCTACCTGGGTAAAAAGAAAGTTTTGACTACAAAGGGGAAGAGGGGGGCAGTTTAAGAAAACTGGGAGGGGGAGAACATTTGAAAATGTCTTGATTGCGCTGTTGGTTACATGACAAAACTACACGTTTCAAAATTCACAGAAGTGTACCAAAAAGTGCATTTACCACTCTATAATTTTTTTTTAATTTTTTGAGAAAGTGAGCAACTGCGAACACACACGAGCAGGGGAGGGACACAGGGATAGGGAGAGAGAGAATCCCAAGCAGGCTCCACACTATCAGTATTGAGCCTGATGGAGGGCTCAATCTCATGACCTGAGCCAAAATTAAGAGTCGGACACTTAACCAATCGAGCCACCTAAGTGCCCCGAACTCTCTATTAAAACCTAAATTGGTTGGGGGCGGGGGAAGGGAGCCAAAAAAAACCAAGTCACTAATGCCTAAATTCTAGAACAAGCATGAACCAACCACAACCCACAGCTACCTAAAAAGCTATAAAATACTAAGAAGAAATCACCCCAGGTCTTGTGAAAAGGCTCAGTACCAGTTCTGCTCATCTGTTTTTGCCTTTTTAATCAACACCAAACATGCTATGCCCTGAGCCTCTGCTTCCATGGCAATTCTAGAATTCTGGATATTCTATATCCACACCACCATTGCATGTGGACTTTGTGCCACTGTACGTCAAGGACAGCAGTGCATAGCGAGAGCTCCCAAAGAACCAGGGCCTGCCCAGCCAACCTTGGCATCCTGCCCCCACAGCTGGAACTCTGGAGCCACACCTCCACAAGGGCACCATGGGGAAGAGGGGCTGCCACCCACCCACCAAGCTACTGACAAGGATGTGACAGAAACACCGTCACAATTTTTCAGGAGCAAGACAGCAATTCCTATCAGTCACGATTGTGCTGCTCTAGTACTTTCAACCTGACAGAAAAGCTACTTACTTCTCTGACAAATTTTAAAATGGGAAATAAGTACACACATATACAATTAAATTCTAAGTGTGAAAAAAAACCTCTCCAGAGGATGAGGACATTTTTGGTCATCAGACACATATCTGGTCCTTGTATCCAGTTCAGGGAGTGCCTAAAACTTTAGAATTTCCTAATAGGAGTATCTTTTGTTATTCAAAGAAGTCCCTCTGGACCTCATCTGAGTTTATGCTAATTAGGCATGGTGGGGGGCAGGGCCTAGACAGCTTCATGATGGGGCTGGTCACCAGAAAGACCAACCATGATTAAGCACCTCTTCATCTGGCTGTCCATTTGTATTCTTTTTTTTTAACGTTCATTTATTTTTGAGACAGAGAGAGACAGAGCATGAACGGGGGAGGGTCAGAGAGAGAGGGAGACACAGAATCTGAAACAGGCTCCAGGCTCTGAGCAGTCAGCACAGAGCCCGATGCGGGGCTCGAACTCACATACCGCGAGATCGTGACCTGAGCCGAAGTCAGACGCTTAACCGACTGAGCCACCCAGGCGCCCCTGTATTCTTAGTAATAAACCAGTAAACGTAAAGAAGTTTCCCTGAGTTCTGAGAGCAAATTCTAAAAAAGTTCTCATTCAAGCAAATTAATGAACCCAAGGGAAGTCACAGAAACCCCTGAATCTGTAGTTGGCTGGTCAATGTGGGTGGCCTGCGCACCCCATTTGTGGCTGGAATGTGAAGTGTGGGCAGTCTTTTGGAACTGAGCCAACTCCATGTAAATAGTGTGAGAACTGAGCAAAGTTGCAGACACCTAGCTGGTGTCAGAGAATTGGAGAACCAACATGAAAAAGTCCTTTGTGTGTACAAGGGAACTTTTATACCTGGGATTTCCGAGCTGCCCACATAGCCTCCTCTACCTGGGAAGACCTCCTCTCTCAAGCTTGCCTTTTCTTTTTTTTTTTTTAATTTTTTAATGTTTATTTATTTTTTAGAGAGAGAGACAGAGTGTGAGTGGGGTAGGAGCAGAGATAGAGAGGGAGACCTAGAATCCGAAACAGGCTCCGGGCTCCGAGCTGTCAGTACAGAGCCTGCTGTGGGGCCAGAACTCGGGACCAGCGAGGTCATGACCTAGGCTGAAGTTGGACACCCAACCAACTGAGCCACCCAGGCACCCCTCTCAGGCTACTTTCTGATGTTATTTCTGGAAAGATCCCTCACTTTCCAGAAGAGCCCCAGAGTACATGGCCAGATCCTGAATCTTACTACTATCCAGCACAACCTGAGGCACAAATTCCAGAAACCTACAGTCTCTGTCACAGCAGATGCCTCACTAGAGGTGCTAATGTAAAAGGCTCCAGGGACAAGGGTGCAGCCACAATGACCTTACAGACTATACAGGGCAGGAGGAAAGGTGGAAAATGAAAGAACTGAGCACAAAGACTGCCAGCTGGTCATCATCAAAACCATGCACTCTAGAGAAGAGGTAACCACCAGTCTCTGACCACCAAGCATGAGGTAGAGACAGGGTTGACATCACAGTCTGGGGCAAGCTTGTAGCCCTCCAAGAGTGTATACCACCAGACAGCCACATATGAGGCCACATGCAGGTGGTGGGACTGCAAAAAGCAGCTGGGACAGAGCAGGTAACTGGAGCGACAGACCATTCTTCAACACACAAGGCTGGGAGAGCCATGGAACACCCCTGGGTCCCTAAGCTGGCCAGAATGAAACTGGGAGGTCCCTGCTTAGGGAACTACAATGGTGCTAAATACAAAAGTGAACTAAAGCCAACAGTAAGCACAGAGACTTTCAGATTAAAAACTGGACTGAAATGCTAATTCATTAAGTTAATAACCAACCAAGCCAGATGCTGGTATCTTAGAGGCCACAACACTAAATGGAGACCGTCTTGGATCTTATCTTGAAACCAGGTGTTCCTAACACTTGCTGTACTAACCCTGGAGAATTTTCCATTATCTCAACATGTCAAAAATTTCTTAAATCAACTATAATTTACTGAGTTACTTTAAACTTTACCACAACAGCCACAGGCAGTGGGGCGTGGGTGCTGCATGCTTAGACAGGTAAGACACACATCCCCACCGCATTGGGCAACAGCAGAGGCTACTCAGATGAGCTGCTATGACAAAGCAAAGCTCCATCTTCCAAAAACGCTGCTGGAGCCGCACATCCCCTGCTTGCCTAGGCCAAGCTGACTCCCAGCACCAGAACCATAGCTACCCCTTCCAGTTTCTGCTACCCCGTATCAGAGAATGGTGGCGTGCAACCTATACAGCCCATGCATCATCAACTGCAACAACCAATCCTAAGGGCCTTGGCAGGCTATGGGTAGAGGTGTAGGTAACAAGTTCTCCAACATGCCTTGGAAGCCTCCCTCAACAACCACTGTTCCATAGTTAGGTTATTGAGAAATAAAGTTGAAAATGTGATTTTTCCTGAAGGAGCTAGTCTTTTTGAGATTTTGTTTGCTGAGTGGGCTCTGTGATCTGTCTATGGCCCATCTATGACAATAAAGCACAAAAAATAGACACCCGAGTGCAATTTAAACTGCCATGGGCACTTTACCATATTTTAGAATAGTCTCAGTCTAAAAAGATTGGAAAAAATGTTTAGTTTTTTTAACGTTAATTTATTTTCGAGAGAGTGTGCACGCGTACGAGTAGGGGAGGGGCAGAGAGAAAGGACAGAGGATCAGAAAAAGGCTCCTCGCTGATAGGAGAGCCCAATGTGGGGCTTGAAACCATGAGATCATGACCTGAGCTGAAGTCAGACTTAACCAACTGAGCCACCCAGGTGAATACTGTTTTATATTTTGTCTTTTTTGTTTTTGAAAAAAAGTTTTAAACACATCCTATACCAGTTCTAGGGTGACAGAATAAAAAAACCTCCAAATTTTGCTCTTCCACAGGATCAACAAGAACACTGACTAAAACTGTCAAAATCAACTTTTTCAGAATTCTGGAAATTAAAGACAACAATCTGGGGAGCATTTATTCAAGAAAAAAATGGCTGAATTTTGCTAAGAACAATGAGCTTTGTAGCATTTTATTTATAAAATTTGGCCCATTCCTGTCTTCTCTTCCCAGCTCTGTGGTAGCCTTGGGAACCAGCAAGGCTGGTTCAATGAAGAAGGCAAACTGGTTCCCCAACAACCCAAGCCCAGAGAACCACTGCTGTCTGGTCCATGTGGCAGCTCTACAGAAAAGCTCATTGTAAAACTTGCCTTTATGCGACCCAACTCAGAGTTCATTCGGTGAAAACAGCCCAATTCCCCAGGAAATCTATCAAAAATAATCAGTGGCAACTGTTTCATACGGCAGTTGCCTGAGGCTGGGATACCAGCTGGCAAGAGACAGGTCAGAAAACATAAAAGGAAAAGCTAGAGAATGAGATGCCCTTAAAAGGCTTTGAAAAGCTCCAACTTGTCTGGAGATCTAGGTGGCCACTTGCATGCCCAGGAAAGTCCTGGGAAGGCCCAAATCTCCTGATTGACTCAGAAGCTCTGTGCAAGTGGGAAGGAAGTAAAGGCTAAGGCACAATTGTCAACTACTAGAGCATTAAAGGTGACCCCAACATGCATAAAGAGCTCCCTAGCAAAGGCTGGGAGACTTACTGATTTAGGTCAGGAAATCTCTGACTTGGATTTCACAAAATAGTCTAGGAAAGTCACTATTATGGGTTCAATTCTGTCCACCCACATATTGATAGGCTGAAATCCTAACTTCCAGTACCTCATTATATAACCTTTTTTGCAGATAAGGTCCTTACAGACATAATCAAGTTAAAATGAGGTCATTAGGGTGGGCCCTAATCCAATATGACTACTGTCACTATAAACAGATTCAGAAACAAACACACAGTACAGGGAGAAGGACTGTTATCAGTTATCTCCAACTGTTATCTCCAAACAGAGAGAGGCCTGAAAGAGATCTTTCTCTCCTAGCCTTCAGAAGAAACCAACCTTGCTGACACCTTGAGTTTAGATGTCCAGTCTCCAGAGCTGTGAGGCAAGAAATATATCCTTGGGATGTCTGGGTGGTTGTCGGTTAAGGGTCTGACTTCAGTTCAGGGAATGATCTTGTGGTTAGTGGGTTTGAGTACTGCATCAGGCTCTGTGCTAACAGTTCATAGCCTGTAGCCTGCTTCAGACTCTATGTCTCCCCCTCTCTCTCTGCCCCTCCCCTGCTTGTGCTCTCTCAAAAATGATAAATATTTTTTTTAAAAAGTTGTCCTCTAACTGGTAATCTTGATATCCACAGCTGCCACATTATTTAAAATGCCCAGATTTAACGAGACATGAACTAAAACACAAATGTATATGCCATACAAGATAAAGAAAAGTAGTCAATACAAACCATCCCTGAGGAGGGGCACCTGGGTGGCTTGGTCAGTTAAGGGTCCAACTCTTGATTTTGGCTCAGGTCATGATCTCACAGTTCGTGGGATCAAGCCCCACATCAGGCTCTGCGCTGACAGCTTGGAGCCTGCTTGGGATTCTCTCCTCTCTCTGCTGCTCCCCCGCTCAAGTGCTCATGCATATGCTTGCACACTCTCTCAAGATAAACATTAAAAAATAAATTAAATAAACCAGCTATAATATGCTCAAAAAACTAAAACAAACCACCACATCTAAAGAATTAAAGGAAAGCATAAGAACAGTATCTCACCAGACTATCAATTAAGACAAAGAAAATAAATAAATAAATAACAGTGCCCCATAGACCTGTGGGATACCCTGAGTGTACTAGGTTACCTATAATGGGATTCCCAGAAAAAGAGGAAACTAAAGGGCAAAAAAAATTATGAGAAAATAAAGGCTGAAACTTCTTAAAGATGGAAAACATTACGTATCCAAGAAGCTCAACAAATTCCAAAAAGAATAAACTAAAGAAATCTATACCTACACATTTCTGTCAAAGGCCAAAGACAAAATCTGAAAACAGTACAAGAAACAACTCATCAATAACGTGATTCTCAGTAAGATTAACAGCCGATTTCTCATTCCTTATAGAGGCCAGAAGGCAGACAGATCACCACTATGAAGAAAAACAATGTCAACTAAGAATTCTATATGCAGGGGTGCCTGGGTGGCTCAGTGAGTTAAGCGTCCAACTCTTGATTTTGGCTCAGGTCATGATCTCACGGTTATTAACTTTGAGCCCCGTACAGGGCTCTGCACTGAGTGTGGAGCCTGCTTGGGATTCTTGCTCTCTCTCCCTCTCTCTTTGCCCCTCCCTGGTTCTCTCTCAAAGTAAATAAATAAACTTAAAAAAAATTCTATACCCAGCCAGCAAAACTATGCTTCAAAAAGAGAATCATTAAGGGACACCTGGGTGGCTCAGTCAGTTAAGCGTCCAGCTGCAGCTCAGGTCACGATCTCATGGTTCAAGGGTTTGAGCACCCACGTCAGGCTCTGTCCTGACAGCTCAGAGCCTGGCACCTGCTTCAGATTCTGTCTCCCCCTCTCTCTCTGCCCCTCACCCACTCGTACTCTCTCTCTCTCTCAAAAAATAACCATTTAAAAAAAAATTTTTTTTAAAGGGAATTGTTAAGACATTCTCAGATAAACAAAAATTGAGAGAATCCACAGCTAGTGGAACTGCCCTCCAAGAAATACTGAAGAGCCTTCAGGATGGGGGGGGGGGGCAGGGGATGTGCCTTCAGGCCAAAATAAAAGGACACTGTAGACCATAAACAAATTGAGGGCATTACAAAAAATAAAGCTAACTACAGTAAATAAAAGACAATATAAACATATATTGTTTCTAATTCTGTTTTTCCTTTCTGAATTAAAGGACAACTATATAGAGGCGTCTGGGTGGCTCAGTTGACTCAGAGTCCAATTTTGACTTAGGCCATAATCTCACAACTTGTCAGTTCAAGCCCAACATCAGGTTCTGCCTGAAGCCTGCTTTGGATTCTGTGTCTCCCTCTCTCTCCCCCTCCCCTGTTAGCAGTCTGTCTCTGTCTATCAAAAATAAACCAACATTAAAAAAAATAAATATAGGGGCGCCTGGGTGGCTCCATCGGTTAAGCATCCAACTTCAGCTCAGGTCATGATCTCACAGTTCGTGGGTTAGAGCCCTGTGTCAGGTTCTGTGCTGGCAGCTCAGAGCCTGGAGCCTACTTCGGATTCTGTGTCTCCCTCTCTCTCTGACCCTCCCTTACTCACGGTCTGTCTCTCTCAAAAATAAACATTAAAAAAAAAAAAAAAAAGATTTAAAGACAACTACGTAAAACAATAATTATAAATCCATGTTTGTGGACACACAACATACAGAGCGGTAATTTGTGACAACATAACCATAAAGGTGAAGGTAAATTGAGCTACAGGAGCAAAATTTTTATATACAACTGAAGTTAGTTGGCATTAGTCCAAACTAGATTGTTTTCAGTTTAGATGTTACAGTTATGCCCTATGACAATCACCAAGAAAATAACTTAAAAATATACAGGGAGGGGCGCCTGGGTGGCTCAGTTGGGTAAGTGTCCAACTTCGGCTCAGGTCATGATCGCATGGCTTGTGAGTTCAAGCCCCACGTCAGGCTCCAGAGCCTGGAGCCTGCTTCAGATTCTGTGTCTCCCTCTCTCTCTGCCCCTCCCCTGCTCACGCTGTCTCTCAAAAATAAATAAATGTTAAAAAAAATTTAAAAATATGTGTATATACAGTGAAGGAAACAAGAGAATTAAAGTGGTACATTAGAAAGTATTTAAAACAGAAGAGGCAGTAACAAAGGAACTGAGGAACAAAAAGACATAAAACAGAAAGCAAACAGTGTAATGGTATATATCAATTCTACCTTATCAGTAATTACATTTCAATTGACTAAGGCCCCTCCAAAAAGAAAAAAAAGTTGATTAACTTTATTTAAAAGGGGCACCTGCGGTTAAGCATCCGACTTCGGCTCAGGTCATGATCTCATGGTCCGGGAGTTCTAGCCCCGCATCGGGCTCTGTGCTGACAGCTCGGAGCCCGGAGCCTGTTTCAGATTCTGTGTCCCCCTCTCTCTGACCCTCCCCCGTTCATGCTCTGTCTCTCTCGGTCTCAAAAATAAATAAATGTTAAAAAAAAAAAAAATTTTTTTTTAAATAAATAAATAAATAAAAGGGGCACCTGGCTTAGTCGGTGGGGCATGTGACTTTTGATCTTAAGGTTATAAATTCAAGCCCTGCACTGGGTGCAGAGATTACTTAAAAATAAAATCTTTGGGGCGCCTGGGTGGCTCCGTCGGTTAAGCGTCCGACTTCAGCTCAGGTCACGATCTCGCGGTCCGTGAGTTCGAGCCCCGCGTCAGGCTCTGGGCTGATGGCTCAGAGCCTGGAGCCTGCTTCCGATTCTGTGTCTCCCTCTCTCTCTCTGCCCCTCCCCCATTCATGCTCTGTCTCTCTCTGTCCCAAAAATAAATAAGCGTTAAAAAAAAATTTTTTTTAAAAATAAAATAAAATCTTTAAAAAACAAATTGATTAAACTCTCTGATCAAAAGGCAGAGATTTGACAGAATGCATAGAAACAAAACCCAGTTTTATGCTGTGTAGAAGAAACACAATTTAGATTCAAACACACAAACGGGTTAAAGGTAAAAAGATGGAAAGACATATCAGAAAGTAGCAATGACTGGACGCCTGGGTGGCTCAGTCAGTTAAGCGTCCGACTTCAGCTCAGGTCGTGATCTGATGGTTCGTGAGTTCAAGCCCCACATCGGGCTCTGTGCTGGCAGCTCAGAGCCTGGAGCCTGCTTTAGATTCTGTGTCTCCCTCTCTCTCTGCCCCTCCCTGCTCACACTCTGTCTCTCTCTCAAAAATAAATATAAAAAAAAAAAAAAAAAAAAAAAAAAGTAGGAATGACTGTATCAGAGAAAACTGACTCTAAGACACTAAGACAAAACATATTACTAAAGATAAAAGATATTTAATAATGACAAAGAGTTCATCCATCAAGGTGACATAACCATTATAAACATTAAATAGAACTGACTTCTGGTTTGAACACTTGTGACACCAAATGAATGTGTTTCCACACCAAGCCGTTCTAATGCTAACTGCCAGGAGTTAGAGCAGATCCTGCAGATTAAGGGCTCAGTCCTACAAGACTATTGCCACCACTTGCCACTAACCTCAAGTCCAGGTTGTCACCTGTGCTTCTGACTGAGCAGCTATATACTGGCGGTTCCCAACCCTTCCTCCGTTTTACTTCCTAGAGCCCTGCTTTATTACAAAAGGATATAACTTAGAAACAGCCCAGATGGAAAAGATAAATAGGGCAAGTATAAAAGAAGGGGTACAGAGCTTCCATGCCTTCTCTGAGCCTGCCATCTTTTCAGCATCTCAATGTGTTCATCAACCAAGAAGCTCTCTGAACCCCTTCAGTTAAGAGTTTTTTAATGGAGGCTTCACTATACAGGCATAACTGATTACCTCACTGGCCATTAGCAATTAGCTCAACATCCAGTGACTCCCCCCAAACACACGGGAAGGGGAAGCCCTGAAAGTCCCAACCCTCTAATTAGATGGTAAATTCCCTGGGCAACCAGCTCCCATCCAAAGGAATGGTCCAAAAGCTACTTCATTAACATAAACTCAGATGTGGTTGAAAGGGGCCTGTTAAGGGGTGCCCGAGTGGCTCAGTCAGTTAAGCATCTGACTTAGGCTCAGGTCATGATTTCACAGTTCATGAGTTTGAGCGCAGCTTCAGGCAAGTTCAAGCCCCACTTCGGGCTCTGCACTGTCATTGTTGTGTGGGATTCCCTTTCTCTCTGTCCCTCATGAGATTCTCTCTCTCCCTCTCTCTCATAAATAAATAAATAGGAAAAAAATCTTAAAAAAAGGAGTCTGTTAAAAATAACAAAAAACATTCACCTTTATCAACCTGCAGCTTTTTAAAGAAATGGGGACAAAAAACGCATTAATGTACTGTATTACATTAGAAGCTCTGCACCAGGAACCAAGAACAAAGACCAAACATACATTTCTAATTACCTCCCAATACCACCAACATATATGTAGCTACCAACAGCCCCAAAATACATGAAGCAAAAACAGAATTGAAAGAAGCTATAATTCAATAACAACAGCAGAAGACTCCAATACCCACATTCAAGAACGGATAGAACTAGGCAGAAGACCAACAAAGGAAGATAACACTATACACCAACTAGACCTAACAGGCATCTGGTTCACTCCATAGTACACTTGCATATAAAACATTCTCTAGGGCAAATCGTATGTTAGGTCATAAAACAAACTTCAATGAATTTAAAAGACTGACTGAAATCATACAAACTATGTTTTTGAACCACACTGGAATTAAAGATCAATAACTAAAGGAAATTTGGGAAATTCACAAATAGATGGAAAGTAGACACTCCGAAAATAACCAATGGTTCAAGAAGAAACCACAAGAGAAATGAGAAAAACACTTTGAGGTGAACAAAAAATAGAACACACACTAGAGCTTATGGGCCGCAGTGAAAGTAGTACATAGAAAAAAATTTATAGCCCAAGCTCCAATATTTAGAAAGAAGATCTCAGGGGGCACCTGGGTGGCTGAGTCAGTTAAGCACCTGACTCTTGATTTCAGCTCAGGTCATGATCCCAGGGTTGTGGGATTGAGCCCTGAGCATGGAGCCTGCTTAAGAATCTCTCTCACACTCTCTACCTCTGCCCCTCTCCCCTACTCGTGTGTACTCTCTCTCTCTCAAAATAAATAAATAAATAAATAAATAAATAAAAAATAACATTAAATGGAATAAATAAAAAGAATAAAAAGAAGATCTCCAATCCATACTCTGAAGACACTAGAAAAGAAAAACAAACTAAACCTAAGGTTGGCAAAAGAAAGGAAACAAAGGCTACAGCAGAAATAAATGAAACAGACAGTAACAAAGCTATTGTGGGGAGGGGTGGGGATCAACAAAACCGGAAGTTAGATCATTGAAAGATCAACAACACTGACAAACTTTAAATTGACCAAGAGAAAAAAAGAGGGACTCAACTACTAAAATCAGTAATGAAAGCAGGAGCAGCACAAACTTACCAAAACAACGTGGATCATAAGGGAACACTACGAATAAATGTATGCCAAAGAATTAGTCTAGATCAAAATGAAAAATTCCTATAAAAACCCAAAGTTTCCATACCAGCTCAAAAAGGAAAAGGATATTTGAACAGAGGTAAAAGTGAAAAGATTGAATTAGTAATTAACTAACCTCAGACAAATTCAAGTCTGGACTCAAATGGTTTCACTGGTGAATTCTATCAAATGTTTAAAAAATTACTACCAACCTTTCACGAAATATTCCACACCAATAGTAGAGAAAGGAACACTTTCCACCTCATTCTGTAAAGACAGTATTACCCCAACACCAACACCAGACATCACAAGTAAACTACAAACAAGTATCCCTTATAAATATAGCTGCAAAAGTCCTTAAAATACCAGCACGCTAAATCCAGCAAACACATCAAACTTACATGCACCGTGACTAAGTGGGATTTATCCCAGAAATCCAAGGTTGGTTTAACATTCAAAAACCTATGCAATATACCACCCCATGACTACAGTAAAAAACAAAAACCTGACAATCATCTCAGTACAAGCAGGAAAAACATTTGACAAAATCCAACATCCATTCCTAAAAAAAACTCTCAGCAAACCAAGAGCAGAAGGAAATTTCCTCAATCTGATAAAACCTACAGCTAAGACAGCATGGTAAGTAAAAGAAGCCAGTCACAAAGGACTACATGTCATATGATTCCATTGGTATGAAGTGTCCAGAACTAGTAAATCCATCAAGACAGAGAGATTAGTGGTCACCAGGGGTTGAGGGGCAAGGAACAGGGAGAATTAGGAGTGACTGCTAATGGGTATGGGGTTTCCTCCCAGAGAGATGAAAATATTCTAAGATTAGAACACTGCAAGCGATGATTGTACAACTCTGAATACACAAAAATCCACTCAACAGTATGGTTTAAAAGAGCAAAACTCATGGTATATAAATTACACATCAATAAAACTGTTAGAGAGGCTTCTGAGTGGCTCAGTTGCTTAAGCATCCGACTCTTGATCTTGGCTCAGGTCATGATCTCATGGTTTGTGAGTCTGAGCCCCACATTGGGCTCTGCACTGACAGCACAGAGCCTGCTTGGGATTCTCTCTCTCTCCCTTTCTGTCCCTCACTCATGCCCTCTCTCTCTAAAATAAACTTTAAAAAAAATCTTTTCAATGAACTTATAAAAAAGAACACCTTCCTCAGAATTTGAGAAGCCCTTACTACAAATATCCATTTTATCATATTTACCCAAGAAAGTTCACAAGTAGTTTTAAGTAGTTCTTAATACAAAGAACAACATAACTTTTACAGACAGTCTCAAAGTTTCATTCTCACCATGGATCTCCAGTCAGGGTAGAGCTGACGAATTCCCGTATACACTTATTATGCACATTCTTTACCACTCACTGCAAGACATGGGACAAAAATCTCTGACAAAAATAACACCTTTCCCCCTGTTTGCACAAAGACAAGCTAGTTTCCCCTTTTATAAAGTATGAACAAAACAAAATCACCTAGAGCTTGGGTGACTAAATCCGTGAGCATAACCTGCACTAGTGAGGAGGGTGGGGTGCGGACACTGCACTGGAACCACAGCTCCAAACAGGGCAGGATCACAACACTCACCTCAAGCTCTTCACTGTCTTTGGGCTTTTCCTCAGAGGTCTGTTTGACAAAGTCAGGGATAAGGATCTCCAGCGTAGCTCGGGCTATGAAAAGAAAAACCCCAAGGGTGAGGGCTCAGGCCCAGCTTGCTTCCTAACTCCAGAGCAAGCTACATGCTGACTCCTGTGTAGGGCCAGAGTACCCACGGCTCAGAGGGAAGCAAGGGCCCTGGGGAACAGCAAGCAGCACTTCACAGGCAGGGAGAGCAGAGGACGGGAGGTGCACATCCTAAACAAAGAGGCCGTGGGACAAGCGTTAAGACTGTGGGCAGCCTTGTAAGCCACACCGAGCTGTGTGTACTCTTGCCCTGAGGTACTTGTAGCAGGCCAGGCAGCGAGGCCTGAGGAGTGAACAGGCTGCTGAGTGTGGCAGGGAAAAGCAGAGCGATTGGACAGATACTTTGGAGAAAGCATCTGCAGGATGGAGCAGAGGGATGACTCAATGCTGAGCACAGGTTTCTGCGTGAGCAGGACTGCCACTCACCACTGGGGTGGGGAAGTGGGGGGTGCTGCAGAACAGGGGAGGGGCAAAAGTCTGACCCTGTAGAGTTGTAGGTGCTGGCAAGACATCCGAGTGAGGAATCAAGAGAGCAGCTGGGGTCTGGGCAGAGAAGTGGATCCTTGCACATGGGGAGAGCAGAGCCCCACTGCCAGGACGTTTCCACTCCCACAGTGAGCCCCACTCTGCTGGTTATGTGCCCCATGACCTTAGTAGCACCAGTTTGTTGAGCTGAAAAAGGCTTTTGTCAGTTTTCTGCCTAAGATGGACAGCAGGCCTTGAGGGAGAACCCGTGACGAAAGGATAGAAAGTAACATATTCTCCCAATCATCCTCAGCATACATCACCAAAGAAAGCAACTCCAAAGGAAATTCTGAGTCACGTGAGCAAAAGCACTTTCACCACCCTCGAGACCTAGTGAGAATGTGATAAACCAACATGCTTCATGCTTTGGAAGACACAACAGAGAAACCTCAAGAATGGAATTGTGGGCGCCAGTGTCTGGGTACACCCAACATGCGCCATGCAATATGCTCTACTCCCAAGAAGAGGTCAAGTAATCCTAATGGTGAGGCAGAACGGTTTCCATTTTAACCAGAAACATAGGCCTTCCCAGGGATCTGACAGGCTATGTTCAATGAATGGCAGTTTGAAGGACTCAGGAAATCGTCCTCGCACATGTCAAAACCACTCAAGGAGAATGCTGACTGCATACGTTCCCACCTGTTTGTCATCTCCTAAGATGCCCACGTTTTGCTCAGTTTAAATACAAACCCGCTCTAGTATGCGTGCTAGGCACAGCCTGGTCAGCTCTGTGAGTGGTGGGGACAAGGTTGGAAGATTCTGGCCCAGCCTCCACCGAGCAGAGGTTTGCATTTTCTACTTTTATTTCTCACACTTTACTTCCTCTACTTGAGTCTTTTCCAAAGAGCACATACTTTTAAAAAACCAAGGTAGATGATTACATAAATAAAATGGATTTGCTCTACCCCCAGCCCTCCCCAGCTAAGGGGAGAGGCAGACACAGTAGGTAGCATGGGTCTCTGACACCCAAATAGGCACATTACCAGCTTTATTCTTCGCAAGTTTTTTGCTGCTTGCAGTTCCGGATCCATAGGTCACACCATCAATGGTCACCGAGGCACCAAAAGGCTCACTTGGGTTCTCTTAAAATTAAAATTATTGTTTTAAAAACACTTGCCAAGACATTAAAAGCATGCACGCACGTATACATACAATCTGCTGGCACCAAAAGACAAGGCAGGGTCAGGGCTGCTGCTGGAGGGCAGAGACAGGGGCTCCCGAGGCATGGAGACAGGGCCAAGGGTTGGTCAGCAGGCAAAGAGCATGCCAGGAAAATCTTGGGAAATGGGAGACTACAGGTTCATAAGCTGGAGGGGAAACAGGAGGCCAGAGGCCAAGCCGGGATAGGGATCAATGTCTATGAAAGATGGACAGAGGGCTGTGAGCAGCGGAGACACACAGATGCAGTTAAGTCAAAGAAACAACATGAAAAATAATGCGTGACTCCTGGGTTCAGACTTCCAAGAAAAGGATAAACTGGTTTTCACAAAGGTGTGATGAGGATGGCCACAGGAGACAGGTGGTGGGAAGTGCAGGCCTAAGGCCACTCCATCCACCTGGGGGCAGGTGGAAACACAGCAAGGGAGGCCTTCCTTGGAGCAAGGAATGAACGGAAGGTGGGGGTGGAGGGAGCATAGATAATGGAAGGGGAAGCAGAGGCACTGGCCCTCAGAAGGGGCACACTACTGTGAAAATGACCTGCCCACCTGCAGTGCCCTTCTCCCTGCCCTGCCTTTTCACTCCTATCCCAAAGAGTGGGGCTAATGGTCAGTTCCCGCCTCCCAGCCATGACCCCAGCAAGGTGTAGGATTCTTCGGGGCTGAGATGGGGGAGGTCAAACTTACCACATTCAAAGAAATTATAAACAGGGCGGACCTTGAGAACTCGCTGCATGTACTCGTGCAGGATGCAGACCTCGGACTTCCCGTTGGGGTTAATGACAAACTCTGTGACAAGAAGGCCTATCTCAGCAACAGCGTGAGGACCTGCCGCAAGCTAGCACTTGGGACCTGGCACCACCAAGTTAGCGACTCACTCACAATTAGGGGCTCACCACCATGAACACAGTGCACCTCTGCATTCATAGGGTAAACATAAGCTTTGAAGTAAACGCAATTCACACACAAAGCATATGTTCTAAGACCATCAAGTGAAAAACAACAGTATAATCAATCTGCCAATGATAAAATTTACAAGCCCCAACTCACCTTTCTTTGTGGGTGCATCCTGCACAGACAGAGTGATGAGTTTCTGATTGGCTGGCAAGATGGGCCTCTCAGACTCCGCCTGTTTCCGTTTCATTTCTCGGTTAAACTGCCGCCGCTCAGCCCAAGTCCTGAATTTCTTCACAGTGACTTGCTCAAAGTCAAAACGCTTTTCCAAGTAGCTCCGAAATTCCTCCAGATCTGTGCGGATTTACCAGAGAACAAAATTGCTAATTTCCAACATAAGAGTCATGTTTTCTCTGCCCACTAAGTTGGGCAGCAACGGGCTGCCCATCAAACAGGTCCCACCACACCATCCCCATTCTTTCACTTTTCCTTTCAAAGAGCAAAGAAAACAAAGGATCAGGTCCCTTCACTCTGGCAGCTCCTCAAATTACTCAAGTTACAAACCTCTAGGATGCTCTTTTAGTTTATTTGGAACAAGAACAATAAGAAAAAAGGAGAAAAAGAAAAAGCTTTAAAAACTAACAAAAAATCAGATGGCCTTCAAGCCTTTTTTCCCTGTATCAAAACAGGTACCACAGCAGCCAAAGCACTATGCACCCAGTGCACACCTTGCACTCTCCCCTCCGGCACCCTGGCCCCAAGCACACTCAGCAACACAAGCAGGTGGCTTGGGCCTTGGCACCTGTCATGCCTCGCCCCACACAGTCCCTGGCCCATCCCCACTGTTCACCACCCACCCCACTCAGTGAAGTTCCCAGGGGCCTCCTGCTTTTACTGTTGCACCCACTACCCCTCTCCCTCCCAGGACATCCTAGAGAATCATGTCAGCCTAACTGGTCTCTTACTCAAGTGTAAGCCCTGAGGCAGGGACTGTCATGGCTCATGGCCAGCCCAAAGAGCAGTGCCGGTGGAAGCGGAGGGAGGAGTTCCATGTGTGAAGACTGAGGAATATACGGTTAAAACACAAAGCTGTGAAACAACGTACCTGCACCTACTTAATTATGCACCAAAACCACATATTTCTTTACACGTGAATGCAGGGAAGTGAGTCTGCAAACAAGTACAAGTGGTCAACCTCTCCCATGGGAATGAAATTAGAAATAAAAGGCAGGTGTTTTCAAAAAAACAGGAACACATTCAGGTGTTTGTGTGCCTAAAAGATAGTATGAAGAAAAAAACCTCTACGATAAAGGCTGAAAGCAAAAGCTCCCTTCAGACAGGTCCTGAGAAAAGCTCCAGCACCCGGAGAGAAGACAGGGGAGGCTGACGTGGATAAGGAGGGAGACAGCAGGCAGGCAGGCGTGGGGAGAACGCAGTCTGTCCACTGGGGAAGCTGGGGGCTAGTGACACACCCTGCCTTTCCCCAGACACCTCTCTCCACAGAGGCCACCCCTCTCTGAGACACCCTCCCCTTCTTCAGCAGTGGTGCTCCCCTGATCCCAGCTCTTCTAGGCTCCTCATAAATAAGAGTTACAAGACAGGCTGGGCAGCAATACTGACAATATCCAAACAGCAATTACCAAAAATCCTCAGAAACACAAAGTCCTCCTTGAAATGAGATTCAGCAGGTGGGCTGAAACGGATCTGCCACCACTATAGAGACAAACTAAGAGTTGAATGAGGAAGCCTAGGGGCGCCTGAGTGGCTCAGTCGGTTGAACGGCCAACTTTGGCTCAGGTCATGATCTCTCAGTTCATGAGTTCGAGCCCCGCGTCAGGCTCTACGCTGACAGCTCAGGGCCTGGAGCCTGCTTCGGATTCTATGTCTCCTTCTCTCTCTCCCTCTTCCCCATTCTCACTTTGTCTCTCTCTCTCTCTCTCTCTCTCTCTCTGTCTCAAAAACAAACATTAAAAGAAAAAGAAACTGAATGGGGAGGCCTAGGCTAAAAAACACACAAAAAAAGAAGAGAAACACCAACACAGCCAAAAACAATAGTGGGATTGAAGCAGGAAATGTCCACAGAATAGTGGCCATCCCCAGTGCTGAGTCCATGGACTGACGAAGCTCACTCTGGGCCCATCAAGGTAAATCAAAACAATGCCAGGAGAGCACATCCTGCTGAAAAACCAGAATTTCAGGAAAGGTCACAAAAGTGACTGGAGAAAAAGGCCGATCTGCACTGACTGTAGCCACCTCTGTGGCAGCACTGGCCATGTGGGGCCTGCAGACCAGGCGGGTTCTAAGATCAGGGAGACGCACCTTTCTAGCCACATAAGAGTGGACACAGGTCCCCAGAAGCCCCTTCCTCACAAACATAACTAGGAACAAGTGGCCTTCAGCAGTAGGAATGTGATTGCAGGGAAGGCGTGGAATATAGCCACATCCCTGCAGATGGGTCCCAACCAACAAGGAAGGAAGGAAACTTACCAACTGATTCATCCTTGCACACCTCGACCTTTGCCTTCACCTGCCCCAGGGCCCCAGGGGCAGCCTCAGCCCCCAGTGGGTCCTTCTCATCAGGGGGCCCTGAGTCAACTCCCATGGAGTCAGGCTCTTCCAGGGGGAACTCCAGCTCCGTAGATCGGCTCAGCGGCTTGACAGGGGACACTTCCCCACTGGGGGCAAGCTCACTGCTTTGCTCTCTTTCCTCATTATCCTTCATTTTCTTATAATGCAGACAGGGAATGCTACTCAGAGGAGGATCATGTTTCTGCGGATAGTGAAATTGCAACACAGATTACAAGGATGACCCCAAAGGTCTGAACATCCGATGCCTTCCACCTGCCTCTGCTTGGCTACGATGCAAGTGCAACGTGTGTGTGTTCAGTCTGCAAACTTACAAGACTAAATTCATGACTGATGCATCCCCTACCCGTATGCTTCCCGTTCCCAGGAAATACGGCCTGGACCAGGTGACCACCCGAGACTCTCTGTGTAGGTACACGGGGACTCCAGAGTTGTGGAATGTCATGATCCATCCATCAGGCAACGGTTCCGTAGGAGGACGGCCACGACCTACATAAAGACAAGAACATCCCACAATCACTTCAAAAACTCTCCGAGTTATGGAAGTCTTCAAAATTACAAGCAGATGAGAACAGTAAAGCCAACCAAGTATTGAAAAAAACCTCTAAGAACTAGGAGAGTAGGGAAGTACCCTGCCCTCCTCAGAGCCTGTCCCAGCCCCATCTGCTGCTCAGCACCTCCTATGCATGAAACTCTGCTCAATTGTGTTTACATAGCTCTAACCCATAGAATCTAAGTTCCTCCTCAACACAGGAAGCTGTCCACCTTGTTCACTGCTGTACTCTTAGACCTAGAACAGCATGTGGTGCGTGAAGGAGCCTGGGATGAGATTCTATAAGACACAAATCATAGCCTCAGCTGCTGCCTGCACAGCTGTGGGCATCAAGGGCATTAATTCCTCACTGCCTGCCTTGGCTGTGGCCAGAGGCACCCCAGGGACTGGGTTAGCTTTGCTAATAAATTGCATGTCTGTCGACCACTGCTCCCTGTGACTGGATAACATGCCTTCATTGTACCTAAGCTGCATGCTCTCACTAGCATGTGAAACACTCACAATTCATAAATTTCTAAGCCAGTTCTTGCTAAACCATGTAAACATGCAGTCATAGAAAAAGACTCAAGACTTGTTACCCACTTGACATCTGCCACTGACAGGCCTGGTTACTGGGAAAAGCACAAAGATTCAACGGAAACTTAATTATCTTACAGGTACTGGGTGCAAGTAAGAAATTTAGAAACAAAAGGAAAAAAGCAAATGAAATCTAAAAAATATACATACAATAAAATGGCACCAGGGACTCTCATGGTAAAGGGAGTGGTATCCCAGTGCCAGGTCCCCACCCAGCAGTGCTAACCCCTGACCTGATACCAGAACATGGCAATACTGGCAGGTGCACCTGGATCACTCATCTGTGACAACCAGCAGTCATAAAGTTGGCCCAGCCATCTGAAGAGCTCACATGCAGCTCACACACCGCCTGTGAGCATGAGGCCCATGCTGCAGCTCCTGGGAGGCTGCACTATGGGGCAGGCTGCCAGGTGGGTGAGGTGGAGAAGGCTGCAGAGAGAAAGGTACAGGACTGCCCAGAGCAGGCAGGCCAAGTGGCATGCCTGCAGTCACAGGCATATTGTGAACCTGTGGGCCACTCAGGATGAACAGGACTTTGTCTGCTCAGATTGCTGAAACCACAGAAAGAGTACAAAGCAAATATCTGGAGGCACCGAAGTAAAGACTGCCCCCACACCCCTTCTTCCCAGAAGCTGAGGCCCTAGGCTTATCCCCATCTACAGCTGATAAACCCAACACCCATTCTGTTCCAACCACTAGCTAACCCAGGCAGACACGTGCCAGCAGCCAGCACTGCTGACACGTCCACTCTAGTCAGAGACAGGACACCACCGGCCCCTCAATTTCCTCCCATCACACCAGGCCACTTTCTGCAACCCGGCCCCCAGCCTAAGGTCTCAACTGTGTGTCCAAGTCCCCACGCATCTGTTCAGCCCCTTTCCACTGCCTAATCTCCACCTGGACACTCACAGGTACCTCCAGGCCAGGAAAGCTAGAAACTGACACCGACTTCTCTTTGACCTATACCACACTGGCAAAGCAGCAGCACAAGCATGTCACTGGGTGCCTCCCAACTCCCTCCACCACCCCCAAAAACCAAGTGCGGCTTCGGAATACCTTTGCCTCTACTGAATCCAGAACCCAGACTGCAACCATTCCCTGCCGTGGTGCTGTACCTGCCTCTGGCCTCGGCCTCCACACTCTCTAGTTGCCTATCTTGTCATCTCCCAGCATACAACATTCCCTCCTCCTCACCCCATCAGAAGTGCCCTCCCCATTCCTCTCCACAACACCAGCCACTCTGTGGTGTGTATCCACAGCCGACACCCCAACCTGCCCCTGGGTTGTCATGCATCTGTTACATCCTTGTGTCTTATCTGTTTCCCCTTCATCAGACATGGCCGTCCTCCATCAAATATGTGCCCACTGCCCAGACCACCACCTGGCACCCGAGGGCTCTCAAACCTACACTTCTGCTGTCCCACAAACACACTACTTTCTAACCGGCTGACTTACTTTTTAGCACGGTTTTAATCTTGGTCATCATTGGCTGCACACTTGTCTCTCCATCAGACGGATGGTCACTGTCTCCTCCGTATTTCTCTTCCATTCGCCTCTTTTTGGGAGCACAAAGGCCCTCTTCCAGCAGAGCATCGACATCGTTGTCAAAATCATCCTGCAAAACATGCTGTTCAGACACCATGGCCCCCGGAGCCCGCGTTCCTGTACCGTAGGCAAATTTAACAGCATTAGTGAGAACAGACACAGAAATGAGGCACTCTCAAGTGGGGCCTCGGTATGCCTTTATGTTGCGTGATCATCTGAAAAACAAACAGGATGAAACTGACAACTGCAACCAACATGCTTGATGCTTGATACAGGTGCACATCCCACCAGGAAGTGCTTCTCGGCAGCACCTTCCAACTCAGGTTGCATAAAGAGTACAAGGTCGACTACTCAGCCAAACCTTTGGAAAACTTAAAAACCTGGACTTCTTACGGCTTTTTCTTTTCCACATTAACGTCATTCCACCTCATACGGGTTTTTGGTTTTGTTTTTTTTTCTCTGCAACATCAGCTTTCAAAAGATGCTGCAGTTCCCAACACCTCTCTTTGGGTTTTGCTAAGAGTGCTCCAAAGGAGGGGTTGCCGACATACCTCATAGGAGAAGTTCAAGGCCTCTTCATCCACTCTGTCTCTCTGCACGATTGCTTTAGCCGTGAACCCGCCTGCTCCTTCTTCATCTAGCTCCAAATTGTCAGTAAAATCTTCTAACTCATCGAGCACTGCGTACTCCACTCTCTTTTCCTGATCCAGCTCATTCTCCTCATCCTTCTTATCAGCACTCTCACCCCCTACGCCTACCCCGTTCCCAACACTCCCGCCAAAAGGACAAGCATGCACGTCTCCACTGACAGGGCTAAGGGCCAGACCGCAATCTGCGCGAGCGTCGCGCTCCACTCCTGTGTACAGCACCTTCCTGTCCTTACTCCTGCAGCTCTCGGTAAAGCTCACGCTAATCTTTACATCCTTAAGCAACTTAAGGTCAGGGGAGAACTTCCGGACCGCAGGTGCGTGCCGGGCGGTGCGCGGGCTGTGGCCACTACAGTTCGGGTCTATGAGGAGGCGGGCCTTAGAGTAGGATCCTTTGGAGAGAAGAGAAGCTCCGTAGAAGTTGAGCGGGTCCTCAGCAGGGGATTCGGCCTGTCCATCACCACCAGAGCCAACGTCCATTACCTCTGCATCACTGGACGTTTGCAGGGGAGGTGGTGGAGACTGTTCACGGGGCAGCGCTTGGAGGGGGCAAGCTCGGTTCTCCATCACTGCTTCTCCTGCGGGCTCACGCGGGAGAGGAGAGGGACTCTCATATGTCTCCATAGTAAAAGTGGTTAAGACTATTTTAAAAGACCAGAGTTTTAAAAAACCTTACATAAATCTATACAGCTAACATGCACAAGTCCGTTGAGACCCGGGTACCGTCCTGCCCGCGCTGCACACGCTGGCGGCTTAGTCAAGCTGGCCACATTGCTCTTTTCATTAATGTAGACAGCTTTTAGAACCACTGCCTCAATTATTGGAAATCACAATGCACTCAGCTTAAATGACTGACGACTAAGCGAGTCTGTCTTCATGCCAAAGTGGCACCTTTCTTCTTCCACCTGCAAAGAGATTTAAAAACATCGTCACAAAATGACAGAAACCTTCTGCTTCATTGGCACTGAGAACCAAGTGCTATTAACAGTGTAGTAAAGAACTTAAAATACTACTGCCTTAGAGAACCTTCTAGGCTTCAAAACAAATTAGCTCTATGCTTTTCCTTCAAAACCTAAATTATAATTTAAGTCCAAAGTTAAATATATTAATTGTCCACTGTAATTCCTACTTCAGAAGCACAAAAACAGTATTATCTTAACACTCAAAAAAGATTTTAAAAAACTAGGCTAAACTTCACCGCAGCATTCCCCTAACTCAGTTTATTAGGTAAGCAAGCTCGCGGTGCAAGGCTGCCCTTTCCAGAATACACATAAGGTGTGTGGCCTCCCTCTGGCCATCAGAGCGACATGGATCCACTCACCTGCTAGGGCTGGGTCAGTCAGAGGGCGAGTGCGAGACCCTCAGCTCAACTCTGCGGCACTAGGGCCTCAGAGATACGGCCAGGCGCTCTGCTACCCAGGGACCCCAGGGCTCTCCTGGGCCCACAAGGTGGCACGTGGACCGGGACAGTGATGCAGCGTGCTGAGGTCGCCAGAGGTGGCATGGTTCTGTTCCCAGTAGAGGAGGGGGTGGTGGCTGTGGGGAAGGGAACCTGGCCAGGGTCGGTCGGGGGAGCCTCAGGAGACAGCTGGAGCCAAGGCATAGGAAGTCCTGGGTGCCATCTGGGGCCTGGCTCCATCCTGGGGGCAATAAGGAGCCACCAAGGGTCAAGTGATTCACACACCACAACTCAGTCCCTATTTGAAAAAGGGGACTGACTGCTGTGCCAGGCCCAGTGCCTATGCCCAAGGCATAGAAGGCAGTCCTCCAAGCCAGAGGACAAAGGTGTGAAAGAGGCTCTGCTGACAGGGCTGGCTGGAGCCCTCAAGAACAGTGAAGACACAGAACTGACCACACTGCTGACCGTGCAGAGGTGGAGAGCAGAGACAAGAGGGAACTGAAGGTGAATGAGGCTTCTCCCCTGGAGGGTCCCCCGTGTTCCAGTATTCAGGCAGAAGCCTGCAGAGGAGAATGGACGGAGCCTCCAGGCAGACTGTCCAACAGGTCTGAGGCGGCAGCTCTGCAACTGTGACTGGCCCAGAAACAGAAGGCCAGAACACATCAGCGAGGTGGTAGTTGCCAAAATCACAGGAGAGAGGCTGCCCAGAGAAGCAACATAGACCAAGAAGAGGGTTGAGGATGTCACTCTGGGAAGCTTCCCTTCGGAGAAAGGACAACAAAATGGATGACATGAAAAGGCAGGTCAGAGGGACAATCCAAAAACCCAGAGGTCCGCGGGAGGGCCAGACATCAAAGCAGGAGAAGCACGTGCAGACGCAAATGTGTATGCACACACACTCCCACGCCATGCTGACACACACACGCATGAACATGCCATGCACATGGGTGCAGATATGCACATGCATGCCCATGCCCACCCAGGGCAGCTTGACTGGCTGCACAGATAGAACAGAAGACAGCAGACATCACACATTTAAGAAGTTTACAGTGAAGGACTAGAGGGTGGTGGTTGTAGTTTCAAGGTGATGCAACATACAAACCAGAGATTTGTTTAGATTTAATTAATTCATTCAATCAATATTCACTGGCCATCTACTCTAAGGGATGTACTACCACGAACAAGAAACAAGGTCCCCACTGCCTGGATGCAGTTGGAAGGGCCATGACCACTGAGCTGTCACTCTTGTTTCCTAGATTCTAAGATGTCCTTACATTTCTGAATTCAATGGAAATTTAATGATACTTCCCCCAAAGGTTTATCTGTTAAAGGTGCTAAAGATCAAGGGAATACAGCATGCGGATAACAAGACACAGAACTGCAGTAAACGCTAAGGTGGCTACAGCCGAACAGGCAGGAGGAGCACCAAGTGGAATAAGGCCAGTCTCCTGGCAACCAACAAAGATCATTTCAGAGAAGGACAGACAGGTCAGCATGTTCAGTACTACAGAACACAGATCAAGAACCAATCTGTGCTTCTCGGGGCTGAAAATGGCGGGGGGAGGGGGGTTGAAAACAATGGGTGGTACAGGAGGAGGACACCTGCCACCATGTTATAAGGCCAAGCAGCTGCCAGGATCAAAGCACAAAGCAAAGATGATAATGACCCTGGAAGAGGTACAGAAGGTGGAGTCAGAGAGCTGTAGAGAAAGAGACCATTCTTTCTCCCTGGGAGATCAGGAAAGCCTGCCCAGCCCTTGGGGGGGGGGGGGGGGAGGGGGCGGGCAGCAGCTCAAGGTTCAGAGCTCACAATGGAGCAGTCTTGGGTAAGTTCCTTACTTTCCTCTAGTAAGCTTGTTCTACTCATTCAACAAGTGTTTGCTGAATGCTTTCCATGTGGCACATGTAACCATTCTAGATGCTAAGGACACAATGGACAAAATCTCTGCCCCACAGAGCTCACATTTTAGCAGGAGAGATGGACAAACAACTAAGAAATGGTGAGAAGTATTCCAGAGAAAACAAAGCAAGGAGTTGGGGGAGGGGAAGCAGTTTCAGAAAGGGCAGACTGAAGGCTGCACAGCCAGAGTCCATCTGTAGGCAGAAGAGAGTGAGCTAGGGGGGTGGGAGGAGGGGATGTTCCAGGTAACAGAGAAGAACAAAGGCCCTGGGGCAGAAGTGCAGGTAAAAGCAGTGTGCTGAAGGGTGGAGTGAGACAAGAACTGTAGCCCTTATCTTGAGAGATGGGCTACTGGACAAGAGGGTCCAAGCAGTGAGGTCACATGATCCAAGGACAGCAGTGGCAGCCAACACTCAGCCAGGCCCTGTTCTAAGAGTGTTAGGCATTCTCACAAAGCACGGAGAGAGGTTAAAGACAGAAAGGTTAAGCAACTTGCTCAAGGTCACACAGCTAGAAAGTAGTGAAGCTGCTTTACCACCCAGGCTAGGTGGCTCCCCTCCTCACTTCCTTGGTTTTACACTATCTTACAGTTTAAAAGTACCATTCTGTGTCCAGAAAAACTACCATGGGTGAGTAGAGGCAAGAGCAAGGGTGAGAGCAAAGAGAAGAACTAAGAGGCTCACCAGGCAGTTCAGAGCAGCGTGATAAGCTGGAGGTGTTAAGAAATGGTCCTGAGTGTTGCACGGAAGCCTAAGAGAGGAATCCAGGTGACTCTAAACTCAAGAACAAAGCTGTCATGCATTGAGGAGATGAAGGCAGCATGAGAAATGTTGTGGGGTGGGTGAAGATCAGGGTTTGGTTTTGGACGTGGCTACTTGACATCAAAGTAATACATGGATATATGGAAGAGGCAGCAGCTCAGAAGGGAGGCCTGGGCTGGAGAAGGCAATGGGAGATGTCAGGAAGAGGGCATTAAAGCCAGGAACCTGGATGAGACCACCAAAAGGGGGAGGGCAACTACTATGAGGGACCAAGACCAGGCAAACCAGTGAAATTCAGGCTTCCTACCCCCAAGGTCATGGTCAGATTATAAAATCATCCCCAGGAAGTGCCCTACAGAGTGCCTGGCCGTAAAGGGGCTCAAAGAGTGACTCCTGCCATCGGCCCCACTACTGCCTCAGCTGACTGAACATATGGACGTAAACCTTGGTTGCCAAGTGGACTGTGAGCCATCAGGAGACTCGCAGCAGGCTCCCCTGGATCCCTGGCACATAGGGTAAAACCAACAGGCTTGGATAGCACCCTTCACTGAAGTCCACTTGCTGGGGTGGCCATCGAGGCAGCAGCTGTGATGTACAATGCTGGGGCTGCTGCCTTTCGGTCAAGCCTCTCACACTGCAGCCTCCCGCCCAACCCAGCAGCAGTATGACCTCATCCATTCCTTTTGTCATCCTCTAACAGACCTCACATCCTGTACTCACAGGCGCACCGCTGACTGGCCATTCACTCTCTTTGGTGAGTGACAGCCTGCGGCAGGGTTTGGGCCAGTCTGCCAAAAGCCCCGTGACTGGGAGTCCAGTCTGCGGCCAGGAAACAGAGGGTCTCCACCTGGTGGTTGTCCTCACAGTCACCAGCCCTAGCCTGGACTGCCGTGCATCAGATAACAAGGTACATGCAAGCATGCAGAACAGCAAATCAAATTCCTACCATGAGCAACCCAAGTCCATCGAATGATACTTGACAGGTATCACTATCAACAGGTTGCCCCGCTCCGTTTATTTTTACCACGACCATTGTTACAACAAAACCACAATCCGTTCATCTACGTGACACTCAATCCATGAGCATTTGGTGGAGAAAAAGACTTGGGCGACTTCTCAGATTTCCCAAACTGTTACACCCGGCAGGGTCCTGGGCGAACACTACTCTTGTTCATACCTTTCCCGCCTGAAAGCGACGCTACAGCTTCGGGCCCACAGAGTAAGGGGCCTCTTTACACTCGGGCTGTTTACCCGGGCGGGAGTGCGACCGGAGTCGGCGTCACCTGGGCCTGGGGCCCGCCCCCCCTCCACCCCCCACAGCGGGACCTCCGCCTCGCGTTCTGAGGCCCGCGGCCATGATGCTTCACAAAGACTGGGACTCCGCGTGGCTGCCCCGCCTCGCGCCCTCCCGCCCCGCCCCGCCTCGCTGCCCGGGCCCTTAGCCCTCGGCCCGAGAAGGAGGGAGGGGAAGGGCGCGCCCTCGCGCAGGCCGCAGCGCCCGCCCCGACCCCGCGGGGCGCCCCTCGCGCCCCGCACCTACCTCCAGCACCCGCGGCCTGCCCGAGCTGCCCGCAGCCCGACCAAAGCAGGGAGACCCTCACGGCCTGGCTGCTACCGCCACGGATACCGCTATCTAGAAAGGCCGCCCAAGCTCTCTCCGGTCGGCGGGACCCGCCTGCCGCGCGGGGCGAGCAGAGGGAGGGCCTTGGCGGCTCGCGGCCAATCCCTGCGCGCGGCCACCCCGCATTGGGGGGGACCGCCGAGCGGGCTGCGGAGGCTGCCAATCGGCGAAGCGCAGCGCTAGCGGCCACGGCGCTAGGCCCAATAGCGCGGCCGCGTGGGCGGAACCAGGCGCTCAGGCCCCGGCCGCGCTAACGGTCGCCTCCTGGGCGGGGCTCACCGTGAGGAGGGCGGCGGCCGCGAGGAGCGCCGGGAACTGGGAGCGCGGCGAATGCCGGGAACAGGAGAGCGCGGGAAGCGCAGGGAATGCCGGGGGAAGGAGGAGCACAGAGGATGCCGGGAACGGGAGAGCGCGGGAAGCGCCGGGAGCATAGGGCGCCTAGCTGCTTTAGATCCTGCGGAGGAAAACATTCGGAAAAAAAAAAAAAAAAATGGGGGCGCCTGGGTGGCTGAGTCGGTTAAGCCTCGGACTTCAGCTCAGGTCATGATCTCACGGTTCGTGGGTTCGAGCCCCGCGTGGACCTCTATGCTGACACCTCTGAGCCTGGACCCCGCTTAGGATTCTGTGTCTCTCTCTCTCTGCCCTTCCCCTGCTTGCACTCTGTTTCTCTCAAAGATAAATAGACGTTAAAAATTTTTTGTTAGATAATGCGGACGACACAGTACACAGACCGGCATTACACGTCTCCAATTAAAACCATTAAACATAATCATTAGGAAAAAAAAAAAAAAACAAAAAAAAACCAGACATATGCTAAACTGTCCGGCATTTTTCCACTCGGTAATAACACACACCGTTTCAGAAACTTAAGAAAAGGGAGGGTATGAGTAAAATGGGAGAAGAGACAGTTTATCCTTAGACCAGAATCCCAGTGAATAAATGGAAATAGAACATCTCCCTTTTGGCAGCCTGCACAAACCTGCAGACAAAAGTCATGGATGCTAAAAATAGCGGGCAAAAGTGTGAGAACTGGCACGGACTTTTTTTGTTGTTTTAGGGAGCTGCAAAGTTTCTCCCCGAGACACTAATTTCAAAGGTAAAATAGTAACTGCAGTGGAGAAAAACCTGAGACACCACCTAGCCAAATGAAAGAGATCACCAGCAAATGTATACACCTCCTAACATAAAATTTACACTTTAAAGATGTACCTTCTGAGGGCTCCTGGGTAGCCCAGTCCGTTAAGTCCGACTTCAGCTTAGGATTTCAGCTCAGGTCATGATCTCATGGTTCGTGGGTTCAAGCCCCAGGTAGGGCTCTCTGCTGAGAGCTCAGAGCCTGGAGCCTGCCTCGAATTCCGTCTCCCTCTCTCTCTGCCCCTCCCTCACTTGCATTTTTTCTCTCTCTCTCTCTGCCTCTCTCTCTCTCTCTCTCTCTCTCAAAAATAAATAAAACATTTTTTAAAATGTACCTTCTGTGGTATACTAATGTAACCTCAATAAAAATAAAGAGAAAAGTCAGCACCAGCAAAGGGACATATTGTGGGCCTCTTGAAGGGACATGCATGACTGACTTGTGGGTATTTCTACCCAAAAGACAAAACCTGAATGAAGAAAGATCAAACCCAAATGAGGTACATTCTACAAAAAAATTGGCAGGTGCTTTTCACGTGTCAAGATCATTCAAGTCAAAGATACACTGAGAAGCTGTCTTCAATTACAGGAGACACAACTAAGTGTGATGTGGGATCATGACTCAGGAACCTGTATTGGAACCTGTACTGGAACCTGACTCAGGAAAGGGATATAAGTGGAACAACTGGTAAAATTCAAATAAGATCTGGGGCACCTGGGTGGCTCAGTCTGTTGAGCATTCGACGCTTGATTTCAGCTCAAGTCATGATCCCAGGGTGGATCCTGCTTAAGATTCTCTTTCTCTCCCTCTGCCCTTCTCTCTCTCCTCTCTCTCAAATTAAAAACAAAAAAATTCAACGTAGGTGGTAGCTGGTGGTATTATATCAACACTAATTTCCTGGTCGTAATTATATTACTAGAGCTAATGATAGGGTGTTAATAGTTGGGGAACTGGGGTGAAGGACACTGGAATATTTTGTTCTATTTTTTCAAGGTTTTAGTTAAGTTGAAATCATTTCAAAATGAAAATATTTTAAAAGGTAGGGAAAGGGGCACCTGACTGGCTCAGTCAGAAGAGCATGTGACTCTTGATCTCAGGGTTGTGAGTTCAAGCCCCATGTTGGGTGTAGAGATTACTAAAAAATAAACTTGAAAAACAAAAACAAAAAGGTGGTGAGAGAGAGTATTGCAGGTGAGGAAGCTAGAGGCCTACCCAGGCTCATCCGTCCCTTCCTACCCCTTTTCTGTTCACCTGGCTGCTCCAGTGGTTAGCACAAGCTACTTCACAATAAAATGTGAACGAGCCCCATGAGGTTCTGGCTCCTGGACTTGGCCAAGGGAGGCCAGCTTCCCTGTGGCTGGGCAAGCTGCTGGCCCTGGCCCAGTGGTCAGAGCTCATAGGATCCATTGGCATGGCACCATCCAGCCTTAGCAACCTCTCCACACTTTGTCATTTGCTTGGCAAGTTGCCTCAGCCTTGAGACCTCAGACACACTACAGCTGGCTTCCCACAGTCTCCATCTGACTCCATCCTCAGATGGATGCCTAGAAGCTGGAACTCTAGCCCAAGCTGTGGGAGGAAACTTTTCTCTCTGGATTCCTGTTTCCACCAGGTATCTGCTGAACCAGGTATCTGCTAAAGAGCCTAGATGATGCTATCTGCTGGCAGATGAGACCAAAAAACCAGGTGTTGGTGGGGGGCAGAGGAGGGGTTGTCGGGGGAGGGAGAGGGATGGGAGGGTGTCTCTGCAGGTAGAAGGCCAGCAGCTCAGACCTGCCAAGACAAGCCCCAAGGCCAAGCTGCATTCCTGGACTGGTCTTGTTTACTCACAGATTTGGCTTCCATATTGGTCAGCTCCACACCTCCAGACTCCATGCCAACATACCTCAACTGGCTGTTCAGAGCTAGAGAGCAGAAGCAGCTCATCTGGGAAGGGGCATCTGAAGAGGCAGTGAATTCCCCATCCATCTGGGAAAAGAGGACCCATACAGGGGACTCAGGGATCCGATGCATCTGGTGATGAGCAGAGAGGACTAGCTAAGCTATGCCAAGGTCAGGTCCAAGCCTTCCGTGCGGCACATCAAAAGCACTTCTAGAAGGGATAGTTTCCTAGGGTCCCTTCTAACTGCAAAAGGGTCTCACTTCAAGGCCTAAATGAATGGCAGTTTGGGAAGTGCCAGCAATATCATACTTGGCTCAAATGTCTACTTGGCCTGAGCATGAGGATACAGTGATGGGCAAAAGAGGAAAGGCCTTGCCTTCCTGGAGCTCTCATTCTGACAGGGAGACTTTCAAGAAACAATCAAGCAAAATGTATAGCATGTTACAGTGCTAACCACTATAGAAAATAGAGCAGGGACCAAGGCAAGGCAGAATGCAACTTTACATGGGATGCCTCCCAAGACTTTACCAAAGAGTTGCAGGATGTGAGGGAGAGTGTGGTTTGGATATAGGGGGAGAAGAGTTCTTCAACCAGAAGGGACAGCAAGTGCAAAGGCCCCGGGGCAGGAGCTGTGCAGAAAGCATGGCCAAGGGTGGGGGCAGGGGCAAGGGCAAGGTAAGTGAGGTGATGGGGGTGGTACAGGGCAGCAGATGAGACCAACATGGGAGGGCCATGGCCCAAGGGAAGACACCCCAGGATGTACCTTGTCCTCATCCTGCTCCCTCCTGGCCTCATGACTCTGCCTTCCCACCTGCCAGGGGACTGACACACTATTATGGTATCTCCCCAAGCTTCAATTTCCTCATCTGTAGAGCGAAGGTCACAATTGTATTAGTTTGCTAGAGTGCCATAACAAAGTACCACAAATGAGTGGCTTAAACCACAGAAATTTATTGTCTCACAGTTCTGGAGGCCAGAAGTCTGAGATTAAGGTGTCAGCAGGGCCACGCTCCCTTGGAAGGCACCAGGGAAGGATCTGTTCCAGGTCTCTCTCAGCTTCTGGTAGTTTCTTAGCATGATGCAGCATAGCTCGTCTTTATAGGCCATTCTGCCTGCATGCATGTCTGTCCCTGTGTCCAAATTTTCCCTTTTTGATACGGACATCAGTCACAATGGATTAGGGCCCACCCTAATGACTTCATTTTATCTTGATTACTTCTGTAAAGACCCTAATTAAGGTCACATTCTGAGGCACGGGCACTAGGACACCAACAGATCTTTCAGGGGGCACACAACTCAACCCATAATGATAGAACTACATCTTGGGCTGCCCTATCTTCAGAGGGCTCAGGCCCTTGGGGAGCTCAGGACAGGCTGAGGGCAGGAGTATTCCATGAAGGCCCTGTCCTTGGGTAGAGGCAAACAACTAGGAAAGTCTTCAGATGGCTTTGCACCAGCCCAGTGGTTCCCCATGAGGGCCGACACGCCTGGCCAGGGTGAGTGCTGGTGTGGAGCACTGGTCCATGATGTGGCATGGCCCACTGAGGCAGACGAAGGGCATCAGCAGTACCCAGGCTAGGAGCCTGGCTCAGTAGGCTCAACCAGCAAACGTGGGACTTGGGGCCAGTTTACCCCTGGGCCTGCAGGCATGGGCTATGCTGCTGCTGGGGATCCCATTCAAACTTGACCGTGCTCAGACACTTTTCCTGAGTTCAAAATGAGCCAAGGAGGACATTGGGCCCCTGAGGGGTGCTTGAGGTGGTAAGAGGGAAGGGTTGAGGACGCAAGTAGGACCCAGTGCAGGTCCACACCCTACCCCAAGCTCTCATTGGCTCTGAAAAGGCCAAGTTGGGGGTCAGCTGCAAAGGCAATGGAAGCCTGGGTCTCAGCACTGGACACACGTGGGACTCCTTGATACTCAGCTGGGGCTAGGGACAAGAATTCCCAAGTGCTTGTCCAAAACCAGGATCCTGGGGTTAAGAGACACTCCACTTGTCCTCTTGCCCTGAAACCCACTCCTTCCTACCATCCCCTGGCCTCCACAGTCCACCCCAAGTGCAGGCTTGATCACACTACACTCTCAGGAGGTTCCTCTTCACCCAGATGAGTCCCTGGTTCCTCAGTCCAGCTCAGGAGGCCCTGTATCTGGTACCTACCGTGTCCCATACACACAAGCTCTCTCAGACCCCAGCCTCTGCCCAAGGACAGATGGATGGATAGGTCAACGGACCCTCAGGTTTCCATCATGGTGCTCAGGAACCCATGAGCAAAAGAAGAAAGTGGGAAGAGGCTCCTTCTGAAGAAAATGTCTTGGCAGCTCCTGCAGGCCAGGAGAGCAACCCCACTGATCCCCTGCACAGCTGTCCCCCCATCACACAAGGATCTGAAATGCATGGACTCACCACACCTCAGAGTTTTATTATCAAGGTCTCACGTTCAAGGACAGATTCCTATGAAGTCCGACTCCCCAAGGAGAAGGGAAATAGCAAGGGTTGGCCGTGTCCCATCGCTGAGATGGGCCTGCTCAGGACCCATGATCCCAGTGGGCAGGCAAGTAGGTGCCTGAGACCGTGGCAAGGTGTTTCAGCATACACAGGACCCCTGGTGCATGCAAGACCGCTCCCCTCCCCCACAGGACCACCCCATGCACATAGGAGATCCCCCAGAGCACAAAGGACAACCAACCAGGCGGTGCTTCTGTTATGAAAGCAGGTTCTTCTGGAGTTGTTCTCATTTCTCATTCCAAATGGGGCCTCTCCTCTCTAAGAGCAAGTCTGGTTGTCCAGAAGTGGACTACAGCCAGGAGAGGAGGAGCCACTCTTAAATAACAGTCTACTCCTGTTGTTTTGGTCAAAGCAAAGACCCACTAGCCAGAAGCACATGTGGATGTGAGAGGCACACCTCCGCCTGTGTGGCACGCATGTGTGGGTATGCCTGGGAGTGTGTGTGTGTACCTCTCTGTTGCTCATATGTGCATGTGTGTGTGTGTGTGTGTGTGTGTGTGTGTGTGTGTGACCATGCACCTGCAGGTATGCGTGGAAACATGTGCCTTGAGTATGTGCCTCTGTGCTTGGGCAGGGGGTAGGCCCAGGTGCCTTCACACATGCATAGCACACCTGAGCCCCCCTCAGACCTGGCCATGTGACTCTGTCACTCCCACTGGCATGAGGGTGGACCCTGAGCTGGACATGACAACACAGACAGGTCACACAAACACCAGAGGACCCTGGTCCTGGGGGATGCTGGCCAAGTCACAGGCAGTACATGTGATAGTTCCTATCCATACTAGCCCTCGAGGCAGGGCCTTCCTGGAGCCCAGTGGCCACATCCAGGGGGAAGGGTTAGCTCTGCAGCTTGAACTCGTGGGTGCTGGTCTCCCAGCAGGAGGGGTCCTTGTCCAGCATGCTACGTTCTGTGAAGGTCACATGCCCATCCGCGTCCACGAGGATGACTGTGTTGGTTCTGAAAGAGAGCAAGGGGCCCACGTTTAGCCCTCTGCCCTCAGCCTCCTGCCTGCCTGTCAGAGCCTCAAATGAGGCCTCGGTCACCGGGAACTCTCTCCTGTCCTCCTTCCCCACTACCCATCCCAAATGCTCAGTGCACCTTCTCTCCTCCTGCCAGCCCTCCCCAAGGCCATACCTCACTTAGTCAGCTCCTGTCTCCCCCTGACAGAGGGCAGGCACCAGGTCCTTGAGCAGCTGAGCACAGGCCAACACCCAGGGTGGGCACACACATGCTGAAGACTGGTCCAGCTGCAGCTGGACCCAGCAGCCACACACTCAGCCAGGGAGCAGACCTGGCACTCTGCCTCATGCACATGAGTACACGTGAGCAGGAAAATAAGAAAATAAGTCTATGACAGAGGACAAGCTTGAAAAAAACTGATGCCCTGCCACTTGCCAAGGGAAAACCCTGCCCAATGGAAAGACCACCATTCAAGTCTATAACACTCAGGTGCTGGAGCATCAGTGCTGGGCATTGACACCACCCTGACCCTGCCTACCATCCTATCCCCCAGCTAGAGGGCTTGAAGTTGTCATTTCCTGGAGGATGGAAGACTTGGGCTGACCTGAACCCGAACACCAAGCATACTTGCAACATCACCATGCACTCAGAGTACATGTGATATCACCCTGGCATCACTCAGCACTTGCCACCACCCAAGCACCCCATCCCTGAGTCCTTACGGCTGTGGGCCCCTAAGAGCTTGGCCTATCCATCATAGTCACAGCAAGCTTCCAGCCTGGAAGGAGGCTGGTACCCACGGGGCCTGGTGTAAGCCAAGTCCAGGCAGATGTGGCTGTGCACACGGCTACAGTCGGCCTATAGGCCAGGTGGGTCAGATGCGCACTCCTGGAGCATCCTGGCTGGTCCAGAAGCCTACCCTCTTCTGTACTTCCCAGGCAGGTCCAAGTATAGCATATGGGCTACCCTGGGCAGAACCACATGGGCGGACTGGGCCTCCCTGACACACACGGAGCCAATCTTCCTCTGCCCAGGAGGGAGAGAGACAGGGAAGGAACTTGTTGGCACAGGAGACACTGATGCCAACAGCTCCTCCCTCCCAGGCATTCTCTCCTTGCAGCTGAGACTAGTAGTTGCCCTTCCGTTAGGTGATGTCCCCAGGCTGAGATAACCTAATAATCCCTGCCCTGGTCACACAGGGAATGTGACAGGCTCAAGGACATAGGGCGAGCGAGGGGAAGTGCCGGGCAGTGGGACCTCTGCGCCCACAGGGATTTGCCAACCCAAGGGTGCCCATAGCCATCCCAGCTCCCCTATGGCTGTGTAGGGAGCAGGAAACAGCCCAGGAACCATTCTTGCAGCACCCATGGGAGCCAGCAGGCATTTCATGCTAACATTAACTAATGTGGTATCTGCTGGCCCCACAACCCCCCAAGCTGAAATAGCACCTGCTTTTAGACAGGGCAGAGGCTCTGGGATCCATAGAGTTGAGGGAAGGCCAGGTTCCTCATGGGACAGGACTGAACACACCCAGCAGCCCCTCGTACCTGGTGCCATAGCCTGGGCAGCGCACACACACAGCTGCGTACTTGCTCAGAAAGGGCTGCACATACTCCCTGCCCTGGTCCTCAATAGCTGGGTCTGGCAGCTGCCTGGAAGGAAAGAGGAGGGGTCACCATTGCCTCCCCCCACCCAACCTGCAGCCCCTCCTGATGTCCTCAAAGCCTGCGGTGTCTAAGGAGCCCACCAGCTTCACGAAGTGGTTGGGGAATCCATGAGGACTGTTCTGTGCACTTTCCTGATGAAGGCCTCAAATCTCAGTCCAATTTTTTATTCAGGACTCCATCACTGAGCCCCGGCTGCCAGATAGTGGTTGCCGGGCCAGTCCCCCTTCCAGAACCACCAGGAGCCTTCCCTAGGACCCAGGGACATGAGCACCTGTGAGCTGAGCACTGGGGAAGGCTCTGATGAATCTGCAAATGTCAGGGGTCCATCTAGTCAGAGCTGTACAGGGCCACCCACAGGAAGGACAGAAGCCATCTCCCGGAGCAAACTCACCTTCCTGTCTTGGTGAGGTTTGAGTGGTTGGGGTGCTAGGGGTGGGGGCCTGGCTGAGGGAGTCACTGGCCCCACACACTCCCTGCCTACTCCAAGAGGTACCCCACGGGCATCCCTCCATGTGACAGGAGCCCATTCAAGCCCTGTGGCTTACCAGCCACTGAAGCTGGTGCTGGGACCACAGCTGTCAATCTAGGCAGCCAGGACCCCATTTCAGGCCAGAGGGGATGGCAGACAGTGACCAAGGGCCACGTGGACTTGCAGCTGAGCATAGGATGCTGGGCCAGCCCAAGTAGGACTTTCCTGAGGGGCGGCTGTGCTGAAGCAGAAGGAGCGTGGTTTGTGGTTTGGAGAAGAGAGGGAGAGTAAGCAAGGGGCCAGGAGGGTCCCAGGAGAGAACAGTGGGAGGCAGCCCGTGGAGGCTCCTCTGAGGGGCTACGGGGGCATCTGGGCAGGATAGTGGCCTGGCCTGAGTATGGGCCACATTACTGAATGGAAGGAAGGTAGCTTGCCAGCACCTTTGACCCCCAGCTGATGGCCAAGACACACCAGGGGGTGGTGTCCCTAGGGCAGGTGCCCTGTGCAGAGGCCACTGAAGTGCCTAAAGGAAGTCAGGTCAGGGGCAACTTTCCCCCAGGCAATTCCTGGGACAGGCATGTCTGTGCCACAGCACTGATAGGACAGCATGTTGAAAGGACAGTTAACCTGATGACATACCCCTAGGTCGTCTGCTTGTTTCTGTGGTTTCTGAACTACCGGGGAGCTTTCTACAATCTCCCAGTAGCTGTGTGCGGACGTGGCGAACCTCCAGCTACTCTCTGTCCCACAAAGGCCTGCATCAAGCCTCTGAGAGCACTGAGCTTCCAAGTGCACTGGCCCAGGAGGGGAGCAGGTAGGAGAGGAGCAAAAAACAGTGTGTCCGTACAGGCTACCCAGGGTGAGGAACGTGTCCCAGTCCCTTCCATGAGCCTCCCAGGACAGGAGAGTCTGCCTGACTCTATGTCCAGGGCTAGGGCAGAAGAGGGATGCTCTGATTGCCCCAGCTGGACCTGCCCACTCACGCCTCATCATTGTTGAGCACGTGCAGGAGCTGGGCGATGAGGGCATCCTTGGGCAGCTCCTGGCTCCGCTCCACGGCCTCCAGGAAGAGCTGCTTTCCAAAGCACAGCTTCCTCCAGGGTGTCTCCAGCAGTGCATTGCTTAGTCCATAGGTCCCTGCAGAAAGGGGGATACTCCAGCCGGTGCAGAGACCTCACTGTCTGAATTCAGGGTAAACTCCCACCCACCCACCTACCCACCCTGGGCAAGGGGCCAAGAGTATGGTCCGGGGGTACTGAGGCCAGGCCACCCCATACTCTAGCACCTTCTCTATGTGTATTTCTGACCCGTCTGTGTGGCAAGGAGTGGAGAACTCAACACAGCAGGGCATTCACAGGAGACCTTGAGGCACAGGTGTCAAGGGGCCTTGATAGGCAGAATAATAGGGAATAGACAACCTAAATTCCGACTGGGCACAGGCAAGGGGATACTCAAGAAGGAACCATCTCCCCATCTCACCGCCATCTCTAAGCTGGAAAAAGCTGCAAGGTATGGATCCACCTGAGAAGGTCAAGGGTGGGAGAATCAGCAACCTGAGGCCAGAGGGGTACATGCTGGATATGTCAGTGGTTAGGGAGCCTGCCAACATCACAAGTGCCTCACTCAGTGAGAGTGGGCAGGGCCCACCTCTACTCTATACTGGCCAGGACCCTGAAGGGGGAGCCATAGAGTCTCAGCGCTACTTTCTCCGAACAAGTTCTCAGTGGGTTAAAAGAATGTGTGACAAGAAAGAAAAGGGTTTCTCATGTCAAAAAAAGGAGAGGCACGGCCTTGAAGTGAAGAGGCCCCTAGAGCCGCAGGCAGCAGTGGCAGGTGAACTCGGAGTCATGCACCCTGAAAGATGCACTGAGGACAGGGAGCCACAAGCTTTCAGGTGAGGATCTCAACCTAAGTCTGAGGTGGCCATAGCCACCTCCAAGGAAGACAGCCCTGGCTCTGCTGGGCCACCAGGCTGGGTTATCATTGTGCTTTATCCATCAAGAGCAACACGTTTTTTTTTAATGCGAAAAAAATTAAAAATAAAAAAAAGAACAACTCAATAATAAAAATACAAAGAACCCAATTTTAAAAAATGGGCAAAGGACTAAAGAAGACAGGTAAATGAATTATAAGTACACGAAAAGAGGCTCAGTATCATTTGCCATCAGAGAAACACAAATCGAAACCACCATAAGATACTTCATATCCACTAGGGTGGCTATAATCAAAAAGACAGACAGGGCACCTGGGTGGCTCAGTCAGTTGAGCATCTGACTTCGGCTCAGGTAGTGATCTCACAGTTCATGAGCTCAAGCCCCACATCAGGCTCTCTGCTGTCAGTGTGGAGCCTGCTTCAGATCCTCTGTCTCCCTCTCCCTCTGTTCCTCCCCCACTCATGCTCTGTCTTTCTCTCAAAAATAAACATTAAAAAAAAAAGACAATAATAACTGTTGGTGAGGATGTGGAAAAATCGGAAACTCACATGCTGCTAGGGAGAACATAAATGGTGCAGCTACTTTGGAAAACAGTTTGGCAGCTCCCAAAAGAGGCTACACAGGGGCCTTACCACCCAGAAATTCCATTCCTAGGTATAAAAACAAGAAAGGTGAAAACACGGGTCCCCACAAAAACTTGTAACAAGTGTTCACGGCAGCATTACCCACAAGAGCCAAAAGGTGAAAGCAACCTGAGTGTCCATCAACCAGATGAATGGAGAAACAACATATAGAATATCTGGGCAACGGAATTAGTATTCAGCTGTAAAAAGGAATGAATCCTTAATTCATGCTACAACATGGATGGACATTGAAAACATGATGGTATGAAAGAAGCCAGTCACAAAAGGCCACATACTGTATGATTGCATTTATATGAAATACATAAAACAAGCAGATCTACAGAGACAGAAAGTAGCTTAGTGGGGGACGCCTGGGTGGCTTAGTTGGTTAAACACCCGACTTTGGCCCAGGTCATGATCTCACAGTCTGTGAGTCTGGGCCCCACATGAGGCTCAACACTGACAGTGTGGAGCCTACTTGGGATTCTCTGTCTCTCTCTCTCTCTCAAAATATAAATAAACTTAAAAAAAAAAAGAAAGAAAGAAAGAGGGGTGCCTGGGTGGCTCAGTCGGTTGAGCATCCGACATCAGCTCAGGTCATGATCTCACAGTTAGTGAGTTCGAGCCCCGCATTGGGCTCTGTGCTGACAGCTCAGAGCCTGGAGCCGCTTTGGATTCTGCGTCTCCCTAGAACTGAGGGGTAGGAAGAGTGGGGGGTAAATGCTAATGGGGATGGGGGTTTCCCTTTAGGGTGATGAAAATGTGACAGAATTCAATAGCAGTTCAACAGCAGGTGTGATAATTGCACACCTTTGAGAATAGACTCAAACCTACTGAATGGTACAGTTAAAATGAGTAAATTATATGATACATGAATTATATCTCAACAAAGCTTCTATTTACATTTTTTTGATGTTTATTTATGTTTTGAGGGCGGGGGAACAGGGTGTGAGCGGGGGAGGGGCAGAGAGAGAAGGAGACACAGAATCTGAAGCAGGCTCCAGGCTCTGAGCTGTCAGCACAGTGCCTGACGCGGAGCTCGAACTCATGGAACATGAGATCATGACCTGAGCTGAAGTCGGATGCCCAATGGACTGAGCTACCCAGGCGCCCCAACAAAGCTGCTATTCAAAAAAAGTGACACGGATCAGGCAAGGTCAAGCTCAAGGAAACAACATGATGTATTTGAAATGATTTCCCTCCCTCCCTCTATCCCATCCTTCCTTTCTTGAGCAGAAAACAAGCATCTCCAGTCACAGAATCTCAAGTACTGATAAACTGAGGGAGGGCATCACAGGGGTGTTTTCCAGATGCTTCCACAAAGGCCTCTGAGCCAATGCATAGAATTGTAAGAGGGGCCTGTGTAAGAAAGGTAAGAGGGGCCTGTGTCCTTTTTTGCCTCTTAGTTTTTGATTCTTTCTGGCAGTTAAGAGCTCAGTGCTAGGGAAGGCTTAAGCTGTGGGCAGGTGGCCTTGGCTGTAGGCAGCCTGACATGTGGACTCTGGGGCCGTAAGATACACAAACAGCAGAAGAGCATAGTCCCAGGAGAGAAATGTGACAGTGACCCAGGCTCTGAAAAGTATACAGGTGTCCCTATAGAAGCAGCCCCCACTTTGTCACCATCCACCAGAGGAGGCTTACCTGGTGCCAGGACGACAGGCTCAGGCTCCCCCCGGTTTCCATAATAGCAAACGACATCTCCCTTCTCTGTGCTGTAGACAGGAGGAGAGAGAGGGTCAGAAGGGAGCCATGGGGGGTTCTGATCTCTTACTGCCTGGCAATCCCCACGGCCCCATTCCCAGCACAGGGACAATGGCTCGCCATAGCCAGGGCAGGAGCTAGTCAGGGCTCCAGCCTCTCAGGGGCCTCTCAGGTAGGCGCTTTGAGTCTCCTGGCTCCTGACTCCCGGCCCACTGCAGGGACCAATGGCTTGGGAGCAGCCTGGGAGGGACAGCATCTAAAAGACCCTCCTGCCTCATTGAATGCTCCCGTGGCATGGGTACTTGCAGGCTCATGTGTCGATAACTGCTCTGTACCCATAAACACCGGTCACCACCCACACAGCTCATCTCTGGATACCTCCAGACAGAGAGGGATGCCCCAGGGTAACAGAGGCTTCAGAACAAAGCATCAAAGATCACATTTGCCTACTTTCATGCACTGCATGTACATTTAAAAATAGTTCAAAATGCTCAGAGCTGAAAATGTTCCCACTCCTACTAAATACCATAGCAAATCTTCCTACTAAGACTTAGAATTGCCTTCTCTGCAAACTGGAGAAGGACTCTTCCTGGCCTGTGAGCCGCCCTCCTGGAGGCACGGAGACCACCACACATGGGACCTGAGCCTTCAAGATGAACAATCGCAAAGACCAGGTGGGGCTACCGGGGAGTTCCACCGGCAATGCCCACTCTGGCCCCACATGGCTTCACATTCTGCTCATCTTCTTCCTCCCCACAGCTGCTGGCTCATTTCTTAAGCTATCTGGCTAATGACTTCAGGAATTTTGTTTGTAGGCAAACCTAGAAAGCATGAAGACCCATGGATTGGACACCAACTCTCCCCATGCCTAGTTAGGGACCAGCTATGATGATGATGGGATTCTTTTCTTCTCGGCCCTGACTTCTTCCCGGCACCTATCGCCAGGGCTGCTTGGTTACCACTGACTCCCTCTGGCCTCTGCCCTGCACACCTGGCCCTCGGGAATAACCCGCTGGGTTCCCCTGGCTGCCACCCGTCCTTGAGGGCTGTGTCTAGGGAGATATGGTCCAACCCTGTGGCCCCAGGAGCCAGGAGAGCTGTTCAGGCACTGATGGGCCCAAGTCCTACCTATAGGAGCCACCTGCCCATGCATGCATCCACTCAGAGCACAGGGCCCTCATCACCCAGCCACTTGACATGGCTGCTGAGCACCAAGTCCTGCTGGGTTACTGGTCTCCCAGACTGGATCAGATGTACACAGAACGACAGATAGGCAAAGTGGTCCCTGTACAGGGGGAGCATGGAGGGCAAGGGAACAAGTGTCTGTGCCAGCACCCACCTCCTCCCATGGACACTTCAGCCTCCACATCAATGCGACTATCCACGCGGCAGGTGTGTGTCCACATGCAGTGGACAATTAAGGCACAGTGGGCCTAGGGCTCCTTGTAGAAGGAAACAGGCTCAGGACAGGCATCTGGTCATTGGCAAACCATGGGGCACTGACCACCTACCCTGATGGAAACTGACGACCTCCACTGACCTCTGGGGCATTGGCAGCAGGGGCACACAAGGAGAGGGCAGCAGGGAGGGAGAATGTGAGAGATGGATGCCCACTTCACCGAAGGGCAAAATACACAAAACGCCTACAGTTCCTGGGCCACATCTCTGAAGCACAAGTCCTGTGGAAGGGAGCACAGGACACCCTACCCACCTTGTCGGGCTGTTCCCACAAATGCCTGAATCCTCCAGCAGCTCTGCAAGGCCTACTCAGAGAAATGCACATGGGCCCTGGGGCATCAGAGGTGGGAACACCCAGCCAGGGCCTCTCCACATTGGCCATCCTTCGTGGCTGTGACATTACCACTCCCCCACCTGACGTGATCTGCCTTATACACCAAGACTGTCAATAGCGTCTACTCTTCTGTCTGCACATTTGTCTGCACGCTTGTAGACAGGGCCAGGCGGGAGACTGGCACCTAACATGCAACCCCAGCCATCCCCCTGCTTCTGCCTGCCATCTGACCGCCAGCCCTAGGCACGGGCTCTGGGATCCCCCCCGCCAGGGACATGGGTCCCGCATGACTCCTGCTAACCTGCACCAAACACCAACAATTACTTCACCACAAAGCTCAGTGTCCGCAGTGGGAAGTGGACCACAGGCAGTGCCCGCTTCTCAACTGACACTCAGCAAATGCTGCTGACCAATAGGCCCTGGGCTACGGGCAGCCCTGTGGAGGTCCAGAGCAGGGTAGCTGGTGTCTGAGCTAATACAGGGTTGTGGCCAGGGTCCAGGCATGGGAGTCACAGAGATAAACACACTCTGAGAAGCCAGGCTACAGCCACTGGCGGCCCAGAAACACAGATGCTACCGGCTGGTGTCCAGTGGCACCACGGCCGTGCGTGCAGTGCTTCTTCCCAACCTGGTGCCCACCTGATGGGATGTGACTACTGTCTCCAGAGGCACCTGGACCCCCCAGCCAGGTGCCCAGAGAAGCACCACAAGACCCCAGCCCTATGTCACTCCAGCAGGGGTCTTAGCCATGTCAGCTGCCTGTCGGAGCTCAGCCACATCAGGTGTACACAGGGTGGTGGCTGTGAGGACGTGCCAAGTGTTGCACATGAAGGGCTCAGCACATCCCCCAAACAGCCAGGCAGGTAACTGCTGGCTGCTGCACCTCTGTGTGCCTCACGTGGACCTGGCAACATCCCCAAATGCCACTTTCCCACATGGCCCAGGCCCTCTGCTGGGTTCCAGCAGCCAGACTCCTAACTCTCAGCCAGCACAGGCACCCCTGAGGCTCCAGGCCCGTGCTTCCTTGGGGACCCTTCCACCTGCCTCTGCTCCTTGCCTACTTGTCTGACTCCAAGTAGGGAAAGACTTGCCCCAAACGCCTGTACAGGCGAGTGTCCATGTCCTCCGGTGACAGGGCCCGTGGGCAGCTGGGACAGCTTTGTTGCCCCTTGACAACTCCAGACAGGCCGAGGGAGCTATCCATTGAGTGCCTTGCAGAACCTGAAATGAGCTGTGCTGCAGGCTCAGACACGCCTCCCTGGAGAAGCCGCCGTGAGGCTCCAGTGCTCAGCAGCACCCGACCACACCGTGGTGCCGGGCTCCACACCAGTCAGCGGTGCTTGGACCTTCCTTCTCTAGCCTGGGACGCTTCTGCCACCAGAGAGCAGGGCATGTGAGGGGCAGCGCCAAAACAGGGGACTCCTTCGCCACAGACATGGGAAGACCTCATGCCTGGAGATGCCCACTGGAGTCATGCTACAGCTGTCGTGCAGGAGCTGGTGGCCCTCACGGCACCACAGAAAGCCCGAGCTCTGTTCGTTGAGTCCCCATGATAGTCGGTTGGTCCTCGGGACCCTCACCATGTCCAACAGGAGCAATGTCCCTGGGGAGGCCACCACAGTACCCCAAGCTTAGTGGCAGGGTGGGAACCCCACTTCCTGTCAAGCCCATGACCCAGCTCTGTGGCAGCACCCAGTGGGTTGCCATCCCCCTCCCAGCAGACCCACCTCAGGTCAGCTGCTATGAGGTTAAAGCCGTTGTACAGGTGGCCCTCCGCAGAGACCTTCTTCAAGTAGGACAAGCTGTCCATGTCTGTAGTCAGAAAGTGGGTCACAAGTTCACCTGTGGGTAGGGGACAGACACACGTGGCCAAGGCAGCAGGGCTGAGTCCCTCTTCATGGGGAGACTGACATGGGGCTGGTACGAGCTAAACACCACCATGCCAGCCATGTCTCGTTGACCTAGCAGCTAAGGAGGTCTGCATCAAGAACTCTGTTTTTGTTGGGTTTTAATTTTTTTTTTCTTCAATTATACCCCCTAATGAAGTACAGCATGAGGGAAAAAAATCTTCCGTGGGAACAATGTATGTCTTCCAAGGGGGTATTGCTCTGCAAACATTTGACAGGTGGGGAACAATGACGACAGTCAGAAGTGACACTTTGGTTGGGGCACAAATGTGGAGAGTGTTCCCTGAGAGGGGCAAACCCTATCTGTGCAGGTGGGTGCTGCGTGGGCCGGGCAGCAGGTGGTTCCCACAGTAATGGCAGCCAGTGGGCCTCAGGACCAGAAACACCCCTCTTCCCCTTCTTCCACCTCCTGTGTCTACATGTGCCCAAGGAAAGCCCACCCCCTGCCCTGCCCGCTCCACCACTGCCCCATGGTACCTCGGCCCCGGGCATCCCGGTCCTGCCGTGGTTGCAGGTAGTTGGTGAGCGCGGCCAGCTTCCCCCGTGTGCTAATGCCCAGCCACGTGCCTCCTTCCTTGCCTTCCTCCATGTCAAGTCCTGTGACAGATGACGGTGTCACCACCAGTAGCACTTACCACGGCCCTGTCCCTATGTCCTAGGGAGACACATAATCAGTCCAGCAGTCCTAGCTATGGGACAGGGGCTTGAACTCCTCATTGCAAGACAGCCCCAAAGCCCACAGGGCACATGAGAGAGACTCTGCCCCCTAGGATGACATCTGATACCCACAGGAGTCCCTGAAAGCTTGCAGTAAAACCTGGCACATGCAGAATGCATGCTGGTGCCTGGACCAGCATTGGGCTGGGAGCACGGTGTCAGCTCTGTCCTAGAAACGGCACCATGCCCCAATCCCACACCCTGGATCAGGTGCAGGGCCACTGGCTGTCCTCTCCCAGTAGGACACACAGGTCCTTAGGGTGGGTACTTCACTAGGAGTCCGGGGTATATCCAGGCCCACCTGTGAGCTTCATCCCCACCCCACAGGCCCAGGCCATGGTTAGTACTCCAAGGGGCCTCGCCACAGGGTCAGTGAGGCCCTTAAAGCCACAGGAAAGCATCTTACTAGACTAGAGGATCATTTTAGTTGAAGATTGGGGTAAAAGCAACTAAGTCATTAAAATGTCATTTTTATAATAATAAGTTATAACAATAAAAGAAATAAGAAATATAAAGATCAGAAAGGAAGAAGTAAAACTGTCTGTTTATAGACAGCAGGATAACATATAAAGAAAATCCAAAAGGAATCTACCCCCTCAACCAAAAAAAAATTTATATTTACATAGATAGATATAGATATAGATGTACAGATATAGGTGATAGAGATAGAGATATAGATATATAGATATATAGATATATAGATATATAGGTATATAGATATAGATATAGATATAGATATAGATATAGATATAGATATATCTAGGGGGCGCCTGGCTGGCTCAGTTGGAAGAGCTTATGACTCTTGATCTCAGGGTCCTGAATTCAAGCTCTACTTTGGGTGTAGAGATTAAAAAATAATAATAATAAATTAATTTTTAAAAATCTATGAGAACTAGTAAGTAAACAGTAGCAAAATCAGAAAATGAAAATTTAATAATACCATTTACAATAGCACTAAACCAAACCAAACCAAAAAGTAGGAAAACATTTAAAGAAAAATGTGTAACACCTAAAGACTAAAAACCACAGAGCAGCGCTGAGAGAAGTCAAGCAGCTCTAATTAAGAGAGAAAAATATGTCCTGTTCTTCAACCAAAGACTCAATATTGGTAAGATGACAGTTCTCTCCAAATGACTAAAAGAGTGAACAGAACTGAAATTCAAATTCCAGCAAGCTTTCTGTTTTATAGAAATTACTACACTGACTCTAAAATTTATGTGCATACACAAAGAAGTCAGGATGGATAAAGAAGTTCTGAGATAGAACAAAGCCGGAGGACTTAATCCTGCCTAATTTCAAAACTTGCTTAAAAACCTGCAGTAATCAAGACAGTGTGGCGTTGGCATCAAGACAGAGGAACAGATCAATGGGACATGAGAGAGTCTAGAATAGACCCACACACATGTGTTCAACCAAGTTGCCCTAGGAATGCAACAGGGGAAAGAGTATCTATTCAATAAATAAGACTAGAAGAACTGGGGAGATGTAGTAGGAGATAGGAACCTCAAACCCTACCTCACACCATGTACGAAAATGTAAGATGGGGCACCTGAGTGGCTAAGCGTCTGAATCTCGATTTCGGATCAGGTCATGATCTCAGGGTAGTGAGATAGAGCCCCGTGTTGGGTTCCATGTTGAGCCTGGAGCCTGGTTGGGACTCTCTTTCTCCCTTTCTCTCTGCCCCTTCCATACGCGCGTGCACGTGCTCTTTCTCTCTCTCAAGATAAATAAATAAGCATTAAAAAAAAGTGCCATCAGGGCCTCATCCCCCTCGTCCCCCCCCCCCACTACAGCCTCCCAATCATGCCCTGCAACAGCGACATGCACAGACTGCCCCATCCCCATGACCCCCTCCCTTTCCATCCTAGCCCAAGAATGGCCAGCATGGTACTGGCCAGGCCCGTAGGTTCCCCTCAGAACCTCATCACATAGCCCCTCAGGCCTGCCCCTTCACTTCTGGGAGAGCCGTGGTTGGCCCAGCTGAGGACCCCACACACAAGCCACCCCCTTCACACAGATTACTGTCCTGCGGTGCCTAGAGCTTACATACAGGGGTCTCCTTGCCAGTCCCAGCCCACCCCTCAGTTCACATGTCTCCTGTGCAGCTTCTGATGAGGCCAATACACAGTCCAGAGCCCCAGCCTCTTCTCCCTCTTGCACTCAGTGAGTGGAGCCTCCTTCACAGACTCACAACAACTTTCCCCACCACCTGCCAGACTTCCTGTCCACAACACTGCCCTTCCTTAGTCTCCCCACTCCTGTCCTCCCACATGGCACCAGGACGATCCAGCCTGGGCAGGGTTTTCCTCACACAACCACCTGACCAGTCTACACAGGAGGCCTTCCATAGAAGTTCCACAGTCAAGCTTTTAAAAAATTTTTTAAGGTTTTTAAAACTTTTAAAGTTTTTGTTTTGTTTTGTTTTGTTTATTTACTTATTTTGAGAGAGAGAAGGAGACAGAGAATCCTAAGCAGACTTTGGGTTGTCAGCCATGAGCCCATTGTAGGGCTCAAATTCATGAACTGTGAGATCATGACCTGAGCCAAAGAGTCGGATGCTTAACCAACTGAGCCAACCCAAGTGCTCCCAGTCGAGCTTTCAGCTACCGCAGGCAAAGCAGGGCACACACAGCCTCCCCAGGCCTCTGAGGCCACCCACTCAGCCCACTGGGCACCTGAGCATCCCTGTCAGCTCTGCCAGGCTCTCTTGTGCTTCCCTGATGCCTGGCTTACAGACAGATGGACCCCTGGCCTGGCCAACACCTGTCCACATCTTTCTAAGTAGACCCCTGCCTGCCCCATGGGCAGGAACTGCACTCTAAGGGACTCAGGGAGGCTGCCACCTGGACTGGCAGGAGACATGACTGTTACCTCCATGACAACTCCTCAGGCAGTTCCCATCTGAATATGCCCCAACCAAGCCTCTACTCCCCAAATTCAGGCCAGTTCTGGAGCAAGGGGTGCTGGTGTGTAAACAGAAATGAGTGCAGGTGTGGGGCACCTGGGTGGCTCAGTCAGTTAAGCGTCCTACCTCGGCTCAGGTCATGATCTCATGGTTCGTGAGTTTGAGCCTCATATCAGGCTCTGTGCTGACAGCTCGGAGCCTGGAGCCTGCTTCAAATTCTGTGTCTCCCTCAATCTCTGCCCCTATCCCGCGTGCACACACACACTCTCTCTTTCTCTCTCAAAAATGAAAAAACATTAAAAAATTTAAAAAACAAAAAACAAAAAACAAAAACATGGAGGCATAAGTGCAGTCATACAAGCACACACACACAACTATGATGCTTCATAGAGTGATCGAGTGTGAACCTGCATTTCATACACACCCAACCATATGCCCACAGTGAAAAGATAAATCCAAATAAAACCAACTGATCCTTCCAGCTACTTTTGTGGGAATCCACAACACATGAAACCATGTGGACAGTGCTGGGTAAACAGTTCTGGGGCTGCTTGCCCCGATGCTGGCCTCAGACCCCAAACTGGGAGCTTGCCCCATGAGTGTCCACTTACTCATTCCACATTTATACTCAGAAGCAGCACCAGGAACAGATAAAACCACTTGGGGGCGCCTACTTTCTGCCATGTTGTGGCCACCCCCCTGGGAGGAAAAACTCACCACTGAGAACCTCATTGTTGTTCCCCCAGAAGTCTGCTAACTTGGATGGTCTGTGGTAAAATTCATCCCTGTTGGCCGCCAAGATGAGCCTGAAAGAGAAAGGATGACTAAGGGTCTCAGGGGAAAACAGAAAAGCCATGTTTTATTTCTCCTGTTACCAAAGAATTCGCCTCAGTAGCAACATAGGCAAGTCCTAGTGAGGACAGGAACCCTCAGGAGACAAAGGTCAGTGATGGCACCAGATAGGGCTGTTTCCTAGGGAGCCTCTGGCCAAGAGTGTGCCCCAGGGCCCTGCCAAAGAAACAAGCAGATGCTGGGTGAAGGTACGTATCCCATCCCACCCTGCATATTCCTACCCACCCAAAAAGGGCCACAAGATCAGGGCCTACGCGGGGGAGGGCTCTGAGCAGCTGGCACCAAGCATGTCCCAGGTGCTCAGGTGGCAGAGGTACTCCCCCTCTGTCCATGTGTTCCTTCCCCTGAGGCCACCCCCAGTGAGCCCGTGAACTTCCTGGAAGTGTAAGCATGCCTCTCAGAAGGGCCCTGGGGACGCGTGTAGCCGGCAGCCAAGCGCAGGAACTCTGGAAGCTGCTGTCCTGTGTTCTGGGGTGTTTGGGGAAAGGAAGCGCATAACGTAAGGATTTCCGCGTTTCTCTAGATTTTTGCATTATGAATCAAACAAGTATTTTGTGGGCAAGTAGAAAAGATGTCCGTGTTTTCAAAAGAGTTCTAGTTCTAGTTTCAAAAGTTTCTAGTCAGCTTTGCCATTTAAAATATAATAAGGCCATAGACAGTGACTGAATGGAAGGGGTCCACCCCTGCTACATCCATGAGACCTCTGGGTCTAGGAAGTGACTGCCAAAGGGTCCTGAACACCTTGGGCAGGTGCACAGAGGACGTGGAGCCAGGAGCTATGGCTTGGCAGCCTGTGGCCATGCTGGGGTTAATATGTGGTCAGATCCTAAAAAGTTTCCAAAAATAATTTTTGATTTTAATCTTAGATTTTTATGAACATTTGCTTGTGGTGAAATGTGAGTTAACAAAGAAGTTCATAAAACTGAAAGTGAAACTGGCACTGGCACCACAGCCCAGGACCACAGATGTGCCTTCATCCTGTGCACAGAGGGTGAGCACCCAACTCTGCACCTCCACAAGCACCAACATGGCCAAGGACTATGGATGGCCATCAAACCCTCTGGGTCTGCCCTGGGAGTCTCACCACCTTAAAGACACCTGTCTGGCCTGCGATAGCTCTCTATCCCGACACAGTGGTCCAGGTCTCAGGGATAGGCCCCTGCGGGGGGGAGGTCACTGTCCCTGATACGAACCCCAGCCACCCATAGAACAATCTTCTGTAGCTCCACGTGCCAGACCCCAGCCCCTGGCTGAGGCAGTCAGCCTTAGGGAGAAGCCAGCTGGGCCCAGACCCCTGCCTCCTGCCACATCTACTCTGTCCCTTTCTTCTGCGACTGAATTTCAGATCCAACCTGGCTGGCACTGCTCCCACAGGTTGCTTCTGTGGGCCGGGCATCCCACCAACCCCTGTGGGTGGAGGTTGTTTCTTGTGGTCAGGAAACAGTGTTCTCCTTCAGACACCCAGCACCCCTCCTCTGCTCACTCATCCCGATACCTGTGGGGAGAGGGGGCTGCAGAGGCCAGGAGGCTGGGAGGCCAGGAAGGCAGCACCTGAATTAAGACTGGTGATGTTGGCTTCTGGTTCTGATTCTTACATAAGTCTCCAGAAAAGGAAAAATTGAGGGGGAAAAAAAAAAAAAAAGCTGACTGAGCAGAACCTTCTGTCCTATGATTCTCAATTCCTATTTTTAAACATGGAGCAGTGACATGCATTTGTTATTAACTAGAAATATTAACTGCTGGGTTATTTTTGTCGCAAGAGTCGCTATTTAGCTGAATTTCTAGTGGTTTGCTGGGGATTTCATTAAATACCTAATTCGGAAACATGTGGGTGTGATGAGTACCCACATCAAGGCTCCAAGTAAGAGAAAGTATTCCCTCACTCACCACTTCTGGGTACTTCAATACCAATAAAAGTCTATCTGTGCCATAGCACCCAGGGGCAGGGCATAGGCCAACCACAGTCAGGGGCTCTGAGGACAGCAAGTCACCCATGGCTTTGTTTTGTTCTAATAACTGAAACTGCTAATTATTCATCACCAACGGGCACTCCTCACCCTGCTACTGAGAGTGTCTGTGCATCACCTGGGTGTGGGTCTGTGCCCCATCTGGGAGGTGGGTCTGTGTCCCACCTGAGGGGGTAAGTCTGCGCACTATCTGGGGGAGTGAGTCTACACACCATCTGGGGGGATGAGTCTGTGTATCATCTGGGGTTAGTGTGCACCATCTGGGATGATGGAGTCGGCTCACCATCTTGAAGGGGGGGTGTCTGTGCACCATCTGGGATGGTAGAGTCTACATACCATCTGGGGGGTGAGTCAGTGCACCATCTGGGGGAGGGGTGTGTACCATCTGGGGGATGAGTTGTGCACCTCTAGAAGCTGAGTCAGTATACCATCTGGGGTGGGCCTATGCACCATCTGGTGGCGGGGGGTGAGTCTGTGCACCATTTGGGGACAGTTTAGTGTCAGGTAGCAGTTGCATGGGCCCATGGCCTAGTGATGTCACCAGCAGTGACATGGAAGCCCCCAGAAGGATGTGACAGCTCACCCAGCAGCCCCTACAGTCTGGAGCCAATAAAGGGAATTAGCTCTGGAGTCTAAACAAACATTTTGATAAAGATGGTGGTTAGGTGATAGCCAGGACGGTGTTACCTGATCAGGAGTGTACTGGTTTTCTATGTGGCCTAACAAATTGCCAAACATTGCGGCTTAGAGCAACACCTACTTCTTATCTTAGTCTGCAGTCAGGAGTGCAGGCCAGGCTGTGCTGGGTACTCTGCTCAGGGCCCCCTGAGGTGGCACTCGAGGTGCCGACTGGCAGGGTCTCACTGAGACTTGGCATCCTCCTTACGTTCCTGAGGTTACTGCAGAATTCCCATCCTTGGCTGGGGTCACACTCAACTCCTGGAGGCCACCCCTGGTTCCCGACTGTGGGCCCCTCCAAGCATGGCAGCTAACCTCTTCAGGAGGGGCCTGGTCCCACTTGGGGGCTCTCCTGACTGGGTCAGACCCATCCAGGATCGCTCTCATTTGATGAACTCCAAGTCAACTGATTAGGGACTTGTATTACATTGGCAAAATCCCTTCACATTTAGCCCCATGGTCCCACACACAACTACGAGAACAGATGACACAGGTATGTACGCAGGGGCAGAAATCTTGGTGGCCATCAGCCTGCCACAAGGGTTATGGGAGCTCCCATTTTACTTTGTATAGCTTGTAGGGTATGACTTTTTTTTGAAAGAGGATATACCCCTTTACAATCAGGGAAATAACTGGAATCCCATGGGAATACAGCTGCCTCTATGGAGTGAGGTCACTTGGGACCCTGGGGCAAGGCTGCAGCCCACACAAAACTTCTAAGTCAGCATCTTATAGGCTGCTAACATAATTTCTTATCTGTTATGCTCCCTGCTGGAGTGCTGCAGATATTGGTACTAAAATTAAAAACAAGCAGAACCAACAGGCACTCAGACAGTCCTCACACTGGGTAACTGTCACCAAAAAATGGAGGTTCTAAGTGGCAGGTAACAACAGGCATGGAAGGCAGAGGCTGGGACCACCCAGGGGAATCACACCCCTGGGCAGGGGTCATGATGCACCATGTCAGGGGTGACCCCAGGAGAGAGTGACACTCAAGGAGCCCACCTTTCCAGGGCCAGCTCAGCACCAAGAAGACAGACAGGAAGGCCCAAGGGCTCTTGGAGGGTCATGCCAGGGAAGTGCCTGGAGGGGAGGGACCAGTGGAATGTGACATGGGGATGGCTGCCACCTCTGGAGGGATGGGCATCCCCAACAGCGAGATGCAGTGACATGGCGGATGGGAGGTGTAGACCCGTGGGATCCATGACACCAGGGCCCAGCCCAGTATCAGGCCTGGAGATGTTCTGCAGAAGGTGCCATGCTCACATTCACTCCCTGAGCACGTGCTGCGCTGGCTCCCCCCTCCCTTCCTGGGCCCCCTGAGTGCCACTCAGCAACAGACTATAACTGCTACATCTGGGCAGACAGATCACAAGATACATGCTGTGCAATGGGCCACACTTTCTCTTGCGGGAAAACAGAGGATATGATGCTTGAATGAGGCCCAAGAGAAGAAGAGATGCTTCAGGAGCCACATCTTTCACAACAGGCCAGCAAAGTGGCAACATCGCTGGGTCAGTCCTAGGAGGGCATGACAGGGACAGGCTCGTCTTCCAGAGACTGACTTCTGGGAAGCCAAAAAACACATTCCCATGAGATCAGCATCTGGCAACGGCAGAGCCATGGATGACACTGCCCACAGCATCAAAAGTGAGGATGTTTCAGTCTTTTCTGTAGGGCAGAGAGGAAACGTTTAAGTTAATATTTACATATGCAGTTGACCGCTGAATACAGGGGTTAGAGGCATCAACTTCCCTCCCTGCACAGTCAAAAATCCACATATAACTTTCGACTCCACCAAAACTTGACTACTACTGGCCTACTGTTCACCACAAACCTCACCAATTATGTAAACAGTTGATTCACACATATTTTATATGCTATGTGTATTACATACCATATTCTTAGTATAAAGTAAGCTACCGAAAATAAAGGAGCACACGACTCTTGATCTAGGGGCAATAAGTTCGAGTCCCACATTGGGTATAGAGATTACTTTAAAAAAAAAAAAATTAAAATCTTAAGGGCACCTGGGTGGCTCAGTAGGTTAAGTATCCGACTTTGGCTCAGGTCATGATCTCGCAGTTTGTGAGTTCAAGCTCCGCGTCAGGCTCTGTGCTGACAGCTCAGAGCCTGGAGCCTGTTTCGGATTCTGTGTCTCCCTCTCTCTCTCTGCTCCTCCCCCACTCATGCTCTGTCTCTCTCAAAAATAAATAAACATTAAAAAAATTTTTTTTCAATTAAGAATCTTAAAAATATTTATAAGGAACAGAAAATACATTTACAGTACTGTACTTTAAAAAATCTGCATGTAAGTAGACCTACACAGTTCAAATCCATGTTGTTTAAAGGTCAACTTTATATGGCAATGATGGCCACCATTCCAGCTATGAAAGTCCCCTTTGGGGCACCTGAGTGGCTCAGTCAGTTGAACATCTGATTTCAGCTCAGGTCATGATCTCCCAGTTCATAAGATCGAGCCCCATGCTGGGCTCTGCACTGACAGCATGGATCCTGCTTCTCTCTCCCCCTTCTCTGCCCCTCCCCCGCTCATGCACACTTTCTCTCAAAATAAATAAACAAATATTTTTTAAAAAAAGTCCCCTCTACAATCATCTGACCTTGGAGCAACACTGACTTCAGGGATGAGCGTAACCCACAAATAAAAACAGGTACTTCCCATTACACTGAGGGTCAAGAGGCTACTGAACACGTGATGATATTGAGGGCGCCCAAGAGAGCGCATGGAGCACAGGGTCTTCAATGGGTCCCAGCCCTGTGTACCAGCTTTATGGGCAGTAGAGTCCAAGTGGATGGTGGCACTAGCACCTGGCTTGTCTGGCTTGGCGCAAAAGGACTTGGTCTGGACAGCACTCAATGATGACACACTGTGAAGACATAACTCTGCCACCAAACAGGACACGGGCTGACATGGCTTGGGAAGCCTATTGCATGGCCATCAAAGATACTTGAGGTAATCAATTGGGCAGTTCTTCAGAAAGTCAAATACAGACTTGCCATATGATCCAGCAATTCTGCTTCTGGGTACATACACAAAAAAATGGAAAGCAAGACTCGAACAGACACTTGAACGCTAATCTTCACGGCAGCGTTACAGCCAAGAAGTGAAAATAGTCCAAGTGTCCATCAATGGATGAATGGATAAAAATACAGTCCATGCATACAATGGGCTGTTACTCACCCGTAAGAAGGAAGGAGATTCTGACAATACTACACCAGGGATGGACCTTGAGGACACTATGCCACGTCAAACAAGCCAGTCACAAAAAAATATTATGATTCCACTAATGAGGTCCCCAGAATAGTCCAGGTCATAGAGACAGAAATTAGAACTGTGGTTGTTAGGAGCTGGTGGGAACAATGGAAAGTTAGTGTTCAGTGGAGACAGAGTTTCATTTGGGGACAATGAAGAGTTCTGGAGATGGACGGTGGGGATGCTTGCACAATAATGTGAATGTGCTTAATGCCACTGTGCTGGACACTTGTAAATGGTTAGAACAGCACGCACTCCCATTCCTGCCAGTTAATAGATGGGGGTAAGATGAAGACACAGCAGCGGATGTTAAGGCGGCAGGCAGAGGCTGGTGCATCCCAGGCCAGGGCAGGGATGGCTAAAGCAGGAGGGAGCCCAAGTAAGGGGCAATGGGGCAGGCCCTGCTGGCCCAGATGGCTCCTGGCAGCACTGCATAGCCAGGATCTCCCCATCACGCTGATGGCCCCAGAGCCTGGCCTGCTCCCCATTTCACTGCAGGCACCGGGAGCCCCTCTGTAATCTCTGATGAGCCTAGGCTCGGCTCACCAGGTGTCTCTTCACTGGCCCTGCTGCAGTGTACCTCCCGAGGCAGCCTCCTCCTTGCTCCTCCCATCCTTTTCTCACATCACAAATGTACAGAAGCGCAGATACCAAGGGCCTGCAGCCCACCCATTCTCATGGGCCAGACAGCCCCACAGCAAGAACAGGACCAGCCACCAGAAGCCCCTCTTGCCCTCCCACAACAGGGAAAACACCAAGTGTATTTGGTCAGTCACCAGAGGTGGCATATATAGTTTTTGGCTTAGAGCTTTGAAATACACTGGAGAGAAACACTGAGGCCATCTTGAATCACAACCCATGAATCACTATAAGGAGAGGTCTTAGCAGTGATGCACAGGTCCTGAGCGAAAGCAAGAGACCTCCTTCCTCCTCCCACACTTGCAGGAGATTGGAGGTAACCTTCAGAAACAGCATATCTAGTGAGGCTGCCCCTAAATCTAGAAGTAATGATATAGCCAGCAACAGACTCAGTAACTGTCAGACTGCTATCAAAATGTGTGAGAAATTCTGCATTTGTCAGGTGGAAGGAGAGTCATTTTATCAGTGTGTAAGAGTTCATGTGAGCATAGAAGGGCACACATGAAACCTCAGTAGCAAGGGGGTAGATTGTGTCAGTTATCCATTTATTATGTCTCAGCCCCAAATTTGCCCTTCATTTTCTCCTCATGATAAAGGAGCTGAACTTTGTGGCTAGTATCATATTAGGTTTTATCAGTAGAGGGCACTGGAGAGACACCGCAGGTGGAGAGGCTTCTTTTCCTGGATGCAATGTGCTTCCTCAGGACATTCCCGCAACATGTGTGGCTTCCCTAAGATCAGTCCAGATACACTTGTGGCTTCCCGCATGCACCCAGTGGCCAGCGCCTTCCCCCAGCATCCTCTTGCAACAGTTGCCAGCACCCTAGAGGGCAGACTCCAAGCAAGTTCTGCTGCCCGTGGCACCCCAGAGATTACTTTGTTATCTAGTGCGCCATGGCTGTGCCCCCAGCAAGGTCTGAATCTCAGCCTGGGGGCGAGGACAGGGCTCTGCCCAGGGTATTCCAATCCTGTTACAGTTAATAATTCTGTCTGTTACACTTCCCTGCTTAAATCACTGCACCTGGATCCCACCCACTGCATCCTGACTCATACAGCTCATGCTGCTGGGGGCTAATCAGGGTCAGCTCCAGGACTCTGGCCTGGCCCCTCTGTCCACTCCTCTGCATGAAGGAAACACTGGACACTCTTCATTCCCCAGCCCCTGGCCTGGAATGAGTTTCATTAAGCACAGTTAGGCAGCATGGTGTCTGTGTAATTCTGCATGGTGACTCAAATCTGAGAAGTTAGTCAAAATCGTTCAAATAATTCCTGGTACAGATTTTAAAACAATGAACACTTCCCAGGCAATTGTACTAGTGATCAGTTTCGAATGTCACTTTTGGCTGTGGGCTACCTCTCAGCCTCAGCCTGGATAAACTTGGATGGATTCCCACTGGGGTGACCTGGGAGATGGAGGGGCACCATCCAGAGCCCAGGGTCATGGGGAGGAGCAGGGAGAACTGGATCACGTCTCACCCCTCTCTGGCCTCAGTTCCCCACCTCCTCTGCTGGTCCCCCAGCTTCCCCACCCCCCCCCCCCATCCTCATTCTCCAGCTCAGGACTGACAGACCCTACGTGTTAGCACCAGCACCCACACTTCCCACTGGCAACACAGACCAGCCAGTCCAAACTGGGCTCTTAGTCATCATCATGCCAGCTCTGTTGCCCCTGGTGCCCCTACAGAGACCACAGAACTGCACTCCCACCTGGACCCCATTGCTCCTCTGTCCTGCCTGCACAGTGACTGTTAGCAAAGTCTCAGCACCTCTGCACGTCAGTTCAGAGCTCCTACCAGCAAGGGGTATTCTCTGCTGTGCCCCACACTGAGTGACCACTGTTGGACAGGACAGGCCCAGGCTGTAGAGCCAGTCCCTACACAGGCACTATGCCAAACAGAGGACAGAAGACACAGAGCAAGGGGGTTACCTGTAAGCATTTTTGGAAACAGGGCGAGGATCAAACTTAAAGAAGATGATGCACATGGGTCCCTGAGAGCAGCTTTGTTCACACGGGGCCACACAGTCTGCGAAAAAAGGAAAAAAAAATGCATTGAGTAAATGGCAGACAACAGAACACTGCCCCCTCCCGAACCTGCAATGCTCCCTGGCCCAGAACAGAACCACCTCTGTGATATCCCTGACCCTCACCGACATGGCAGAACCACGTGCCAGACACTGTGACACTCACCAGCACTACATAACCATCTCCTTAAATGTTCACACATATCAGCACAGGCCAGACTGTCCCCTGATGCCTACAATGCTCACTGGCCCTTGACACACCACAGGAGAGTGGCCATGGCAGCAAGAACAAGAACCACGTGGGGGGGGGGGTGGTGAGGTGGGGGCAGCAGGTGGGTACCCTCCCACACCACACCTGAGTGGCTTTGTGGTTTGCTCCATGCCCACCACCCAGATTGATCCATCCTAGCCCCTGGAAATGGCACCAATTCCAGCCCCCCAGCCCCTCAAGGCAGGGCTGTATCATATCTAACCGGCCTGGGGATGCTCTGCAGCAGTGACCACAGCAGGCCCTCAGCACATGCCCTCATGACAGCACATACAGAGCCAGGGGACCCAGAGGACCCAGAGGACCCTGCACACCCATGCAAGCAGGTGCAGACAAGAGGCAAAGCACATGTGCTAGTGATATGGACATGCATCCAGGTGCTGGGGAGTGGGGACTCAGTGCATACCTTTGCACACACAGGCCCTGTGCCTGGGGACCTCTAGGACCAGCAGGTCTTTTCCCAAACGAAGTTGAGAACAGAGATGAGATCCTGAGGCCACTGACCTGGGATGAGGTGACTTTGAGGGTCTCTAGTCCTGTATGTGTGCATGAGCCAGGGCACCACTCCAGGGCACAGCCAGCTCCTACAGCCATGAAATGGATAGCAAAGAGGCTGCATAGATGCCCTGACCAAAAAGATGCCCCCAAAAGAACCTCACGGGCAAGTATGTGCATGTATGTGAGGTCTGAAGGTCTGTGCACATGTGTAAGTATAAGGACATGTCTGTGTATGTGTGCACATGTGTGCTTCTGCACGTCTGCATGTGTGTGTGTGACTGTGTGCATGTGTGTGTCTAGAGGAGGCAACTGAGCTCCAAGCACGTTAGCCTGGGGTGCCCTAGGATTGGGGAGGGTCTGTGCAGTAGCCTGTCCCCCAAGAGTATTAAGCACACAGTGCCTACCAGAGCAAGGTCTGGGCTCTGCCCTGGGTGGGAGAGGGATCACATCTGTAAAGAAGGTCTATGAGTTGGCCCCCAGCTCATAGAGAAGGTAGAATGAGATGCCCAGACACTGCCCATCCTCGCTCCAGGTTTCAACATAAACCATCAACACTCTGCCTCTCCTGCCCCTCTGCCCCCAAGCCTTGGAGCAGCCACACAGGGGAGGGGACCAGCCTGCTATGAGGGGCACTGGCACAGTCCACCCCCCAGGCATGGGAGCAGCAGGAGTAGGCCAAGGATGGCTCCAGCTCACTGCCCCAAGCTAGGGTCCCTTCCATCCATACACAACAGTTCCAAGAGAAGCCTACCCCAGCCGTGGGGGTGGGTAGGAACTGAAGAGAGCTTAGAGCCCCTCTCTGATGCCAGTGCAATTGCTCCCAGTTCTTGGGTCTGTGAAGTAAAACATTTTGTTTCAGGACTCACAGAAGGAAGTTCCCACCACAACAATCCTGCCATCGAAGCTGTGGCAGTACCCAAGAGTGGGAGGGTGGGTGGACAGGCGGCAAGGGAGCTGGTGACAGAACACAGAAGAGCCAAGGAGGGGCCAAAGCCTGAGGCTGGCACTATGGACACAACCACAGCTCAGAGCCACCTGTAGGTCTTCGTGTGGATGACACCATGTCCCTACCTCTCCATTCATTTCTGCTTACTGGTCTGGCAGGGATGGGAAGTGAGGGGAGGGAGTCAGGGAGAAAGGATCCACTCTGCTAGCCACCACTGGCTCCCACAGGCCCTCGAGGGACCCCCACAACTCAGCCCCAAGTTCCTCCCTGTCCCCAAAGGTACGGACATTGGTGATACCTCAGGGGAACAATCCCTATCTTCAGCAAAGCCCTTGGCTGTGCAGGTGAGACGTCACCATGGTGACCAGTGCCACTGCAGAAGTGCAGGATGCTGGGAGATGAACAGCTATGTGAGATGGGCTGCTGGCCACTGGCCCCCACAGGACAGAGCCAAAGGCAGTGCCTGATGTGGAAGAGGGCCCCGAGTTGACAGGAGCAGGCTGGGTTCCCACCCCTGGGTGCCCTGGTAGTGCCCACTAGGGCCATCATCGTAGGGTCACCTGATATCAATACTGGTGGGCAGGCTGTTGGGACTGACCCTTGTAGCAAAAACAACTCAAAATGCTTAAAACAATATGCAAAAATCTTAAAAGCAGCCAAGAACTAACAAAGTCATGCAGGATTTAGGCAATATCTCAGAGAAGATGAAGACCCAGAGAGGAAAGAAAGCAGAGTACCCTGGCTATGATTCCTGTCCTGAGGCACTGGTCCATCTGGGCAAACCGGACTCTGGTGACCATGGAGCTAAGTGAGACCAAAGACAAGGCCCAGGGCTGCCCCAAGATGGGAATGAAGTAGGAAACCCACCCCCTCCCTCCACCCCGTCAGGGTGAAGCTGGGCCTCTGAAAGGCAATGCTCCTAGGGTAAGGATGGACTATATCCACAGCCACCCCAAGGGGCCACAGGGACAGCACACAGAAGGGGAGAGAATCCCTGAGAAGCCACATGAGCACAGCCAGTCCGCACTGGGGGTCCAGGGATCCTCATGCCAAGACTTGGTTTGAGTGGCTCCTGCACGGGTAAGTGCCCTCAGGCACCTGGCAAGCCAAAGTTCTCATCTTCATGCTAAACCTCCAAGAAGGCTCACAAATCATTTCAAGGACAAAGAGAAGGACAGTCAGAAAGAACCACATAATGAAACAAAGCACCATAAGAGCCAGCAAAAAGTGATCCCCACATGTCTAGTAAACCAACCATGCTCTGACTGCAGAAAAAGCTTGAGAATATGTGCAGCAAAAGTACATGAGACAGAGTAAATCAGGAGGTTCACAAAGCACTGGAGAGGACTTTGAGAAATCAGAAGCTATAGTAACCATGAATTAAAACTCAGCAATGGGGGCACCCGGGTGGCTCAGTCGGTTAAGTGCCTAACTCTTGACTTTGGCTCAGGGCATGATCTCACCATTTGTGAGTTTAAGCCCCTCATCGGGCTCTGTGCTGACAGCGCAGAGCCTGCTTGGGATTCTCTCTCTCCCTCTTTCTGCCCCTCCCCTGTGCGCTCTCTGTCTCTCTCTCTCTGTCTCTCTCTCTCTCTCTGTCTCTCTCTCTCTCTCAAAATAAATAAACTTAAAAAAAAAAAAAACCCCACCTCAGCGGTGGGTTCTAAATTAGCAGATTAGACACAGCTAATGAGACAGACCAACTTGTCCAGAACGCAGTACAGGGAGGTAGGAAGCATGTGGCACCTCCTGGGGACCTAAGTGTCCCACCTGCCACATGGCTGTAGCCCAGCACCGAAGACGTAGGCCTTCTCACCCCCAGGGAGCTGGTCTCTCCCACAAACGAGAATTCTCCAGGTGAGGAGGCCAACTGGCACTGTCTATGGCAACCAGACCAACCATGGTCAGTGGGGGAAACCCTGCCAGCCCATCACTTCTGAAATCCCACCTACCCGAAGCCCCGAGACAGAGGGCTGTTCTGAAGGCTGCTCCCCCAGGGACATGCTGCCCCACCAGGGACATGCAGCTCTGGGTTGTCAGAAGAGGTCATCATGTCTTGGCCTGCTGTGCACCTCTCTGGGCTGTGTGCCCAGTTACTGAGCAAGGCCATTGGCCGGGAGCAGCTCTGGCTACTGAAGCTCACAAGCCAGAAGCAGAGCCCTCCAACTTGGCTGTAGGACCTCACCATCCTAGCCAGCCTGTGTGGGTGGCAGACCAGCCCTCCAGACAGTGGTAGTGGGGAGGGCTCTGCGGTTGGAGGAAAGGCCACTGATGAGTCTCCAGGCAGCCTGGCGCCAGAGTTGTGGGCACAAAGCCCAGGGCTGCGGCCTCGATGAAGACGTGGTCATTGGGAGGGAAGGACCAGAGGAAAGCCAGCCCCTGGGGAGGGGACCATCAGGAACTGCCTTTCTCTCCAATCCCTCACCCCCCACTCAAGCCAGGCCCGCTGCCCACCGGCCCCACCCCTTCGCGGCTTCACTTCCCACCATGCCAGCACCCTCCTTCACCTGGGCAGGTCCCATGGGTGCAAGGCCCTTTTCCCAGCATGCCCCCACCCAGGCCCTGATGAAATGCTACCTGACACTCTGTTTGTTGGGCCACCTTCAGGGCTGACTTTCCGGGCTCCCAGAGCAAGCTCTGGAGACAGCCACCACGGGCTGAACACAGGATAGGCGGGAGGCTGGAACCGCCAACAGTGGCAAACAGTATCCTGCCCCCGTTGCTGTATGCCTGCCTGCCTGGCAACTTGGGACACTAAGAAAACACTGCTCTCCACTTTCCACAGTTCTGAGGCTGGCACCGTGGGAAAGGGAGGGGGAACGGCTTCAATAGACCCCACCATGCCAGGTGGGGCTGGGGCTCATCCATGCTAGGTGGCTTCTCTGCTTGTTTTGGGGAGCTTACCCTCAAAGGACACCAGAGCTGGTAAAATGTGTAAGGGAGGGTGGTGTCCTGGGCAGAAGCATGCCTGGGCTCAATGACATCCTCACCCCACTGGTCCCCACCTCTATGAGGCATGCAAGCCCAAGACTTCATGGAGTATCTGGATGCCCATGGAAGCCCATAAGCCAAGGCTCACCCCAGAGAGCCAGGGCCAGCCCACAGCTGGAGGAAGAGACAGGCAGGAGGGTGCTGAGGGGGTCCGATTAGGAGCCTTGCCCATGTGCCTTGGTAACGGGGTAGCCATCTGATGCTGTACTCAGAGGGAAGGAGCAGGCACATGTGGGGTGCTGGAATCAAGTGGGCCTCCTGACCCTGCACATGTTCCCAGGAAGGCCTCCAGAAGGCCAGACACCCCCAGCACCGCACATCTTCACTGCCCTGGCACATCCATAACCCCCTCCACCCAGCCACATCACAGAAATGCTCAGAAACCGGCATGCCCACTGCAGTGGCCCTGGTGGCCTCACCATTCTCCCAGTGGTCGACCCACCCCAGGACCTGAGAAGCCCCTGGGAAAGCTAGTGATCGGTGACAAAAAAAGTCACCATGTCCACACACGGTCCCACTGGGGCTGCTGTCTCACTCAAGGGTACAGCCGGGCCTCAGAGCTGCCCACAGGGATGGAAGATCCCAGACAGTGGCCCAGGCCGTGCAGGGGAAGCCACATGAGCAATGGGGCTAGAGAGTGAAGCTTGTCAGGTGGCCAACTGTCCTGACAAGTGTCCAAGATACCTGCATGGCACAGTGGCTGGCGGGGGTGGGAACAAATCACTTCATGCTAATTGTGTGCACTGGAAGAGACACTTACTATGGCCTGGACTGTTCGGTAAAGAAAACCACGGGGCTGGGCCCCACTAGCGAGGAGGTGGCATCAGCAGTCAGTTGCTCAAGCTCCATGCCTCTGGAGCATCCTCACCACGGGTTCCTAGCGACGCCACATTCCACAGCTCACACAGACTCTCCTCACTGCACACAGCAACCAGGCAATCTTTGTCATAACCAAGATTTCACATAAAAATCTGTGAGCATGGCCAAGACAACTCTGTTGTACAAAACTACCCAGGACTTTTCTGGCATTAAATAGGGCTCAGCATAAAGTCCTGCAGCAAACAGAAAGGCTGCAGCTCTGGAAGTACGTTCTCTGATGCCATCCGACAAAGGCCCCCAGCCCAGGGACTGTGACTCAGGCCAAGCAGGTGCATGAGGCTGTACTGGGAGCAGCACACCCACCGCCCGCCTCACACCTACCCATTCAGCCTCGGCCTCCTGCTGTGTCCTTGGCATGCCTAGAAACAGCCCTGTGGAAGGAAGCACCATGTCCCCTGGGGTGACAGCCTGAGGGTGCACCTCTGCCCCGTCTTCCACCGGGAGCCTGGGCGGATCCAAGGTAAGCACCTGTGCAGCACAGGCCTGCGCTCCCTGCACACCCCTGGAGCCCCTCAGCACACCTGAGCCCCAGCCTGAAGGACCTACGAGGTGTGAGGCAAAAGCAAGAAGTTTACTTCAAACCAAAGCCAAGGGCTTCCCCTTTCTCTCTGAAAAACCTAGAGGAAGTCTTCCCAGGTCATAACTCCTGCTTTCCTCTGCCCTAACCACTTGAGAATTCTGCAAAACCGGAAGAATGGGTCATGAGTTCGGCACCAGTTATTCTTAGCACACGGTGCTGGCTGCAAAGCACGGAAGCTTTCCAGGCACTCCCAGCCCATCTGCTGATAAGGCTTTCGAGAGTTCTCTGCATGCTCCATTCTGCCTGCTCACCCGCTGCCTCTGAAACCTGCCTTCTCCAGCTGAGGCCTCCTTCTTCCTCCCCTGCCTCCCAGAGAAACCAACAGCACTATCCTAATGGCCAAGTTCAGCCAGGTAAACTCCCTCTTTCAGAAGAACCAGGCTCCTCAGTTGAGTCAAGCCCGAAACCTCACTCCACGTGGCATCTAACAAGAGCGTGACAAGAAAACAACTCAAGCAGGCAGGCAGATAGCCTGGCCAAAGATGGGCCAGGGCCACATGCCAAGAGATGTAGTGACGGCTGCAATGGCTCAGGTGAGGGCTATGTGGGGACAAGGCCTGGCACCTGGACTGACCAATGGTGAAGATCTATTTCCCTGGCCAGGGAGGGCAGGTCAGCAACCTCATGGAGGCTCACTGGGAGAGTAGGCAAGAGGGGCCTAGGGCCACACTGATAGGACCTCACTGTCACTGCCAGCCCAGACGGGGAAGGACCTGGCAGGGGGATGGGACAGACCTCAGTACTGCTGGGTCGCCCATCTCCCTCTTATGTATTCCTGATGCCACACAGCCGCCGGCCCCACACTGCCTGGGGGCTAATGGGCAGCACACACTGACTGTGCCAGCCACTCACCCCACACCGACCAGCATCCTCTCCTCCAGTGTTTGCACCAAGGCTTGCTCCCTTCCCTTCCTCCTGTCCCACCTGTCCTCCTACATCTGCTGCCCTCTCATCCATCCCCAGCCCAAGGCTCCATGCCCCCTGCAGCCACAACCAGCAGCTCCCATGGACCAGCGGAGTCTATGATTGTGGTTTCCACAGCCAGGTTACCCAGGAGCACACTCTCATCTGGAAAGTTTCCAAGCATACACATTCTACAAGAGCCCCGTATCTGGTCAGCTATATGCTTCCAGATCTTTCTCAGCAAAGTATGGGTATGCGTTGTGGGGTTACCCTGACGTCCTGTCTTCCTGCTGACTGGCCGTGCACACCTGTCCTCACTGAGGGGCAATGACCCCCAGCCTGCTAGCTGCTGCACAGCTTTCCCAGGGGACACGTGCCTTCACTCTACCTCTTGGCTCTGCCCGGTGTTTTGGTCCCATCAAGTTTCTACCCCCTGCAGAATGCCACAGGGGAGCCGTGTGCACATGCTCTGCAAATGGGTTGAAGAGGGTACAGAGACCCAGGAGGCAGAATGGCCAGTGAGAGGATGATGCTCTTAGGTGAGCCCAACTCCCTCCAAATATCCGGCACAGGTACCATCTGCTGTGCAAGAGGAGTGTCCTGACCAGCACCACAACCTGCCATGGCAGCCCTCCTCAGGGTGGCAGGAAACACCCTCACCATGGTTTCACTGGCAAATCCCAGGGGTTGTGCATCTTACAGCCACCTACACGCCTTTGTCCACAAATCACCAATTTGGGTACAGGATCCTGGGCTTTTATTGCGCAATCTGTAGTGAGGTACATGTGGTGTGGGCAGGCTCACAACCTGTCTGCTCCAGGAGCTGCAAATATTTTCTTCCCGTACTGCCCTGCCTCGTAGCCTTGCCTGTGGCACTGCCTATCGGAAACTGTGTTACTTTACCACAAGTTTTCCCACTCCTACTACAGAGCAGCAACCCTCCCTGTCCCCAAGTTAGAGCCCATTTCCCTGGGCTTCCTTGTATGGTTGTATTTTGGCTTAGTTCTCAGGTCAGCCTGTGGTCTGCTCTGGTGGGTACTGTGCGGTACGGACCCCCTTGCCTCCCAGCTACTGGGCGTCCATTCGGTCCATGCTGGGCTTCCTACCTCAGCCATACCCAGACACCCAGTCCCAGGTCTCTGCAGGGCCCTGTCATTCATGAAGCCTCTCAGCTTTGGCACATGCTCTGGTATCTGTCTGGAGGACAAGTCTCCCTCTTGGCTAGTCACTGAATTTTCTAAAACTCTAACAAATTGTGCTGGGCCATGCCCCACCCCTGCTTACCACACCTGGCACTGTGCGTGTGCCAGTGTCCAGGAAATGACACAAGCGAGCCCCATGGCAGACAGCACACTGCTCAGCACTTGTACAGAAACCAGAAATAAGCAAGACTCATCCATTAGGACAGAAGTCAGGGCAGGGCCACCTGGTCTGGGGGACAAGAGGGGACACAGGGGACATTGGGGTACTGGCATAGCTTCTTGACATGGATGCTAATGGTATGGCTGGGCCCACTGTACAACCCATGGAGGTGCTCATTTAAAGCATATGCACTCTTACAGGCAGGCTGGCGTGGGGAGGAATTCCGGAAAGGCTGAAGAAGAGGCTGTTTGTTTATGAGAGACTGGGCAAGAGTGGACCCAGCCCTGGCTCAAACCCTTCAAAGCAGGACCCATTGCAGCTGAGCTGCTGTGAGTTCCGCATGACACACAACCCACATGAGCAGAGAGCAAAGCCACACCTGACAACCGGGGTGCCAGAGGAGGGGAGCCTAAGCCCTCCGTGGGATCACTTTCCTTTGTCAATTAAAAAAGCCAACAGGGGGGCGCCTGGGTGGCTCAGTCGGTTGGGCGTCAGACTTCGGCTCAGGTCATGATCTCGCGGTCCGTGAGTTCGAGCCCCGCGTCGGGCTCTGTGCTGACAGCTAGGAGCCTGGAGTCTGTTTCGGATTCTGTGTCTCCCTCTCTCTGACCCTCCCCCGTTCATGCTCTGTCTCTCTCTGTCTCAAAAATAAATAAACGTTAAAAAAAAAAAAATTAAAAAAAAAAAAAAAAGGCCAACAGGCCTCTGGACGACATGCTAGGCCAGAATGCAGCAAAGGATGACAGGAATGCACATGAATGAATGGGAAGGTATTCTGGCCTCAACAGAGCCGAGGGGGCCTAGACACTCGTTAAACTGAGGCTTCCGATTCACATCACATCAGTCTCCTACCAGGCTGGCTGCACACGTTAAGGCTTTGCACAGAGGTTACCTGGACCCAAGAATCTGCAGCCCCATTTCACTCTGCCAAGCACTTTACACGTTTTGGGATAATTTTTAAGGCTAGACAGCCTGACTTTTTCTTTAGAGCATGCAGAGGACAGGGGCCCTCCGGCTTCACACGGCAGGGCTGAGGAGCCAGACACCTCATCCTCGCCCCATGCGGCCCAGGCTATCACTGTGGCAGCCCCCAGGGCCAGAGCTGGAAAGCATCCACTGCTCTTTTCGCATGATGCGTAATGTCTTCCCAGCATCTGCCAGCAGAGGAGGTAAACACACATGGGAACACAGTGTTGCTGTTCTGGGGGCCTTGGCTGAGAAAGCCCTGACGTCTGTAAATATTCTGAGCAGCGGCCCACTGCAACATGCCCCCCCCCCGCCCCGCCGCCGCCAGCACGCCAGCCCAGCTCAGCTCAGCAACTGAGACTCTACAATCTATGCTTTGTCGTTCTGGTTGAGTGGCATTTCACCGTGACAAATTTTCCACAGGGATACTCTCTCCTAAGATCTCCACGATGCTTAGGGAGCACTAATTCAACCCCACACCAAGTGTCACTGTCCCTGCATTTCAAAGGAGTGACACACATGAGGGGAACAATGAATATTACAGAAAGCCCTGGACACAGGACAGCCCCTGTACCTTAACCCTTCCTGGCTTCCCCACAAGCCAGGGGCCAGCCCAGCCTCACAGTGGCCCCACTGCCCCCATGCTTAATAAAGGACAAAGGAGTATTCCCACCAACCCCTCAAAAGATCAAAAGAGGGTGAAAGCAAGCACTTAAAATTAGTGTGGTCCTGAAATCTTTCACAGATGTACCCTGAGTGTCGGTAGCCACCAAGAGATGGTGGACGGCTTTTTTTACTTTTAAGTATATATATATCATTTTTGCAAATCTAAAAAAGAAAAGTTGAGAGAGATTAAAAAAAAAAAAAAGGCTGCACTGATAACCTGGAAAGGCAGCTCAGTGTCCTGAGGCAACCTTGTTTTCATGGAATCCATCACCCAACCCCCATGGTCTGGACCAACAGATTCCATGGTGCTGTCCTCACGAACAGACATGTCACCAAAGGATGGACTCAGTTCTCACACATCTGGTGTGTCAATGACAAGTGTGGCACCACTTCTAAAAGCCCTTCCAGCCTCTCTGCCATAGGCCATTTAACTCCAGACATACTCTGGAGGCCCCTCACTTCTCCACAGAAATCCTCAGAAATAGCAGGCTGAGAAATAGCCTCCACGGGCAGGCACCAAGGATGCCTTCAGAGAGCTTGCCCTCTGGTGCAGAAGCCAGACACAAGAACGAGACCCCAAGACATTGCACAATTACATCCACAGTGAAACATAACTAAAAGCCCACAAAATGAGGTCACAAAAGAAGCATAGGGCAGTAACAACAGCTCAGGGACTGGGCAGCCAGGGCAGAGCTGATGGCCAGTTTCCTTCATTCAGGGAAGGCTGTTGTCACCACATATCCAAGCAGGCAGTGGCAGCAACCCAGTCAGAGTGGCCTGCAGTCTGTGGACACATCAGTATCATGAAGTCACAGGAATGGGGCTAATGATCAAAGGCCAGATAAGGGGGGGGGGGGGCGCACCAGGGTAGCCCACCCACCACACAGGAGCACTATGATCCTGGAGAGGAGGGGACAGAGGCTCTACTGCGTCCTCCTGCCTCCAGGCCACCAGACAGGTCACCCAAAGCAGGCAGGATCCTGAGACAGTGGCCCAGGTGGAACAGAGGCACTGGAACCTGGCCCTGGCTCTGCGTGACCTTGGAAACACCATCTGCCCTTCAGCCTGAGTTTTCTTCGCTGTGGACAGCATCCAATCAATGAAGATTTGCCCAAAAAAGTTGCCCAGAGGATTAACAAGCAAGTTTGAGAAAGCATTCCAAAGTGCTACCAGCTGTAGGCACCTCTTATAGCTGTCATCACATCACATCTGCCTCACGGAAGAAAGCTCTGAGCCTAAACAGCAGCAGCAAAACAGCAGTCAGCAGGTCAGGAGCAGGACGCCAGGCCAGGCCTGAGCCCAGCATGTGATATCCCTGCTGGAGGAAAAGGGCTGAGGCTCAGGGATTGGTCCAAGGGCAGAAGACTCTGTCTAAAGCTGTGGCCCAGGGGTAGGCCATGAAGCACCTGACACGCTGCAGTCAGGGAAGGGGGTCTGAAAGCCCAGCACCAGGGCTAGCCCCTGCCCTGGGTGCAGCCCTGCCCAGCCCCCACCCCCGAAGCCCTGGGAGATGGTCTGACCAACTCCTCCACCCCAGAAAAGGCGTGTCCAAGCGCAGGGATGACCCAGCACTTGCTGCCTATTCAGACATACATCAGCTGTCACCTGGCTGCCCCGCAGCAGGCCACATGGAGGTGGCACCGTGACTCAGGGCTTCAGAGCTGTCTGAGGGCGTAGCCCACCCACCCTGCAGCGACCACGCAGCGACCACGCAGCTCCCAGCCCAGCCAGTCTCTGCTTCCCTGCAGCGAGACCGGCCCTGCCTTGCCAGTGGACCCGGCTTCCCATTCTGGCGGGGATCACTAGAAACGCCTTCCAGTAACGCATGGGGCGCTTCCTCCGGCTCGGTTTAGTCTCTCAGGACCCGGCGTTGGATTTCCATTCCACGCCTCGGGAAGGGGAAACAGGCAGGGCGGGGAGGTGAGGCCCCGCCCCTCTCCTCCCTACCGGCGCCCCCGGAGCCCCGCGCCCCCGATCCCGGGCCGGCCCTGCAGGGAGCAGAGTCCGCAGGCCCGGGCCGCCAGCCACGCACTCACCGCCTCCGCCGCCACAGACTTCCGGGTGCCGCGCCCGCGCGCCGCCGCCGCTGCCCAGGCCCCGCCCCCCCGCCCTCTGAGCGCCCGCCATTGGGCTGCGCCGTTAGGGGCGGGGCGACATAACGCGACCCGGACCACCGTTGGCTGCGCGCGCTGTCGTTCGGGGTCTGCAGCCCTCCCGGCGCCCCGCCCCCAGGGCTGCGCCAAGCCTCCCGGCTGCGTGGGCGTGTGGTGGCCTCGGGGCTCCCGCGGCTTTCCCAGCCTTCCGGGCGCCCCAGCTTGGAGGACGCCCTCAGGAGGTCGCGCCACTTGCAGCGGCCCGAGAGCATGCCTTCGGGGGCCCATTAGGGACGCGGCCTGAGCTCCAGGGGCCGTAGGTCACCTACCTACCTGGCGGCCTTCGCTGGAAGCTATAGGAGGATGCCCACTTCCGGACCCATCCCTCAGGCGGGTTCGTGGCTCTGGACCTGGCCATCCCTCCCTTTTCTTTATGGCCCTCAGTTTTGTCCAGCCTCTGCCACTCTGGCCTTTGGCCTCCCTCCCTACTGCAATCCCTTCCACACTCAGGACAAACCCTGGACCAGGCTCTCCGGACCCACCCAGCCACCGTGGTCTCTGAGCCCACCCGGAGGCCGATCTACAGGTCCAGGCCCCAGGATGAAGAGTTGGCCCACCCTGAGCTGTAATGGGTGAGCAAGTGAGCAAGAGGTGGGAAGGGGCACTGACTGGGGGCCCTCGCAACAGGACAGAGGCATTCACTGGACTCTCTGCCTTCTTTGACCTCTGGGCTGTGTCTGGAGCCTGAGTGTGGGGCGGGGGGAGTGGAGAGTGAGAGGCCCAGGGACCAGGGCCTACTCCAAAGTGGGCGCTCAGCAAACTATGACAAGGATGACAGTTACATTAAGGATAATAATGGACACCTGGCTGGCTCAGTCAGTGGAGCATGCAACACTTGACCTCGGGATTGTACCTTTGAGCCCCATGATGGGTGTAGAGATTACTAAATAAAATCTTTTGGGGCACCTGGGTGGCTCAGTCAGTTGAGCGCCAGACTCTTGATTTCGGCTCAGGTCATGACCTCACAGTTTCATGAGTTCGAGCTCAGCCTAGGGCTCTGCACTGACAGGGCTGAGCCTGCTTGGGATTCTCACTCTCTCTCTGCCCCTCCCCCACTCGCGCTGTCTCTGTTTCTCTCAAAATAAGCAAACTTTAAAAAAATAAAGTAAAATCTTTTTTTAAAAAAAGGATAATAACAATGTGCTACACCCAGGGTCTCAATCCACAGCTGTCATTCCCCCTTTTTTACAGATGCAAACACTGAAGATCGGTGCAGTTACCTCACTTAAGGTAAAAAAAAAAAAAAAAAAAAAAAAAAAAAAAAAAAGATGGCAAGTGTCATTGGCTGGATTAGCTTCCCAGTCCTGTGTGAAGACCTACTGTACTGACCCTGACTCAGAGCACTGATGCCCTGTGGAAAACTGGGGTTTAGAGAAGGAAAGGGCCTGGCTGGTGATCAGCAAAAGCAAGAATTGAACCCAAACCTGTCTGACACACCGAAAGGCCCATTCCAGCCCAACTCTCTGGCCATCTTTTCTGTGTTCCTCCTGGAACCCAACAGAAGCCCTTTACAGCCCTTTACTGAGGACTCCAGACGTCCAAAGGCTCATGGCCAGCAGGCAGCAAACCCAGCCTGATGCATGGTCCTCCTTCCCACCATCCAGCAGGAGAATCCTTCTGGGCTGGTGCCAGTCATTTCCCTCAAGGCAGCCAGACCTTGCAGCCCACCCAAGAGATGGTAGTGTTAGACAAGCAAGACTTGGGGCTTAGGCACATGTGACCATGCCCGGGGATACAGGGCAGCAGCTGCAGACTGGTCTTTCCTAAACACTGGACCACATACCTCAGAGGAGTGGGACACAGAATGGTGCCTTCCCATTGCCAGAAAAAGGGGATGTGGTCATGCGTGGGTTGTACAGAGGTTCAAATCCTGGTCTGCCACGGAAGCATATGGCTCTGGGCCAGCCCCACCTCCAGCTACACTCTCCCCATCTAGATGGAGCCATGGCAGGCACTCTGATATTCTTTGTCACCACTGACTCCAGTCTGGACAACATTTGGTGCCAGGGAGCAGATAAGACCAGATAAGATGGGTTGGGGTTGGAAGCTGAACCCTGGGGTCTCAGGACTGGAAAGAGTTCACTGCCACCCCACCTCAGGTGACACACATCCTTAGATGGGGAGCTCACTACCTTGTTTGGTCACCCTTTCAGTCTCTGAACATTTGTCACTGTTGAGAAGTTCTTCCTGACCTCCAGCTGAAACCTTTTTCCCTCTATAGCTTTCCTCACATGTCCCAGGGATGTCCCTACGTAGATGCCCACCAGCTGGGTGGAGAGGTTGGGAGAGAGGGAGGAGACTGGGTTACTGGTCCCTGTGGCAGTGGTCAAGCACTTGGGGCTATCTATCCTGCTTTTGGACTGTTACTGACCCCTACTTGCAGCCTGGGTCATGGTGGGCCCACTGCCAGAGAGTAGCCTTGAGTCCTCTTGGCACTGACACTGTCTACTCTGCTCCCCTGTATATGGCTGGTAATCCAGCTTGGGGTACAGAATCCTGCCTGGAGTGGGAGGCAGGGAGGCAGTCCTCACTTAGGCCAGTTTTGGAGCACAATTCTCCCCTTTGCTCTCTCAAAGGCCTGTCCAGCCCCTCCTGCACCATCAGCAAGTGTGTGGGAAAGGGATGGTGCTGGACTACAAGCTCACTATGAGAATAGAGCTCCAGGAGGACCAGGGTCCAATGCCCCCGGGGAGCTTTGTAGGACAGCTGGACTAGTGAAATCCACTCCTAATGGAAGGAAGAGAACCCCCAAGCCCACAAAGGAGCTGGGTCAGAATGTCATCAGTGGTGCAGCTCCATAAGATAAGAGCTATCTTGCTCTTAGGGCCCCCTGTGTTCCAGAGAAGGACACTTCATTCTACCTGCTCAGAGCCACAAGCAACATCAGTATGCCAGAGTGTCAAATGTCTCTCACCTCAAGCGTCAACTTCAATTGATTGGTTGTGGCTGCCTGGCTCTAAAAGGCTGTTAGGGTGGATTTACTGTGTGTGCCAGGTACCACAGGAGGGACCCAATGTTGGTACCAGTGGTGAGTTCTGGCCCTACATCACTTCACTTTCTTTCTTCTGATCAAGCAACTATTGGGTGAACACTCTGGCTTCCTGATGTGGGTGGATAAGACATACATGTCTCGTCTCCCCATTAGCACTGTCATGGGCCTGTGACTCCCTGGGTGGACGTGGGGAATACGGTGGGCTGAAAATCTGGTGATTTCCAGGTGTGACCAGGGCTGGAAAGGCTTAGAACTAAGCATGCACCAGAGTCACTGGCCAAGGGGCCATCATATCATGAACTTCCTGAAATAACCCCAATGGGCAGCAACCCCATTGGTTCCTCCTCACACCATAAAGTTAAGAGGAGCTGGCCAAGGATTATGGTCCCATTTGTTGTTATATGTGTGCCTCGTGTCACTGCAGGGAACAGGTGGCTGCTATCTGGCAGAAAAAAAATGCACCTTGTGCTAAACTCTACTCAGGTGGCTGTACCCCACAGTGTTCCTCCAAGACCCCAAGTAGGGTGGAGAAAATGGGACACCAGGAAGTGTTGGGGGGGGCGAGGGGGGTATAACTCCTCCCCACCCCCAGGCCCTGAGCTGTGATTGATGGAGGAGGTTAGGGAGGGCACTCCTGTGGCAGTCCTGCAGGGTGGGCTGAGTCAAAGTGTCCGTAGATTCAGACCTGGTGGAGGAAAACCTCTGGTTCACCGAAAGGCCCTTTCTGCCTCAGAAACACGGCTTCCATCCTGCCTCGCTGAGCCAAGTTCAGACCCGTATCTCTGCTCTGAGAACCCATAGGCCCTAGAGTGTGACGGACTAGATTTGAGCCAGGTGACCTAAAGCAAGTGAGAATTCTGAGCTTCAATTTCCCATCTGTAAAATGGGAAGTCAGTGGAACTCTCTCGCGCGCGGCTTGCGTGAAGAATACCATCAGATATTGAGGGAAGGGCGCGGCGCGCTGCTCCCGGCGAACAGCAGGGGCCGGAGAAAGGACCCTAGCGAACTAGGAACGGTTCCGGCGAGACTGGAAACCGAGAAAGGAGCACGGGGTCTGCCAATCCCCGCTCGGGGCGGACGGCACGGGGACATCCTGGAAGGCGGCCGAGAGTGGGCGGCCCCGAGGATCCCGCGGCCGCCGCAGCGGTCCCGGCAGGTGCCCGGGCCTCGGCCCCTCCACGAAGGGGACGGTCGTGGCTGGGACGGACACCCCGGGAGCCCAATGGCAAGCCGGCGTCTCCCAGCGCCCGTCCAATTGACGCCGGTTGCCGGGCCGCGCTGGGTCTCCCGACCAATCGGAAAATTCGCGTTCGGAGGGGGCGGGGCGGAGGGTCGCGTCGCTGGCCAAACCCGCTTTGCGCACGGGCCGCGCGAGGGGTGGGAAGGGCTGGCCCTGGGGCTGCACGCTGGGCCCAGGAGGGGTCCGCCCCTGCACCCGTCCAAGTTGAGCCCCCGCGGACCGCTAACCGCGCCTCGCCCTGGGGACGTCGCGCCCCGTGAGCCGAGAGACCTGGGGACGCCCGTCTGGGGGCGGGGGCCACGCTGCGGGGCCGCCCACGCCGCGCTCCAGGTAGGCTCGGGCCGGGGGGGGCGGGGTCCGGAGGTTGGGGCCCGGATTGGGACGAGGCCAGAGGTCCGGGACGGGTTCGCAACTGCGGTCTAGCAGGGGCTGGGTCGAGATGGGGTCCTGGGCCGGGAATCGACGTCTGGCCGGGCATAGCTGCCGGGGTAGAAGCCGGGCCCCGCCCCACCTGCACCTTGCCGGCGCTGCGGTGCGCGAAACCCTGAACTACGGGGGGCGGGTCCCTTTGTGCACGGTCTCGGGGCCCTGCCGACTGGGCCAGGGCATCCCGCACCGCGCGTCCCCGTGGAGACTCGGCCGGAACCCGCAGCCTTTACTGCCCTGCGCGACGCCGGGTGCCTTGCGGCTGGGGTCCCGTAGCCACGGAAACTTTACAGCGGTCAGAGGGACGGCGGGGCCGGAGGAACTTTCCCGGGGCGGCGCGCCACCGGAACGCGCGAGGGCACGGCGGGGCCAAGGGGATGTCCCCGCTCCCGGTGTTCCCGCCGCCTAGAGGACGAGGGAGGGGATGCCACCCGGGGTTCCTGCCTGGTGCCCTGAACGGGGACCGCCCCGACCGGGGATCCCCCGTTCCTGACACCCCTGAGTCCCCTCTGTGGGATACCGGGCCCGTGGCAGAGGTGCGTCCTCCCCACCTGGGGTGGTACTCAGCCTAGGTTTGCCAAGGTGTTCCCCCAGGGAAGGCAGCCTCATATCCCGAGCCTTACCATTTTAATCTTTAATTAAACGTTGGGTACTTACAACGTGTCACCGTTTCTAACCTATGCGTAGCGTTATCACTGAAAACATTGCTCAGGGACTTTGTTTTCCCTTTAGACCCAATCATGTTTAGAAACATGGAAAAGTATCACCCCAACAGGGTTTCATCCTTTGGGCTAGGCTCTTCATTGTAACCTCAGGTGATTACCCACCTCTCACACCCCTTCCTGTTGTCACTTGCATCACTGTGCAGGGCACACACCAAGTCAGGATTTATAAGCCCAGGGGCTTGGGCAACTAACTAAGGCTTAGAGGGCAATCTCCTCCCATGAAGACATGCAGCAAAGGTAGACTGACAGCCTCCATCCCCTCCCTCTGCCCCGACCACTAGAGATGTGGGCCACCACCAGAGGTCTGCTGGTCCAGAGCAAGTCCTGCCTGTCCTGTGCTCACTGTATCTCTGGACTTGGGACAGTTCTGGACACAGGAGACAGTCAGAGCCTCTAGGCAGTATACTGGGCCCATGGCCAGTAGTTCCTGAGCAGGTGATCCAGTCCTTGAGTCTCGCCATAGCAAGTGGGGCTGTGAATCAAGAATGCATGCTTTCCAGGGCACCTGGGTGGCTCAGTCGGCCAGACGTCAGACTTCGGCTCAGGTCATGATCTCATTGCTCATGGGTTCGAGCCCCGCGTCGGGCTCTCTGCTGACAGCTCGGAGCCTGGAGCATGCTTCAGATTCTGTGTCTCCCCCTCTCTCTGCCCCTCCCGTGCCCGTGCTCTGTCTCTCTCTGTCTCTCAATAATGAATAAATGTTAAAAAAAAAAAATGCATGCTTTCCTCCAGCCTTGCCCTGTCCCACCCACAGTGCCATGTCTGTCCCCTGCTTCCTCAAGTCTATGGTCCATTAGCACCCAGCACGGGGTTGGGCACAGAGCACTCACTATGCTCAGGTGTCTGGTGCTGGCCTAGGAAGGTCACAGCCAAGCCAGCCCTGCCCTGATCTTCTTTATAGTCTTTTCTACAGACGCAAATACTTGCTGACCAAGACCCTCCCAGATAAACTGGGCTAGTCCTCAGACCTGCTAAGTTAGCTCCCCACCATGCCATATTGGGGTTGCATAGCACCCCCTCCAGAGGTGGCCCCTCAGGTCTCTTCCCAGTTCCAGAGGTCTCTGCATCTCTGAGGCTCTGTAAAGGCAGGACTGTACTTCCATCCCTATTTATGCTGCATAAGGATTCAAGGTAGATGTACTGCACTCTCTTCTCCTCAGGGGCCAGGCCTGAGGGGCATGAGCAGTAGGATCCTGCACCTTCCAGAGGAGCCAAGAGTTACACACAGCTGGGAAGCAAGGGCACTAGGCATGCTAGAGCTCTAGCCAGTCCCTAGCATCTTCCCTGTGACCTGGCCTAGCCTCAGCAGTGGGAGGGAGTGGGGGTCAAGCTTGTCCTGGAGGCAAGCCCTGAGGACTGCCAGGGGGGCCAAAAGGGGTTCTGGGAACTTCTCAGTGGCGGCTCAAGTCAGGGGAAGGCATCTGTTTTATTGACATCAGCCTCCATCAAGACCATGATGCTGTTTTGGGCTGCTCAGCAGAAGACCCAGAATCAGGGAATAAACAGAGGGAACATGGGGTCAGGGATCCCATATTGGGCTTTCCTGACGGGGACAGCTGCACATCTCAGCTTATTTCACAGGTCAGGCCCTGAGCTGATGGACACCCATTTCATTCATCCACATCTTTCCCTCCTCCTTTCCCCTACTGTGTGTCAGGCACAGGCCCTTCCCACTGCTTCAGTGGATCCTGAAGAGCCAACAGCCTCTAGCAAAGCCACAACTAGCTGAATACGGCCACCAGAGGGCACCAGGGACCACCATGGCAGGCAAGACTGGCTCCACCCAGCCTCCCTCTGTGCTGGGACCCCTCCCTGAGGCACCTGGTAGGGCCAGAGCTCTGCTTTCTCCAGTCTGCCTGTCCAGGGTACAAGCTGGAGAGGAGCAAGGATCCCTGGGGTGAGGCCCCTCAGTAACCACCAGAGAGCCCCTCATCACCTTTGGTGCAGGCAAGAGGAGATGCAGGGACTGAATGGGGCTTGGGCAAGGACAACGATAGGCCCTGAGTGAGGCCTTCTTCAGGCCTGTGCCCCAAGGGCCTCCTTAGCTGACCCTGCCACCACCCAGGTGAGGATTCTGAGCCAGCCAGTCAGGATGAGGCTGCACTTCTTCTGTTCATTTGTGAAAGAAGGTGCAACAGAAGTGGGTGCCTTTTCACATTGTATCCAAAGTGGCCAGGGGCCTGGAAGAGCACATTGGGATTTCTCATGGTGGAGGAGGGCATGAGGCTTGAGTGCAGAGCAGGTTCCTAGGCAGACCTGCCTGACCCCCCACGCGGGTTCCTCAGCACCTGCCACAGCCCTGAGTTGCCTGCCCCGCCCACCCAGCCTGGGCCCTGTCTCTCCTCTGGATTCCATTTGTGCTCATGGAGCTGCCTCATGCTACGGACACACGACAAGTCCATGGCTTTGCAGGACTGGCTGCTTGGCAGCCCCTTGTGTCCTGGGCTCTTGCCCCCACCTGAGATGCAGCAGACCTTCCCAAGACTGGGGGCAGACTGGACAGATTTCCGGGGCACCCAGTGTGAGGAGGCCCATGGCAAAATGAGGCCCAGGTTACTATAGGCAGATGGAACTGCTCCATTTCTCAGGACCCTCCCCATTTGAGGATGGAGCCCGATAAGGGGCAGGTTTGGTGGCCCCCTCAGCCCCCAGGCTCCCTTGTTCAGGTGTCCTTGGCCAGATGAGTGACCCCAAAGCCTGCAAGTCAGCCCTGAGAGGGCTCTAAGAAAGGATTCTCAAGACAGGTACCCCCTGCGCTCTCATCACAAATCCCGTCACTGATTCTATTTTCGTATGTCACGTATGTCCACTCCCTCAGGGCTCTGCCCTGCCCCCACCTATGTAGTGTCCTGTGACAGGGGCACCCCAGGGACCTGGGGCCTTCCAAAGCTGCCACCACTTTACATCCTCCAGACCCTCCCATTCCCCCTACCCTCCTGCAGGAAACCTTTAGTGCCCTCCCCCCAACAGCAGCCCTGCAAATGCCCTCCCCTACCCCCCACTGGTGTCTAATACTGGCTCTCCTCTGTATTTATGGAGCTCTGAGCCTGGCCAGAGCCCCACGGGAGGGAACATGTTCTTCTTGTAGAAGACAAATATCCCCAGCTGATGTGGGGGTGCAGGGAGTAGGAAGACTTGAGTTCAAATCCTGGACCCAGTTTCCCCATCTGTAAAATGGGGTGTTGGGCCAATCCAGGGCACTTGGCAAGAGTAAGATGAGGCACTTGGCAGCACCTCGTGAAGCTTTGCACAAGGCCAGCACTGAACAAGAGGCCAGGCCGGCAGTTATCAGGACTAAGGAAGGCATGTGGTGCTCTGTGGGACAAAACCTATATAAACATTTAAACCAAAAACAGAAGTGTCCCAGAAATGTCACACTCCAAGCAAAGCTGCTCCCTGAGCCTCGGACCTCAGGGTAGGAACAGTAGCTCCTCTGCTGCAGGCAGGGCAGATGCAGCAGGGGGGCAGGCTCCCTCCCAGATTGCCCTTTCAGGCACACACAAGAGTGAGTGTGCACGGATATAGGCGTATGTGCAAACATGCCTGGCTCCCTGGCTCAGGCCACCGTTCTTTCCTGCCTCTGAACCCATGCATCCTGTTCCTCCATTGATCCCACTGTGACTCAGAACCCCTCCTCATGATGAAGGGGCTGCTGTGAGGCAGGGATACCCACTCTCAGGGCCCCCAAATAGGCCATGTCCACAAGAGGAAATTAGAGGCTCGGAACAATCTGGAAAACACTGTAGAGCCCAGGGGAGAGAGCTTCTATCACCCCTGACCCCCCAGGGATGACTTTCTCAGACCTCCGCTCCTCTCTGTGCCACCCTGGTTTTGGTTTTTGGTTTTTGTTTTAAAGATTTGGGTTTTGTTTTAAAACCCTACAATCAGCGTAGGGCTCAAACTCAGCAACTCCAAGATTAAGAGTTGCACGCTCTACCGACTGAGCCAGCCAGGTGCCCCTCCACCCTGTTTTTTCATTTTTATAACACACTCTCTGGCATCGTCCCCAGGCCTAGATACAATGACAGGGAATGTGTCTCCTGAGTCATGGGATGAGACAGAAAGCCCATGGGGCTACAGCTCCTGCATGTGAGGTACTCCTAGCTATAGCTCTGGCCCCTGGGTCCTGGGATCTTGAAGTTAGGCTGCCTTTCTCACAGGGACACGAGTTCTGGGCTGGCCCCAAGGAGCATCAGGAGAGGCAGGTGGCCTGCTACACAGGGCAGGAGTGGGGTCCAGGTGGGGAGAGCAGGACTAGGCGGGTGTTGGGTTCGACTCGGTAGGGCCAGTGAGATCCTGATGCAGAAGTTCTCCTTGCTGTGCTGTTTATCACAAGACACACCCAGCTTTCTGGAATGGGGAAGACGTTATTATCATTCTAGAGCTGAACAATCAGTGTTGAAGGAACTAGTGAACAGCATTAGAAATATTTACAAGGGACTGTGGTAGCGGTAGTCCAGGTGAGTGGGGATAAGAGAATGTGCACGAACGTGTGGGTACACATCAGGAGCGCCACAGGATGACCTCGGGGTCAGGGATGACAGTGCCCCCACCAGGGGTCTGGCTTCATCTAGAAAGGACTTAGCCCAACAGGTTGGCTTCACAAGGTATCCTCTGGTTTTCCTGCAGGATCTGGAGACATCAGGATGGATGTTGGGACATGCTAATTTCCCCTCCAGATAGGTAAGCAACCAAGGCTTGGCCTGGGGACATCCCCCTCTTTGCATAGGACAGCAGAGTGTCCTAGTGGGCCTGTCAGGTGTGGTTGACTGAGGGATGGACTATGACCCGGGGTGGTGTATTCTTCTGGTCAGCCTCACCTGGGTGGGCACAGCCCCAATGCTAGACAGGGGTGGGCATGGGGGCCTCCCAATGCTTGGACTCATGGATGCCCTGAGTGTGGTCAGCAGTCACCAGGTTGATATCTGGCTCGAGGGGTGAGCCTGCAGTGGGGTGGACCAACCAGGACATTGGCTGGATCTGATCCTCACTTACCTTGACTTGGATGCCCGCTATAACCATGTCTGGTATCGGCATAGCCCACCAAGCTTGGCTCTTAACTCAGGTGGTCCCTGCTGCCCAGGGGAGACTAGAGCTACCAGCTGGGGACAGGCCATCACGTGCTGGCCCGTGTCCTTGGATGTTTTCTGTGTTTGTGGGTTCATCTGGTAGTCACTCCTCCAGCAAGACTAGGGTATGGTGCTTGGGAAGTATGGCAGAGTTGGGAGGCTGTGTGGTCCCTGTGTCCCCCAGGTCCCTCTGAATGGTGGGAAGATATGTCCTGTTCGAACCCTGGTCTTTCAGGGTTTGCTGTGGTGGCTGTATTTACAGAGACGCCTCATAAAAATGCCTCTGGTCACTCTTGTTCTGCCAGTATGGGTGCCCCGTCCCCAGCCTGGGCATCTGCTCCTGCCCCACTGGGTGATGTCTCTATGGGAGGCTTGGCCAACCCAGTCCTGTGAATTCTCAGTGGTACTGTGTATCCAGCGGGGACGGCCTGGCCCAGCCAGTGACATACTCAAGTGGTGGGGAGAAGGCAGAGGCGACAAACTTGGGAGACCCCAGGCCTCTAGACACCTCAGTGTTCTATGCCAAGGGCTGTAGAACAGGGAGGGACAGGGCCCGGCTCCTTCTTCCTTGTTCCACATGACCGTGGGTGTGGGAAGCTGCCATTTGGTGGTGTACCACCTGGGCAGATCAAGTTCAGGCCAGGCATCTCAGTCGTGGGCTGTTGGGCCACATGGGGACCTCTGGATTGGGATGAAGAGGCCCAGGCTGCATCCTGGGCTCAGAACCTGGCATTGCTTGTGGCATGAGTGACATGGTTTCTAAGGGCAAGGTTGGCAGGGGGCTGGCCCCTGCCCCCCTTAACTCCTGGTAGGCCACCAGGCCTCAGGTCTGCAGACCAGCCAAACACCAAATGATAGCTCTGGTCACAGGGTCTCCCTTATCCTGCCTGCTGCTTTTGCCCGCTTTCCTAGCACTGCTTGCTTGTTTCCTGTCCCTGTGTATCCCTGCCACCTCCTCCTGGTCTTCTCCCAGTTTTTCTCTTGTCTTCTCTGTGCTTCTCTCTGCCTTTTCCTCTCTTTTGTTTCTGTCCTGCTCTTCTTGAATGTGGTGATTGATTATTCTTGTCTGCCATAGTAATTGATTATTCATGTCTGCCATGGGCACTGGAGGGATAGTAGTGGCGTTCATGCCATCTCTGCTCTGGGCTGAAACCATTTCACAAACTGGGAAGCAGAACCTGGGCGCTGGCTAGGAGCTCCCTGCTCTGTAGGCCCTGGGGTGCAGCCCTGCCCATATCAAAAGGGAGATAGGGATGGGGAGGCCTTGGGACTAAATTGGGACAGCAATCGATGGCAAGCACCCATCTATCTCCCATACTCACCTTCAGCCATTCAGCACCCCTGTGCTGAGCTCTATATCAGACACTGGGTTTTGTGACCACATCAGGCACAGACATGCCCCCAGCCTGGCTGAGGAGGCAGCTACAGAGAAAGTGACCACCTGTAGAATAGCCAGGTAGTGAAGAGAGTAGCAGGGCTCCCCGAGAAGGGGGAGCCAGAAGGCGGTAAGGGAGTGATGCTGATACCTGGGGTACATGGGTGCCCTCCATTGCAGCCATGCCAGCACCAATACCACCTCTGGGAAACCACCCCGAGCCTGGCCTTGCCCCTCAGTGGCCTTGTCATTGGCCTCCATGCAGCTGTGCTGAGCATGGCTGTGCTCCTGTGACCACCTGCCCCATGCTGGGTTTTTTTGGCGTTTCGATGTGTATCTCAGCCATTGATAGGAGTCTTTATTATTAAAGTATGAATTCATCCCTCATCTGTTGGCCTACTGCACATTCTTTCCCCATCTTTCAGTTTTTGTTTAGGACAGTTTTTCATCTTCAGAGATCTTTCATATTTTGTGGTGAAATCCATTGAATGTTTTCCCTTTTCAGTTATCCCATTGTCCTTCCTGAGCACCTAATGAGTTAAATACACCCTTATCTTACCCTGAGGTATTTCTAGTTTAACATTTTACACTCAAGATTTCATTCATCTAGAATTTATTTTGATAGAAACAGAAGGTGAGGATTTAACTTTGTTTTTCACTTGTATCTGAACCATTTCCTGACTAACATTTTCTGTCACTGGAAATTGGAAGCATCGTGTAATGTGTTCAGGTTTACGGTGTCTGTGGAAAGCTCCCAGCCCTTAGCCGACACCCACTGCCTAGTTAAAAATTAAGATCAGGCCAGAGCTTCCCCTCAATCAGTCTTTTGTCCTCAAAAGTCATGGTTATTCTGCATGTTTACCCTACATGTGTGTGTTGGAACCACTCTGTCAGGTCCCTCTCCCTGTGACTTCTGTGGGAGTCACCTTAACCTGGCACTCTTTGGAGACAGTTGGCCCTCCCTGTGTGTATCTGTGGCATGTCCTATGCTGGTCTCCCCATGGCTCGGAGCCTTTGCAAGAGAGCCTGTCCCTCCTCTGAGCACTCTTGTTTACTGAGAAGAGGTTCCCGCCCTCGTAGAGCCTTTGCTGGGCCCTTGTTGGTGTGGCTGGAGAGCCTGGTGCAGACCGGCTGCTGTCTCTCCTTTGTGACTCTCAGCCAGGCATCTGAGGGCCTTTGTGATTAGACTCATGGGTCATATCCAGGTGGGCAAGTCCCCAGGGGAGCCCCAAGCCCCTTCCCACTCCAGCAACCCATTCTTCTCAGGCAGGGCAGAAGGAAGAACATTCTATGTGGTGGGACTTGGGTTCAGACCCTGGCTCTGCTCACCCTATTGGCCTTGTGAAGAACTTGGCACAGCTGATGGTCTGCTGCAGTTATGGCATGAGCGCTGCACCAGCTTCTGGCTGTGCCATCCCTCGTACAGGGTGATTCACGGCTGGTGGTATGGTCAGTGCGGCAGGGCCAGACTACTGAGGCCTACATCGCCCAGGCCACCAGGCAAGATGGTGCTGTGCTGGCTCTCCTGGCCAGTCTCTGCAAGCCCACAGTAGCATTTACCCTGGCCCTGCATTTACCCAGCCCCCCAACCCCCAGCTTATCTCACTCATAGGAAGACTGCCCACTATCAGGTGGGGAGATAGAAGTACCCCACCCCCATGGCACATCTTGCCAGGTTGATGTTAGCAGTTGATGAGTTTGGTATTTTGAATATGCCTTTAGTTAAACTTTTTCTTTTCAAAATATTTTCACTCTCTGTGAAATCCTAATTAGGCCATTCATTCGTCTGAATGTACTTGCTGCTCTCTGCATTTTGCAAGATAATGAGGCTGCAGAGATGCTGCCATCCCTGTGCTCCCAGGGCCTTCACTTTTTGCCCTGGAGGGAGATGCTGGCACCCCCATGGGCCATTGCTGCCCATGGGATCTGAGCCACAGTGCCTAGGGGTGGGGGGCACCAAGTATATAGATGGGGAAAGTGAGGCCTGGGCCACTGAGGAGTCTGGGATGGTGTAGATGAAGGGGTCTCAGCCCCAGCAAGGCCCACCGTTCACAAAACAGCATCTCTCTTCACCTCCCACACCCCAGGCCCAAGATCAAGGCCAAGGGAGGTGCCTCCTGGATCCTGCTGGCTCCCTTGGGTGTGCCTGAAGGGCTGGGAGAGGCCACAAGACTGAATCACAGAAGCCAAATGACTATGGCACCAAAGTTCCCCATTTTGCTCCCTGCCCCCTCAGTGGGCACAGACTATCAGCCTCACCTGCCATCTGTCCAGGGTTAGTGGCAGGCTCATTGTCACCCAGGGTGGCAGGTGATCTGTCCAGAGTCCCAGGGTGGGCAGGCCATGGCTAGGACCACAACTGAGGCAGGGACTTGTGTGGGACCAAAACCATCTTCTCCTTTAGGCCTCCCAGCAAGGGGGTGGGGGATTATGATGGGGAAACTGAGGCTCAGCAAGCAGAGCTGGGCTTTGCTCCCAGGCCTGCTCCAGGCAAGCGCATCCTCCCCTTTCCAGTCTTCTTGGTGACAGTTCTCTGGCATTTGCCTATCTGTAGGGAGCTATTGGTTATAATGAGACTATCTCAGTATTTGTATTTGAAGAAATAATTCCAGACGTTTATTTGCCAAACCTTTGAAACAAGGGCATTGGTTAATTTTTAATTAAGCCTTTCTGCTTGCAGGCTCTTGTCTTTATGGGGCCAATACGTCCAGAGGTGTAGCGTTGCCAGGGGTGGGGGTGGGCGATTCCCCAGGGGCATGGTGCAGGGAAGGCGGCCATCTGTAACAGGCAGAAGCCTCGTGCCCTGTGAGAAGCCTGGGCCTAGCACGCAGGCAGGCACGTCCCCCTTGCTCCTGGTAACTCTGTCCCCCTTCCATGACTCCAGCTGTCCTGCTCTGCTTGCTTAGAGCGACCCCACAGTCGATGGGCAGGAGGAGTGAACCTCAGACAAGACCCCTGGTCTGAGAACAGCTGCCTTGGGTGGGAGGAGGGGGCTGGGTGAGAGTAGAGGAGTGTCAGCTATCCCTTCCTTGAAGCTGGTTGGGGGGCAGGGAAAGCTTTTGAGCTGGGCCTGGTTTTCTTGTTGACTCCTTCAGCAAATATTTGTCTGGTTTCTCCCTCACATGAGATCCCCCTGTTGCCTTCAGGATAAAAGCCATACCTGGTCCCTGTGATAGCAGCAGCCCTGCTTCTTGCCATACCCACCTCCAGACTCAGCAGGGTCTGCCTGAGTGAGGGTCTATGTAGACTCACACTCTGCATCATTCTAGATGCAGAGATGCCCTCAGCAAGGCAGCATTCTCTTGAGCCTTCAGGGGCCTGAGGCAGTCCTTCTCCTGACATTTCTCTAGTTTCTTGCAAAAATTGGCCTCAGCATAGAGCACATGCTGTGATTTCTCAGTGCAGCCCCTGCACGGGAGCCACAGTACTCTGTTGGTGTGGATACTGTTTTCCAGCCGCTCATCCTTGCTTCCTTCTTGCAACAGAAACCTGCTGCTTGCCAGGTGCCATGGTGGCTGCTACTCCACTCTGGCCTGTAATCCAGCAGAGGCCAAGGTGGTCTGTGTCCCCACTGCCCACCCCCCCACCTTTGGTACCATTTGTGGCAGCAGGGGAAGGTTTAGATTTATTGTGTCTGTTTTGTGTGTGCAGGGGCCTAAGAGCTGGTGACAGAACTTTACAGTGTAATCCTAGGCTTACAGGTTAATTTTCTGTATCTTCTTTAGGTCCTGTTCTCTCTGAACTCTATACATTAGAAATTTCTGTTTCTGGCATGTAAAAGGTGGTCAGAGTTGCATTGGTCTTTTCAATGGGAATCTTGGTTTGAGGACTTTATTCATATTCCTTCTTTTTAAATTTTTAAAAAAATTTTTCAACTTTTTATTTGAGAGAGAGAGAAAGAGAGAGCAAGTGGGGGACAGGGGCAGAGGGAGAGAGAGAATCTTAAGTAGACTCCACACCCAGCACAGAGCCCTATGCTGGGCTAGATCCTATGACTGTGAGATCATGACCTAAGCTGAAATCAAGAGTCAGATGTTTAACCAACTGAGCCACCCAGGTGCCCCTTCATTCTTTTTTTTTTTTTTAAACCACATTTGAGTATTCTTTATTTTGGATTCAGTTATGTTGTTGATTCTCTCTGTTGGAAATTGTCTGGGTATTATACCTGGGGAAGCTTTAGAAATAGGCAGAGAGAAAACTTAGGAAACTTGCTGCAAAGGATGTTTTAGTGTTTCTTCATTATGCTCTGGTGTACTCGTATTCATAGTCATTCTTTATTGTATTCTAATGAAAGTATTTAAAACTATGAATTTACCTCTGAGTATAGCTTTGGCTATTTTTTTCCCCAGCTTTGTCAAGATATAATTGGCATATAGTATTGTGTAATTTAAGGCATACAGTGTGATGATTTGGTACACATGTGTATTGCAAAATGGTAAACATTTTGTGGTAAACATAATAAAATTAGTTGACACATCCTTCATCCCACATAATTACCATTGTTTTGTTGTTATGGTGAGAGCATTAACCAATGACTTCTCTCATAGCAACTTCTAAGTATACGATACAGTGTTGTTAACTATAGTCACCGTGCTGTACATTAGATCCCTGGAACTTACTCATCTTATAACTGAAAGTGTATAACCTTTGACCTGCATTTCCCCATTTCCTCTACCCCTCAACCCCTGACCACCATCATTCTACAATCCATACATTTTTATGTATAATGTCTGGATAAGTTTTTCATTGTTTCTAAATAGTCAACTCTATGTATGCTTGAATTTTTATCTTTTATCTATTTATTTAAAAGAATGTTTTGCATATTCTAAGTTATTACACAAGATGGCTCTTTTTAAATGTTTATTTGATAAAATACACACAAAATTGACCATTGTAACTATTCTTAGATGTATTGTTCAGTATCAGTAGGTATATTCACATTGTTGTGCAACCAATCTCCAGAACTTTTTTATTTTGCAAAATTCACACTCTGTTTCCATTGGTGGACCCATTACCTCCTCCCCCTAGTCCTTGGAACCACCATTCCACTTTGTCTTTCTATAAATTTGACTACTTTAGATGCCTTCTAAAAGTGGAATAATACAGTATTTGTCTTTTTATGAGTGGATTATTTCACTTAGTATGATGTTCTCAAGATTTATCATGTTGTAGCATGTGTCAAAATTTCCTTCCTTTTAAAGGTGGAATAACATTCCATTGATAATAATGGTTCATGATCCATTAGTCTGTGTCACATTTTGTTTTTCTATTCATCTATTGGTAGGCACTTGAGTTGCTTCACCTTTTGGCACTTATGAATAATGCTGTTGTGAACATGGGTGTACAATATGTCTTCAAGACCATGCTTTCAGTTCTTTTGGATATATAACCAGAAGTGGAATTGGTTGATTGTACAGTAATTCTATTTTTAAGTTTTTGAGGAACCACTGTATTGATTTTCATAGTGGCTATGCCATTTTACATCCCACTAACTGTGCACTAACTGAGCTCCAATTTCTCCACATCCTTACCAAAACTTGTTATTTTGTGTTTTTGAGAGTAGCCATCTAATGAGTGTAAGGTGACATTTCACTGTGGTTTTGATTTGCATTTCTCTAACATTAGTAAGATTGGGCATCTTTTCATATACTTCTTCGCTATTTATATATTTTTCTTTGGAGAAATGTCTGTTCACATCCTTTGCCCATTTTTAAAATTGGGTTATTTTTTGTTGTTGAGTTGTAGGAGTTATTTACGTATTTTGGATATTAATCCCTTATCAGATACATGATTTGAAAATCTCCCATTCTCTATATTGTTTTTTTACTCTGTTGATTGTGTCAGTTGAACAGAAGTTTTAAATTTTGATATAGTTCGATTTATCTATTTTTACTTTTGTTGCCTATGCTTTTGATGTCATATCCAAGAAATCATTGCCAAATCCAACATCACAAAGTTTTTCCCCTGTGTTTTCTTCTAAGAGTTTTATAGCTTTAGCTCTTACATTTAGATCTTTGATGCATTTTGAGTTAATTTTTGCATATGTTGTAAGATAAAGGTTCAACTTCATTCTTTTCCATGTGGATATCCAGTTTTCTCAGCACCATTCGTTGAAAAGACAGTTCCTTCCTGCATCCTTGTAAAAATCAGTTGACCATATATATATGAGGATTTATTTCTTTTCTATTCCACTGGTCTTTGTCTGCCTTCATGCTATGACCGCACAGTTTGGTTACTATAGCTTTGTAATAAATTTTGAAATCAGAAAGTGTGAGACCTCCAACTTTGTTCTTTTTTATGACTATTTTGGCTGTTCATGGCCCTTTGAGATTCCATATGGCTTCTAGGATGGAGTTTTCTATTTCTGTAAAAAATGCCATTGGGATTTTGATAGGGACAGAATTAAATCTGTAGATTACTTTGGGTGATATTGACATCTTAACAATACCAAGTCATCCATTGCAGAAGCATGAGATATCTTTCCATTTATGTATGTCAGCTTTAATTTCTTTCAGGAAGGTTATATACTTTGCAGTGTACAAGTCCTTCTTCACCTTTGTTAAGTTTATCCCTATGTATTTTGTTCTTCTTGATGTTATTGTAACTAAATTCATTTTCTGAATTTCCTTTTTAAATTGCTCATTGTTAGTGATTTCTGTTGTTTTATATTGTACCCTATAACTTCACTGAACTTGTTTATCAGTTCTGAGTGTGTGTGTGTGTGTGTGTGTGTGTGTGTATGTGTGTGTATAATCTTGAGGATTTTCTACATGAATGATGTTATCTATAAACAGATTATTTCACTTCTTCCTTTCCAATTTGGATACCTTTTATTTCTTTTTCCTGCCTACTGATCTAAGATTTTTTTCCTTTTTTTTTAAATTTAATTTATTTTTTAAATTAAAAAAGTTAGCATATAGTGCAACAATGATTTCAGGAGTAGATTCCTTAATGCCCCTTATCCATTTAGCCCATCCCCCCTCCCACAACCCCTCCAATAACCCTCTATTTGTTCTCCATATTTAAGAGTCTCTTATGTTTTTGTCCCCCTCCCTGTTTTTATATTATTTTTGCTTCTCTTCCCTTAAGTTCATCTGTTTTGTATCTTAAAGCCCTCTTAAGAGTAAAGTCATATGATATGTGTCTTTCTCTGACTGACTAATTTCGCTTAGCATAATACCCTCTAGTTCCATCCACGTAGTTGCGAATGGCAAGATTTCATTCTTTTTGATTGCCGAGTAATACTCCATTGTGTATGTGTGTGTGTGTGTGTGTGTGTGTGTGTGTGTGTATATATATATATATAATCTTCTTTATCCATTCATCCATCAGTGGACATTAGGGCTCTTTTCATACTTTGGCTATTGTGATAGTGCTGCTATAAACATTGGGGTGCATGTGCCCCTTCAAAACAGCATACCTGTATCCCTTGGATAAATACCTAGTAGTGCAATTGCTGGGTCGTAGGGTAGTTCTTGATCCAAGATATTTAATAGAAGACTTGGACAGAAATGACAAAAGCAGCATCCCTGCCTTCTTGATGTTAAGAGAAAAGCTTTAAGTCTTTCATTATTGAGTATGATGTAAGCTGTGGTGACAATATGATGTGTAGCATACGTAGTATGATGTAACATTTTATGTATGGCCTTTATCATATGAAGGTAGTTTCTTTCTATTCCAAGTTTGTTTTGTGTTTATATCATAAAAGAGTGTTGAATTTTGTCTTTTATTCCCCAATGAAATGACCATTTTCCCCCATTATTTTGTTAATATACAGGGTATTATGTTGATTGACTTTCATGTGGTAAGCCATCCTTGCATTTAGGAATAAATCCTACTTGGTCATGATGTATAATCCTAATATACTTCTGAATTCATGGGGTGCCTGGGCAATTAAGTCAGTTAAGCATCTGACTCTGGATTTTGTCTCAGGTCATAATGTCATGGTTCATGAGTTCGAGCCCCATGTTGGACTCTGTGCTGACAGCACAGATTTTGTTTGGGATTCTTTGTCTACCTTTCTCTCTGCCTCTCCCCAGTGTGTGTGTGCACACGTGCTTGCCCTCTCTTTCTCTCTTTCAAAAATATATAAATAAACATTTAAAAATATATATACTGCTGAATTCAGTATGTTGGTGTTTTGTTGAATATTTTTGCATCAATATTCATAAGGGATATTGGTCCATAATTTTTTTAATGTCTATTTTTGAGGGGGGTGGGAGGGGCAGAGAGAAAGGGGGGCAGAAGATCCATAGCAGGCTCTCTGCTGACAGCAGTGAGCCTGATGCAGGGCTCGAACTCATGAACTGTGAGATCATGACCTGAGCCAAAGTTGGATGCTCAACCGACTAAGCGACCCAGGTGCCCCGGTCTATAATTTTCTTTTATGGCTTGGTATCAGGGTAATAATTCCAGCCTTGTAGAATGGGTTAGTAACTGCTCCTTTCTTGTCAATTTTGGGGGACAGTTTGAAGATTAATGTTAACTCCTCTTTGAATATTTGGTAGAATTCACCAGTGAAGCCATCTGGTCCTGGGCCTTTCTTTTTTGAGAGGATTTTGAATACTGATTCAGTCTCCCTGCTAGTTACAGGTCTGCTCAGGTTTTGTTTCTTCATGGGTCAGTTTTGGTAGATTGTGTGTTTGTAGGAATTTGTGCATTTAGGTTATGCAATTTGTTGGTGTGCAGTTGTTCATAGTACTCTGTTATAATCTTTTTTATTTTAAAATATAAAAGAAAAGGCATATGGAACACAAGAGATGGGTGTTGTTGGGAATTTTTTTTACATTTTTCAAGTTTACTTTTTTAAATTTTTATTTAAAAAAAATTTTTAATGTTTATTTATTTTTGAGAGAAAGAGAGCAAGCAGGGGAGGGGCAGAGAGAGAGGGAGACACAGAATCCAAAGCAGGCTCCAGGCTCTGAGCTGTGAGCATGGAGCCTGATGCGGGGCTCGAACTCATGAACCATGAGATCATGACCTGAGCCAAAGTCAGCTGCTTAACCAGCCGAGCCACCCAGGCACCCCTCAAGTTTATTTTTAAGCAACTGAATTTGTAAAATTAAAATAGCTAAAATGTTCCTTTGTTTTACTTCATTTTTTTTTTTCAGTTTCACTGAGTGTAATTGATAAACTTGTAAGCTGTTTGAAATGTACATTGTAAGGATTGGATATACAAATATATTGTGAAAACATTCCTACCTTCTAGTTAATGAACACATCCGTCGTATACTTAACTTTCATGTTTGTGTGTGTACCGGCATCTGTGTGTATCGTTTGGGTTTCTGTTGTTGTTGTTGTTGTTTGGCTTGGCTGAACTTTGTGTTTCATGGATTCATATCTAGTGTCTCTCTCTCTCTCTCTCTCTCTTTTTTTAATACCTAATCTCTTATACTCATCAGCCCACAGATGCACAGATATCCTGAGACAGTAAAAATACTCCCCACAGGCAGCTAACAAAGGACTGCTAGGAACAGCTAGTCATCTTAAGGCACATGGCATATCAGGGCATTGCTGGAAAATACAGTTCAACCTCTCAGCAGCCCTTGTACCCCAAGGGATGTTGCCTGGAGCTTCTGCCTATGGTATGGTGACCCCCTAATTGAAATAGCCTGGACTTCTCTGGGCAATCTGGTGAGCTCCCAGTGAGCCATGTTTGTTCCCTCCCAGGGAAAGATGGATCATGCGAATGGCAAATCATGACTCTGAAAATCCAGGAATTTCACTATGAAGTTTCCTTAAGGAATTTCAGAGCTAGGTTAACTTTTTTAAAGATCTTGATTTAAGGAGGCCAGGCATCTTGTTTAACAAAGCTGTCAGCTATTCCTGGTTGTAAAAGTGTCTGCAACACAAGAGATGGTGAGTGGGCAAGACGATGTGCAGCTGACATCTGGTGATGGACGATGTCCAGCCCCGCCAGGATGTGGACAGCCTGGTGGAGAATGTGAACCCAGAGTTCAGTGCGCCTGGGTACTGGGAACGTTTGCACAGCCAGCAGATCAGGCGGGGTGGGCCTCCTTCCCATACTGCAGAGCCGATATCAAACATTTAGGAGACTGGGGGAAACATCAGCCTACCAAGAGTGAATTGTAAAATGCCAGAAATAGGCATATCCACACTTTTCTTAGCTTGTTTTCTGGACAGAAAGCCCCGCTTCTGGCAAAGTTGTGGGGTGCCGATCCACTCTTCCTGCCTCAGGGAATTCCTGTTCTGTGGAAGTTTAGCCCTGGGATCTATTTTCTACATCTCCTGTCTTCCCTCTTTCATCAACTTTTTGTCATTTTCTGCTGCTTTGGAAGGACTGCCCCGAGTATGCTTTCTGCTACCTCACTCTGCAGATTTGCTGCCGTGTCCTGTCTGCTGTTGTTTGTTTAAAATCTCCATTGGGTCATCATTTCGGATTGCTCCTTTTCATTATGGTATGTTCCCAATTCATCAGTTCAACACTCTCTTTGACCTTTTGAGGACACGTATCAGCTATTCCCTAATACTTGTGCTAATAAATATGCTAAATGTAATTTAGTGAAACGCAACTCTTCTCGGGTCCTTCAAAGGCAGTAGGATTTGCCCCAGGGTGCTGGTGTGCTGTAGGCAGTTCTGTGCTGGCTGGGTGCTTGTGTCCAGGGTCTGTGGCCCGGCCACCCTCACCTGCTACAGAGAGACGTTGGTGTGGACCAGAGACTGGGGCCATTTGCAGACTGTGGTGCCACAGACAGGCCTGGCTTCAGAGGTCTCAATGCAGGGCAGCAGCCTTGCAGGTGTTCCGGACAGTAACAGGGTCTGTGTAGGATGCTGACCCTTAGCATGAGCCACAATGGCTAAGGAGTGCTAGTCCTACTTTCCCCTCCCCCAGTTAGGACCTGTCAGGACTTTCAGGCTACCCACCACCCATTTTCCGGTGGGGCAGGTGAGGCCCCACAGAGCAGCTATAGTGAGCTCAGCAGCCACCACACAGCATAGGGGGGTGTAAATGTGCCTGTGGGTGTATCATGCATCCTTGCGGGGGGGGTGTTCATGCTTCTGTGGGTGGCTGCTCACATGTGCCTGCAGGTGAGTTTTAGGAGGCCCCCAAACTGTAAGCTGCCTTCTGCAGTGTTCCCACCTCCTTTGGGCAGGGGTAGGACACACAGACAAGTCCAGCCCCTAGCAGGCTCTCTTGGTATGTGTGGGTGGGTAGGGGAGCCAGAGAGGACGTGCAGGGCCTGAAGTCTGTGCTGGGGCTGGTGGAGTGGAGCCCCCTGCCCTTTCCCACTGGGTCATTTGCATATAAAAGGCGGGAGTTTGCTGCTGGCTGGAGGTTGGTGGTGTCTGGACCTGTTGCCATGGGCACTCCCTAGCTTCAGGAGCAGCTGAGCTGGCTCCCAGCCTGGAGAGGGGGTTAGGAGCAGCAAGGCTGGTAGCCAGCTAAGTTTCTGGGAGGGAAGGGATGTTTCTGGGGGCCCCAGGAGAGGCCTGAGCTGGCCATGGTCACATGCTTGTTGACCCTGGGCAGAAACAGACTAGAGGGGACTTGGCCCTTTGATGCTGTGGGGCCAGGAGCAAGGGTGGAAGGGCCTGGAACCTCCCTCTGCAGGGCGTGCTCTACTCTTTCACCCACACTCACCTCTGAACCATCTAGAACCAGGTGGCCATGGCTGAAGCCATCCTCTCGGGTCTTCCTGGAGGGTCTTCCTGCCACCTGGGTGTTTGTTGGTCCTGTCCCAGGCACTGTACTGGAAAGGCCCAGCAGAGTCTCCCTGCTGGGTCTCCAGTGTTCCTAATGAGGAAATAAATGAGGGACCAACTTTTGCACACATCTCACTCTTCCCCTGGAACCTCCTTTAGAAGGCTGAGGAGGATCTTGCTAAGCCCAGGCCCCAGCAGCAAGGATAGTGAGAACCTGGGCTGGGCTTTATTGGCAGCCCCCCTCTCTATAGGCCCCACCACCCCCACCCCTCCCAGGGCTGTGGAGAAAACTGACCTGCTATTGCTAATGATTGTCCAATGCAGCACATTGGTGCCCGCAAGCAGCTAGCAGGAATGTGACAGGGAAACCAGACAGGGAGGGAGAGGTAGGGGTGGAGGGGGTGCTTATTGACTCAGTGGACACTGCCATGTCAGGGTTGGTCCCTTGGCAGCCTCTCTGGGACCCGCGTAGAGCTGCCCACAAAAGGGATTGATCTCTCCTGGGGCCAGCTCTACCCCCAGCTGCTGCCCCAGGGCCATGATCCCCCACCCCAGTGGCTTAGTTAGCAAAGCTGCAGTGGGTCAGATTGAGGTTGCTTGGGGAGGGCTGCCGGGCAGGGTGCCCAGCATGCAGGGGCACTGCCAAGTGCCTGGTCAGCAGCCGTCAGGGTGGCAAGGACCTACAGGCTGGGGTGGGGAGGGGTTCCACTGCTGGGAGCCCGGTAGGGTGAACCTCCCTCTCTGTGGGATGGGGCCCTGACAAGGCAGCCTCCTCACTGGAGTGTGGGCAGGAGTGCTCTGTGCTGGGTCCCTGTCACCAGGCCCACATTGCCCTCAGGGTCTCATTTCCCCTACCCTAGAGCAAACTATGTTATAGCCAGTTTCCCTCTTACACAAGTCTGTCCTGAGGTTGTTTCTGCAGCAGGCCTGTGCTAGGCCACAGAACTGGGCCAGTTGCATTCTCCCTGGGGCCAGCAGGCAAAGATAGGCACCCCCTATAGGAGGGGAAGCCAGGTGAGAGAAGCGAGGGACCATGAGCTGGGATGCCATGCACAGCCCCCTCAGCAGATCTGCTGCCAGACTTGCTGTCATCTGACTTGTCTGCCCACCAAGCACTTCCTGTGCCCAGTCCCCATTGGGTCTTGAGCCTGGTTTCCCATCAGGCAGGAGTTTCCCCATAGCCACTTATCTAGGCAGAACGTGTTCCTTGTCAAAATGATGAGGAAGACATGGAAAATCCCCCAGACTCTAGCAGAGAGCTGTGGGGCTTATCCCAAGGACACTTCTGTGGGCAGCTGGGGCAGGTGGCACTGCGGCGGGGGGTTTCGTTCTAGCTGCTAATCACCAGGCTCTCCCATACTAGCTTCCTTGGCTCTGCAACGCAAGAGGGGGATAGCTGGGCTGAGGGGCCCTGCCTCACCACACCCTCCCCCCAAAGGCTTATTGGCCACAGGCTCCTGGGGGCTGCACCTCCACTGCCCCTCAAAGGGGCTTTGTGCCACCACAAAGAGGCTCTGTCCCTCACAGAGAAGCCTGGGTGTTGCCATGGTGATAGAGGGGGCCAGGAAGAAGGGGGTCCACCATCTTGTGGGGGGGGGGGAAGGGTGTTCCTGGTATACACAGGCTGGTAGCCAGTGTGGGTGACTGCTGTATCTGCCTCACTGTGGCCCTTGACCTGGCTGGACAGCTGCCCAGCTATACCTCAGTGGGGCTATCAGGATATTTCATGGGCCCCTTGGCCCCTCAGTAGGGACTGGGCTCCCAGGCTCTGGTGCCAATCGGATCTGTCTGCATTTGGTCCCAGCCTGGCCTTGAGCCTCAGCCCCCTCCTCAGGAATGCCTTGGTCTTTTGCACACCCCAGAGTGTGGTAGGGTGGCACTCTGAGCCTGAACCCTCATCACTGCCCCAGCATGCTGCTCTGCTGCCCTTGAGATAGAGTGTATGTTGGGGAGGGTGTGAGTATGAGTCTCTGCTGGAAGAGATGAGGGAGCCACTCAAGTTCCCTTGGTGGCATTGGTGTTGGAAGCAGCAAACTAGCCAGCTTCCACACAGTAGGATACCCTGGCGCTTGACCATTCCATTGCCCCCCGCCCAGTTTCCCCATTCATGACCAAGGTGGAGTGGGTGGCTACTGGTGCAAGCAGAGAGGGCAGTGGGACTGCCAGTCCCCACCCTCTCCATTTAGAGCCCCATGGCTCCCCAGCCCTGGGGACTTGAGCCCGTGGGGTGCTCCTGGACTGGCTGTAACAGAGACCCCAGAGGAGGTGGATCCTTGCTGCCCATACCCACACTTGGAACCTGCAGGGCATCACCCTTGGGCTATGGCTGCAGCTGGAATCTGGGTCAGGTACAGGAGGGACAGCAAGGGGACTTCCCTGAATACCAGCCTGGGGCCTGGGGGAGAGCTATCCATCTCCATTCCATGAGTTCTGACAGGCACTTCCCAGGGAACCAAGGAGACTTGGGGTGTGCCATAGCTGGCACATGGAGCAAGTATCTGAGACCTGCCCCAGTGGGAATCTCAGGCCACCCCTTTAGGTGCCTCTCATGGTGGCCCCTTGTGCTCAGGCCTCCCACCGAGGAAAAGCAGCTGCTATACTCACCTGCCTCTCCCTGCACTCGCATCCAGGTGAGGCCTGCCTCTGCCATGTCCAGCCCACAGTCACCCAATCACTCCTAGTCCCAGGCTCTCAGCTCCCACTCTTCAAGCTCTCTGGGCCCTTACAGGTGTCCCTGCCTGATGTGTCCCTGAGCCTCCTGCATCAAGTACTGCCACAGCCCCCTTGTCCTTTTGATTACCTGCTCAGCATCCCCCTTGTCCTGGAGCTAAGCAGTGCTGCCTTGGACCTGGCCTGCACTTGGCCTAGGGTGCCCCATTGGCACAGGGGAAGAGCCCTCCCTCCCCAGACTGTTCTCCCTGCACATGTGAGTTGTCCTCCATATGATCATCAGATGGGTGCTGCTGGGTGCCTGTGTGGATAGCCTGGGGGCAGGAGGTCACTAAGGGGCCATCTCTCCAACCCTCACCCCCACCATGGCGTCTGGTCACTTGCAACAGGGGTACCTCCTCTGCTGGGGAAATCTAATTTCCAGGCTAAATCCAATTATGGCTCTATCAGCTCCCTGAAAATCCCTCTGCTTCCCTTGATCTGCAAGGGGTACTGCTCAGGCCCCTGGGGAGCTGAATTCCCAGTCTTCCTTGTTCACTTGCCGGCCTGCTAGGGCAGGTGGCTGCTTTTCCGTCTCTTCCTTACCTTCAACTATAGCAGTAACTCGGGTCCTCACAGAGCACTGGCAACACTGGTGGGTACAGAACTTTGCCGCCCAGAGTGCCCCAGCGGCCTGAAAGGCCTTTCCTTCCAGTCTTTTCTCAGGGTGCGTGCACACTTGATGGTGTCCACGTTCATTGCTCTGCATCTTATATCTCTGGCCACATCCCTTGTTTATAGCCTTTACTCACTTGGAGTTGAGGTTCTGGTTTTTCCTTATTGACTTGCAAGAGTACCTTCTAGATGAAGGGTGTCACTTTACTGCTGGATGTTACAAAGACCTAATCCCAAGGTGTTGATTGTCTTTTGGTTGTCTTTATATTTTTTCTCCCACTTTCTGTTATGGAAGGTTGTAAATGCACAGAGATAGAGGGGCTAGTGTGACATGTCCCCACGTGCCCCTCACCAGCTTCCACTATGATGAAGTCAAGGTCTAGAAGCAAGTTATCATCTTTTGTCTGAAATGCTCACTGCATATGTTACTGTAAATGGTGTCACTTTAAAAACCAAGACCAAAAAACCATAACCACAATACGTGGCCCTTTTTTGGGGGGGGGATGTACAGTAATGGTTCGTTTTCACAAAGTCAAGCTGGTTTGTCTTTCCTTGGCAATTTCTTCCACTGCTTTGAGGTTAAGAATAGCCTCCTCCTGCCCAGACAGCCCAGGCCCTACACTGACTTGGGAGCAACACTATAGTCCTGGGTGGGACAGGCAGACATGGACTCCGCCCTGTGTGAACCCCACGGCCCAGGCTCCAGCCTTGGCTCAGTGCCCATCCTTGTGTGCTGGCCAGAAGCTATCCCCGCAGCTGTGGGTACCATCTGACCACAGTAGGGGTGACAGGGTAAAAATGGGCTCCCCATGAGGCCTGGCCAGCAGTGTTGGAGCAAGTCTCCATGCTGGCAGTGTTGAGGATAGGGGAAATGATGCCCTCCCAGGCAAAGGGGCTTTGACACTACCAGGCCTGGATTCTGCTTCTGCTTACACCATTTCCTCCCTATCTGGGAGGGGGGGCAAGTGGGGCAGAATGAGGTTCAACCAGTGGCCAGTCCCCTCTCTCCCCTCTTGGGGGACAGCTGGCAGTGTGCCGACAGATGGCCGGCAAGGGGTCGGGACTGGCGCCCAGGCCTCCTGCCTGCCTCCCCCTGCCGTCCTGACCCTTAGGAAATTCCTCTAATTCCTCAACCCAGATTGGACTCAGGCCCCATAATTTGATTTTCTGGAGCAGGGTTTGGCTGGACTCCTTATGAGGAGGAATGTCTGGGTCAGCAGGAAGACATCAAATGTGGGTTTAGGTTTCCGGGGAATGATCAGCATCTCCCCGTAGTTCCTCTAATCGTGCCTTTGCTTTCCTGATGGAGCAAGTGCTAGCCACAGTCGTGTCCCAGAGTGTTCAGGGTCCAGGCTCCCTCTACCCAGTAGTGTTTCAGAGCCTTGTTCTTACCCACCTGCCTACCCATTCATCCACCCATCTGACTATCTACCCACCCACCCCTTGTACCCATTCATCCACCTATCTGACTATCAACCCCCCGATGACCTTGTACCCATTCACCTGCCTATCTGACTGTCCAGCCATCTCTCCATCCAGTGCCATCCTTTCACACAACCAGCCCTCTCCATCCACTGCCATCCTCTTACACAACCACCCACTCACCCTCCTATCCACACATTTGTTCACTCATTCATGCATTTCTCCTTCCGTCCAGCCTCCTGTCCTTCCATCCCTCTATCCACTCAGCACCTGTGGTCACTCCTGGAGTGTCCAGGTGAGGGCAGGCTTTCCCCAGGTTCACCACTTTCACTCCTGCCCGGGACTGGTGAGGTTGGCTCTGCACTGCATGCTCATTCCTGTCTTCTTGCTAAGTCAACTCCACAGGTGGTTGGGCATGCTGAGAAGCAGCCTCCACCAAGGACTGCCAAACCAGCGGTGGGGGTCTGGGTGGGGATTGTGAGGGGTTGACCTGATGGACAGTGTGGGACCCTTGCCAGGTGAATAGAAGCTGTGATGACACTGGCCAGAGAGGAGAGCAAGGGTGAGCTGAGACCCCACAAGTGTGGTGCTTCCCTGCCTGCCCTAGGCCTTCCCAGTCTGGTGCCCACCCCTCCCCAGGATTGGGCCCTGCCCCGACACCCCTCTGGGGAAAATGTCTTTAAAGTCTCATGGTCCATTGGGGCGCCTGGGTGGCTCAGTAAGTTTAATGTCAGACTCGGCTTCAGCTCAGGTTATGATCTCATAGTTCATGGGTTTGAGCCCCATGTCTGGCTCTGCGCTGCCAGTGCAGAGCCTGATTGGGATTCTCTCTCTCTGCCCCTCCTCCTGTGCTCACTTGCTTGCTCTCTCTCTCTCTCTCTCTCTGTCTCTCAAAATGTAAGTAAATAAACTAAAAAGTATATTTAAAAATCTCATAGTTGATCTTTTTAATTTATTTTGTAACATTTATTTATTTTGGCAGGGGGCACAGCATGAGTGGGGGAGGGGCAGAGAGAGAGGAGAGAGAATCCTAGGCAGGCTCCATGCTGTCAGCACAAAGCTGATGTAGGACTCAAACTCATGAAACCATGAGATCATGACCTGAGCCAAGATCAAGAGTCAGATGCTTAACTGACTGAGCCACCCAGGTGCCCCAGTCTCATGGTCAATCTTAAAAATTCATGTACAATTTGCTTCCAGGTCATCACATATTTATTGTTTTAATATAAAAATAGCATTTGAGTTACCATCCGAAAAGCTGCTCTCTGGGATGCTGGCCTGGCTCACCTGTACCTACACGTGCTCCTATGCACAGGCTATGCACCTCAGACCCAGGAAGGCCACCATGTCACAAAAGTAGGCTTAGGTCTTCCCTGCTTCCTGGATGTCCTCAGCCAGCACCATGCCTCTTGGATACCCCAGGGCTACACTTAAGGCAGGTGAGGAGGGGACTCCATGCCCAGCATCCCTGCCCACAGGCAGACAGAGGGGTACACCCTCGGGCTGGGGTGGAGGGCATGGGCCCCAGACCCAGAGTCTCTGCTCTTTGTGGACGGCTGCAGGGCACTCTTCCTCCAAGCTGGCTGGCATTTCAGGGTGTCTCCTGGGAGGCACACAGTCATTTAGCTCCAGCTGAGAGAACTGGGCAATGGAAAGGTCAGTATGGGTTTGGCCACCTTCTCACCATAGTCTTAGATTTCTGGGCCCTAGCTGGGTGGATGGGGGCAGTCAAAGTAAGTAGATACCCCTTGCATAGGCTTCTTGGACCTCAGAGTTGGGATATGCTGGAGGGCCTGGAGCAGGAAAGCTGGAGGCCAGTGCTGCCGCCTCAGCTGCTATCCCCAGGGTCTGTAGCCCTAGCCTGGTCCTGCTGGGAGCAGGAAAGGGGCGCCTGAGGTCAGTCAGGAACCCATGTCTCGGCACAAGGAGGAAGGGCAATCCTAGATATGAGGCCCGTAGATTTCCTGATCATCACCTCCCAGAGCCTTGAGACCCATGCTGCAACCAAGGGCTTGAGTGACCTGGCTCCACCTCCTGTCCCACCTTGTGCTGCCCTCCAGGGAGGAAGACCCCACCCATGCCCACCTGGGGCTACCAGGTTCAGTCTATCCATGCACAAGTCCTAGTGCCTACGTGACACTGCATGGGGCCTGTGTGTGTCTGGGACCCGTGCCTAGGCAACAGTGGATGTGCACAGAAGGCTGTGTGCCCACAGCCATGGACATACCATGCTGTTTGTCCTCCATTCCCTCTTGGCCAGAGGACCCAGTCTATAACTCACTCCCCTCATTCCCCCCAAGCTCCTCCCCTGCCCCCTTGCCAGCTACTGCCTCTTCTAGCTGGCCATGCTGATTTCACTGCCCCTCTGCTAGGTCACACTGATGGTTTTATTTGCGTGACAGGTGTTGGAGAAATGAAGCTCAGCTTCTGGGACCTATGTTGATCTCTTGCCTTCAATGGGCCTTGGTTTCCCCAGCTTCACAGTGGGTTGGGCTCTATGGTGTCTTTTCACCTCGAAGTACACCCGTTCCCCCCAACCCTGTCCCTCGCTCAGCTGGTACCAGTGATCAGGCCCAGCACTGACCCCCCCTCCTTTCTAGGATTCTGTTCTTAAAGCTGGCTCCACCTGGGCCAGTGAGCAGCAGAGCTGGCCCTCCAGGGGTGCTACCCACTGTGCCGTGTCTCTAAGCTCAGCCCCTATGTTGTGCAGGGGCACAGGGGCTGGCAGAGTCAGCTTCAACTGGTTGGGGTGGGCCGGGCCAGGAGGAGGCCCCGAGCAGGACTGGGCACTGCACCACAGTGCCTAGTGGTATGGCTGCATGGCCTGCACCCTGCCTGCTTCCATGCACCTGGGTCTGTGCTCCACATGCTTCCCCTGCTTCTTTTTGTTCATGAAAAACAAATATGCTGGGCAGCCAGGGAGCAAGCAGCGAGGAAAGTGCTGGCTTGTTGCAGCTGCCAAGTCCCTGCCACCCCCACCCACCATCCTGGGGCCCTCAGGAACAGCAGTGGGCAGGGCCCCAGGCAGGCCTGACCTTCCCCACAGACTGGGCCTCAGATGCCTGGGACCCTGCCCTCAACCTCCCTCCAGGTCAGGCATGAGGCACATGGGCCACTTCTTGGTGCAGAATCTCAACCAGGCTAAACTTGAATTTTACTCTGCCATGTGGGTAAATGCCACTCTCGTTCCCAGCCAGTGTGGCTGTGAGTGGAGGCCCGACTGCTGGTCTGTAGACCAGTGTCATCTCCTCACCTGCCTCAGTATCTGACCCACCAGGAGGCCATGGAATGGCTTCTGTCTCCCTGCCCGCTGGTACAGCAGCTCTGCCACACCAGCTGTGTGGCTGTGGATGGGTTTCCCAATTTCTTTGGGCCACAGAGCATCTGCCTCAGTGAGGTGGGTCTGTGCTGGCCCCATGAGGTTGGGATGAACTGGCATGTGCTATGGACAGCAGAGGCCCTGGGAAGTCTGAGAGGTTGTCACACCAGCTCTTCCTACCCTTCCCTTCCCAGAGGACTCTGGGATACCCAGAACCTCAGGTTCTGCTGAACCTGGCAGGAAGCAGGGGCTCCCGGCTGAGAGCCCTACACTCTTTAGGGAGGGAGCCTGCTGCTTCTGGCCAGCCTCAGATTAACGGCTTTTAATTTAGAATTTAATCAATGCAGCTTCTCTCTGGAGAGCTGGATGCTCTGGTCTGGGAGTGAGTCCTATGATCTATGTGTGCAGTGGGCAGGGGGCCTATGATGGCCTCTCTAGGCCTCCACCCCAGCCCCACCTTGACCACGCTCTGCTTTGCCTGCAGCCTGCCGGCATCCTGGTCATGGAGGACTGCAACGTGCACTCAGCTGCCAGCATCCTGGCCTCAGTGAAGGAGCAGGAGGCCCGCTTTGAGAGACTGACGCGAGCTCTGGAGCAGGAGAGGCGCCATGTTGCCTTGCAGCTGGAGCGCGCCCAGCAGCCTGGTGTGGGCAGTGGTGGTGTGGGCAGTGGGCAGCCCCTGCCGATGGCTTGGCAACAGCTGGTCCTGCAGGTAACACCCCAGTGAGTCAGGAAGGGTGAAAATGGCCAAGTTGGGAAACAATCAAGGGGCCTTGGTGGACCACAAGCCAGCATTGAATTGAATGATTTATTGCAAGACTTCCTGGGACTTCTGAGGAGGGGAGGAAAATGGGACCCCAAGGGGGGCTGGAAGTCTCACTTGGGTGTGTAGGACACCAAGTGATGAATGGGCAGGACACAGCCCAATCCTCAGAATGGCACCCTCCACTCAAGTGAGTCCTCAGAGCCCAGGCAGCTGGGCAAGGTCTGTTCTGAGCAGCTCAGTGGTCACCCTGGTGACTGGGTTTTTCCAGTCCTGGAGTCTCCTTGCCATGGTATTCTCCTTCGTCGAATGCATCAGTGAGTCAGCCCTAGGGTAAGGCTCGAGCAAGGCCCCAGGCTCTGACTGCAGCTCAGAGGGTGACCTAGAATGCTCAATTTCCCCACTAGCCATTGCCCTTAGACTGGGCTCAGGCCCCAACTCAGCCCCAAGATGCATGGAGCCTTGTCTGCTCTGAGGCCAGGCCCTGAGAACTTTAAAGTCAGGAGTCAGATGGCCAGGACTCCTCCTTCCACCACTGTATCCCAGGGCCTGATCTGCGGATGGGGCAGGAAGAGCACCGGCTTATGGAGTGGTAGGGGCAGAATGAGAAAACGTGGGATATCTGGAGTTTGGTGTGATTTTTCAGTTCATATTGTTACTTTTCAGTTCATATTATTGACTGAGGCACAAGGCAGGCGATAGGCAGGGCAGAGCTGTCCCTGGTGGCTCCCTGGGTAGGAGTCCACCCTACAGGACTTCCACTGTTGCCCCTTCTCACTACCTGTCCCAGAGGCCTGGGGTGCCATGGCCTCCTGAGTCTTCAGGGTTTCTCAGAATGACCCTAGAGGATCCTGCCAGTAGTGTTCTCAGTTTCCCTGGCTCACCTCCATGAGCAGGCATAGCACCATTGCCTTCCAAAACCTGGCAGCCACACCTCCTCGCAGTGTGTCCCCCAGTACATGCTCTGGTCACTGGGCCCCAGCTCCAGGGAACCAGATAGACTGCTGGCAGCTTGAGGCAGCCTGGACCTCTGTGGCTGGACAGAAAGGGAGGAAGGTATTGGTCTCGATTGAGACTGACCCATTTGGGCTAGCTTTGCCTAGCTAGGGCATGGAGGGCTCAGAAGCAACAGCCTGTGTCAGGTTGGGGGACCTGGCAAGTGATCTTAACCCCAAGAGCCTTGATGTTCTCATTTGTCTGTGGGCAATCCACATGCACAGCTCAGCGTGGCATACAGTCAGACATGTCTCCAGAGGGCCCAGACCCACCAGCAGCCCCCACCATTGGGGAGCTGTCTTTCCAAGCCCCTGGTGCTGAGGTGGGCCACAGAGCCAGTCCATAGGAGGCCAGGCCTGAGGCAGGATGGGGCTAGGTGCTAGAGCCATCCCCTCCACCCCCTGGATCTCAGGCACTCCAAAGGGTGAGGCCTGTACCCCCAGATGTGGTTGGGGAGCAGAGCAGCCCAGCTGGGGCACATGGGGACAGTGGCAGTCAGTGACCTTGAGGCCATCCTTCAGGCGCCAGGCTCTCTATCTAGTCCTCCCAGGCCGGAAAGGTCTTTAGCCTCCAGCCCAGAGGGTTGATGCCCCCACAGAAAGATGTTCCCATAGCCTGGAGCTGCCCTGGCTTCCTTGGGGCTGTGAACTAAAGACCTCAGGCCACCACCCCTCCCGACCCCTCCCCACCCACTGCCCTCCCGGCCAGCCTTTGGTTTTCTGTCTCTTGGGAGGAGATGGTTTTCTCAGGGTGAGATCGGAGAGAGCATGTGTTCCCAGGGCTGTGGCTAGACTGGCAGGGCTGATGGGGACATTGGGGCCATATCTGCTGGCCAGGCCTGGCAGCCTTGATGCCAAAACTGCTTCCCAGATTTGTCTCAGCAAGAGATGCCCAGTGACCTACCTGCTGAGCCCAGGGCTTCCTGGAGCTGGTCTTCAGGGTCAGAGCTGGAATCTGTGAAGCTCAGGGCCAGTGGCAGGACAGGTAGCTGGGGCTCAGGGGTTGAGAGGCTAAGGGCTACTGCCATGCTCCCCAGATTGTGCCACTGTCGTGGCCACCTGCCCTTAATCCTCCAGCAGGAAGAGCTCCACCCCACCAAACAGCTGGCTGGAGCAGGGCTGGCCCTCACTAGCCCTCACCAGCCCTTACCGGCCTCTCCTCATGGGAGAACACCTTTAGTGACCTTGCCAGCCATGGGTTAGGCCAAGGTGGGTATGTGGCTGGGGCACTAGCAGCTGGTGAAATTTGGGAGAAGGCCGAAGCAGCTCAAATGTAAGTTCTTCAGGGGAGTGGTCCAGTTCCTCCTGCTGCTGCTCCTATCCCAGGTGGCTCCATGTGAGGTTGCCATGGATGGAGGATACAGGGGCCAGTGGTCAGGGCAACTCATCCCTGTGCAGGTGAGAAAACTGAGGCTCAGATGCACATGTGGTGGATACCCAGAGTGCTTGAGTATGCTGGCTGCATGGGCTATGTACATGACATGTCCAGGAAGAAGAGTGGCCCCTGGGGGGCTGGCTGGGTTTTCTGAGTGGGGTCTAGGGAGAAGCAGGAGGGGGCAGGAAGCCCAGGCCCTGCCCTTCTCTCTTGCCAGACCCATGGACCTCCTTGGGCTTGCCCTTGCTGTTATTATCTAAGAGCCCAGTGCCCTTATTCATGATATAAGAGTCATTGGCTTGCCTTTGTAGGGTATGACCCAGGAGAGCCCCAGCCCAAACCAGCCTTCTGTGTCTGCGTTTCCATCCAGGACAGCCAGACTCCCCAGGGTGTGGCCATACCTTCACGCTAGGCTGGAGTGCACCCTAGTTTGGAGAAGCTCTGATTAAACCAGACCCTCTGATACCACTCCCCACCCACCACTTCCCAGTGGATCAAAGGCATGGAAGAGAGAGTGTCTGAAGCTAGTTTGGCTCAAGAGCTTTCACCCAGGGTCATCTAACAATTGAGCACCCCCCACCCCCATTTGATCTGCTCTGACACCTATCAGAGAGTGGGGGGCCTCTGTATCTTGATGGGGAGAACCCAAGACAAGTGGATCAGTGCAGGTCCATTTGGCAGGCCCCAACTGAGGCTCTGTCGGGGTCCGTCATGGGGTTTTGGGCAAGGGCCTGGACCAGATCTGGAAGTCCCGAGAGGCCTTGCGGTGCTGCCATCGTTGTAACAACTGTCTGATCAGCCCTCATTTCACAGCAGGGGGCAACTAATCGAAGTTAGAGCAGCTTGTACTATTGAGGATGGCTGCATTGGCCCCTGCTCTGCCAGAACTCTTTCCCCAATTCTACACGGGGAGGGGCCCGTGAACTCTTATACTGGAGGCAAAATGAGTCCTGGGAAGCAGGACTTGGCCAAAGTCACTCGGCGGGAAAATGTCACTCCAACGGTGGGGAGGAGAGGAACGAGGAGCCCAGACGCGCTGCGGCAGAGTTAGGGGCAACCCTGGCCTGGCTGCAGAGCCGCGCTCTGCGGGGGTAGGGGGCGGGACCTCGCCCCGCCCCACCGACCCCCGCCCCGCCCCGCCCCGCCTGGGCGCGGCCCCGCTCCATTGGCTGCTAGCCGTGACCGCCGCCAGATCCGCCCCCGCGGGGAGCGAGTCCGCCGAGCCCGAGCCCGAGCGGCCGAGGCGCCGGAGCCGATCCCGGTTTAGCTGCCGCCGCCGCTGCCGCTGCCGCCGCCGCCGCCGCCGCCGCCGCCCTTAACGACCCGAGCCCCCCACCCCCCCGCCGAGCCCGGCCCGATGCCGGCCGAACTCAGACAGGTTGGAGGGAACTTGGTCCCAGGCGTGGGGGCACCATCCCTGGGGCCCGGCGGCGGAGGGCGGGGCGCCGGCCTTCCCGGGAGGACCTGCTTTTGTTCCGTGGAGCTGCCGGCCGAAGGCGGCTATTGTCTGTGCCTCGGACCGGCGCCGCCGTTCGGCCCGGGGCGGGCGGGGCGGTGGAGTGAGAGCGATGCCCGGGGGGGGGGGGGGGGGCGGGGGGGGGAGTGTGCAAGGCGCGGGGTGGGGCCACGAGGTCTCTGGGGATCGGGTGCAAGGACCCCAGGCGGTGCGACTCCGCGCCAAGAAGAAGGCAGGGATCGGGGTGGGTGCACCGTAAGGCAGCGCCCAGGGCAGGTGCCTAGGTCTTGGGTGGTGGGTGAGAGCCTTCCTGAGCAGCCGCTCCGTGCAGGAGGGATGCCGAGTCAAGAGAGAGCAGCCGGGCTAGGCCTCCTGCTCCCTGGGGAGCTTGGTGGGCCTCCCCTCCCCTTCACACTCCCAGCGCGGGCTCTGACTCTGGGGGACCTGAGAAGGCGCTTCCGGAGCTTTAATGGAAGCCCTGTCTGCCTCGGCAGCGCACGTGAGGGGAGGGGTGGAGGAGGGCCCTGCCCACGTGCGGAGGCGGGAGGGGGTCTCTGAGGGAAACCCGGTCAGTCAGCCTCCCAGTACTGGGAAGGAGCTGGAAGGAGGCGTGTGGGCTACCTGCACCTTGTACTCAGAGTGTTTGTGGTCCAGTAACAGGCAGGGAAACTGAGGCTGACTGGAGGAGCAACTGCCCCAGGCCCTTTGTGATTAGGGGGTAGATCACTCCTGCCTACCTTTGGCAGCTGGGTTTCTGCTTGCTGTGCATCTCTGGTATGGCCCCTAGGGTCTGGCCAGTGACTGTCCCAGAGATCTAGGGGTCAGCTGGGGGGAGTTGGGGCCATTGTGTAGCTGTTGGATGTGGGCTGGGCTTGGAGAAACTGCGATGGGTGAAGCCAGCCCTGCTATCCCTTGCAACGCTGCAACCAGTGGTGTCTGCTGGGCACCAACTGCCCCCTGGCCTCTTGGCCACTCAGTGTAGACTGCAAGCCCTGGCAGGTGGACTGCTGCTGTGGAGGTGTGAGCTCCCCATCTGCCAGGGCTGGGCAGAGGCTGTGGGCATCAAGAGATGACATCTGTGGTAGCCAAGGGCTCACTCTCTGGTGAGAGACCCAGCCTGGATTGTCTTGGACTCTATCCGTGATGACTGTGCTGGGGGTGGAGGGGGCAGGGGGACACTTTCATTCCTTTACTCTTCCACTCGTTCATTCATTCATTCATTCATTCATTTATTCAGTACCAGCTGTCTTGTGCCCTCTGTGAGCCAGGACTAGGGATTGTGGGAACCAGGTATGGTATCCCACCTTAACGCATTCCCTGTGTGCAGGTGAAACCATGGACAGGGTGGGGCACCTGCCCTGAGGTTTGTTTTTCATGATACATACCATGAGTTCTCATCTATCAAGTGCAGTTGGTGAGCCTCTGCGACCCCAGTCCAGACTCCACCATTGTAACTTGGCTTGTATCCCTGTTCCTTCTCTCTGCCATTCCCACATGTACCTCAGAGGTTATTGTGGGCTTTTGCCCAGGTGGCTGCCCCTCTACACATTGTCCCACATTGTTTCCTACTCCCCACATTCCTTAGATCAGGCCACAAAGGTGGGACTGGCACTATCCCCCTTGTCCCATGGCCTTGATACCCTGGGTACTTCCCACTTCCAGATGAGGAAGCTGAGCTCCAGGTGTGTGACAGAGCCTAGGGCCCTCTTGCTATGCCCAGCTCCATGCCTCTGGGGACCCTCTCGAGAGCAGTGGTGACTGGTTGTGGGTTTACCTCTCTGAGTACTGGCCACTCTGGCTCTGGGCTTGGAGTCTTGGGCCACTCCCCTCCCACAAGTTCAAGGGAGCCCATGGGGAACCCCAGGTCTGGACAGGAGCCCCACTCTGGGCCAGACCTGTGGGCCATGGACGAGGTAGACCATGGATGGGAGTGCCAGGGGATAGTTTGGGCCCTGGAGGTAGGTAATGGGAGGCAGGTCAGTGGTCCCAGGAAGAGGGGCAAGAATGAAGTTAGGGCTGGGGAAAGGTGACAAGAGACAGTCGACAGGATTTGGCAAGATTTGGGATATGGAGAAGGGCTAAGGGTGGTGTGTCCAGGCTGGTGCCTGTGTCTGGGGTGCAGGGGGGAACCTCAGGTGCAGGGCCAGGGGTCCCTGGGGTATGCTGTAGGTGGACCTGCAGCCCTAGACCAGTGTCTTGAAGCCAGTTGAGGGGATGCAGTCACCCTGGGCAACTGCCTCTATTGAGTGCCAACTGTGTGCTGGTCATCAGTCCATCCCATGTCACTACCCCAAAGATGTTATAGAGGCCTGAGCATCAGGTTGACCTTGGGCCTTTCCCTACTGTAGGCTTTTGGTTCCCCACTCTGCTGCCAGCTCTGAAACTCCCATAGTGAGTGGTTGAGTGGATGTCTAGGGAGTTGGACACAGAGATAGGAGGTAGGAGGAGGTGATGGGATGTGTTCATATGTGCAAGTCCCTCCGGAGGCAGTGGGCACTGTGCACTGGGGGCTGTTAGGGTTGATGTGCTTGGGTCTGTGCACTGGGCTGGGTGCTCATACATACGTATGTATATGTGCATATGTCCCTGTTGGAGGAACCAGGTACGTGCATGTGTATCTAGGTCCTTATCTGCATGTGTGCCTAGGAGTGTGTAACGGGGGCCAGGCCTTCCTGTGATCACAGGCTGACTCACGCTCCTGCCTGCCTGCCCGTCTGGGTGAAGTCATCACCCATTTTTAGCTCCCTGAGGTCATTTGCCAGTGGGGCTCTTGGGGCCTCAGGATCCCACTACCGGGCTGCCTGGGTTGGGTATTAGTAGGCGATGCTGCAGGGTTGTCAGGCCTCATTGGCAGAGGGTTGGGGGGTGAACTTGGCTCTCCTAGACCTGCATCCCTTTGTCTCCCACTGCACTGTGTCAGACCCTCACCATAGACTAGAGTGAGAATAAACTGAGCCTCAGAGTAGCATTGAGGTCTGAGGTTTGCTTACTCCTCCTCCTCCCTCCTCACACTCACCCCCTAACCAGGGAGTAGGAGGCTCTTCTCTGAGAGTGTTAATTATGCAAATGTATGCAAGTCTACTCAGGGCCCATGCCCTCCTGACAGTGCTCTGGTCCCCTCCTGTCAGTCTTGCTCTGAACCCCTCCCCTTCACTTGCAGCCACCAACGTGTGGTCCTAGACCCCTCCATGCCTGGCTCCCAGAGCCTGGCAGAGAGCTCAGTGCCTGCCACACATTTGCTCCCATAGTTGCCAAATACAGGTGGGGTAGCCGAGGCCTCAGCAGTGACAGGCTGTCCCTGAATCTGCTCCAGAACTATCTCCCAATGCCCTCAGAGAAGAGGCCAGGCCACCTTGCCTGGCAGCTCACCAGCATGTCCCTATTTAGGGTCTCAGTTTATTCTCTTTCCCAGGGAACATGTTCCTCCTTCCTGGCCAGGTCCCCAACAGGCATTCCACCTGCAACACTGAGTGGCAACCAAGGCTGTGGCCCACAAGGGGTGAGGTGTAGCTAAAAGGCCTTGCAAAGTTTGCCTTTTCTGTGGATACCTGAAATTCCCCAGGTTTGTGAAGTCCTGGTCAATCCTCTCCCTTCTGTCAGGCCTCAATTTTCCTTTTTATAAAATCACATATTGTTGTCCTCTGAGGTCCTGCTTCTGGGAGAAGAGGCTGCATTCTGTGATTTCTTCCTTCCTGTGTCACCAGAACCCAGGGGATACACCTGTTCTGATATGGTCCAGGCATCTCTCTGGACCCCTGAAGAGTTTTCAGGGGCCCAGAACCTCAACAACTATGTTCAGTTAAGCATTTTTTTTCAGGTCAGGACACTAACCTGAGGAGACTTCACACCCTGAGGACCTAGGGAGGCAGACCCTAGGGCAGATGTGGACACTTAGCCTTACACACTGCTCAGGCCCAGGGCCAGGAACAGAGTAGGGGTCTAGTGGCAGGCAGATATGAGTATGGCCTTCCCTGGGCCTCAGCTCCATTTCTGTGTAGGCCTCGGAGGCCTGGGGCCCAGACGGGGGACTGATCCTTCAAGGCACAGTATCTGAGCCACAGAGCAGGTCCTGTCCTCCTGCTGACCTGGCCCTGGCTGCCCAGGAATGTGCCCCCACTTGCCTGCCCACTGCAGCTTGGGTTTCAGCCCCTACCCATCCTGGCCAGATGCTATCCTAGGACATTGGCATGGTGTGGAGGACCCATGTAGTCAGAGGCCCAGGGGTAGATAGACTTTGGCTCTCAGGCCCCTTTGCCAATCAGCACAGCAGGAGTCTGCTCAGCTCTGCTATGGACTGGCCTGTCCTCCTTGAGCCTCAGTTTCTCCACTGGCAAGTCGGGCCATAGGCATATGGGCCTTAAGAGGGCCTCGTCCAGAGCCATCTTGCCTGTAATTCTACCATGGTCAGCCCCTGCAGAGAGGAAGGCAAGGGGGGGCTGCAGGTTGAGAATGAGGTGGGTGACTGAGGTTGGAGAGGCTTAGGGAGAGGTATGTGGGGAGGGGACCAGGATTCCTGTCAAGGACCAACTAGGTACACCCGGCCTGAATTCACCATCTCTGGGCTCTGATAGAACACTCAGCACTTCAGGGGGGGGCACCAACCATTGGGCCAAATGAGGTAGGGCCAGGCTGTGCCCACTCAACACCCCACGAGTGTCCAGGCCGGAAGGAGCAAGGGTATTTTGGGCATTCTGGGAACTGGGTATTTCTGTCCTGCGAGGGCGTCTAGCTGGCCTTGGGAACAGTGGGAGCCTGGGCGTGGCCACGAGGAGTCAGTGAGCAGTGCTGAAACTGCTATCCCAAGGCCTCTGCACTGGAGGCTTCTGGGGCGGGTCAGGGAGGAGGCCCAGGATACTGGGAGGGCCCAGCCAGGGCTAGTGAGCCATGTCAGGAGAGCAACGTGCAGATCCCACCAACTTCCTTGCCCCACCAGGAACCTGTAGCAGCCAGGAACCTTGCAGCTCAGACAGGGCTGCCCAAGACTGCACTACTGGGGCCAGGGGCTTCATCTGCCAACTCAGCCCAAGGAGGCCCCAGCACTGGGGGTCAGCCCCCAGGGCACCCCATGGTGTTCAGAGACAAGACTGGAGCTGCTGTCTTCACTAGCTGTTGCTGAGACAGGCCTTGGGGTCCATGGGTTCCAGGGGTAGGATGAAGGCACTCCTGGCATCTAGGCCAGTACAAGCATCTGCACTCCAGGGCTGGGTGAACTGTGGCTCCTCACACTGACAGCCCCCGTCTTGCCCAGGAACAGAGCCCGGGCAGCCAGGCCTCGCTGGCCACAATGCCAGAGGCGCCCGAGGTGCTGGAGGAGACTGTGACGGTAGAGGAGGACCCTGGTACACCTACTTCTCACGTGTCCATTGTCACATCAGAAGATGGTACTACCCGGCGCACTGAGACCAAGGTATGGCGGGGCCCAGGCAGTGGGCAAGTAGGCTGTGTAGCCATAGTTCCGTTTATAGAGTGGCCTCCCAGGGGCCACCTATTGCTCAGGTGGAAGATCTAGGCCACCCTGGCCCTGCTGGGGCAGTGTCCAGGCCTCTCAGGCTGCCCAGCCCATTGGCCACCCACTTACCCACCAGGTCACCAAGACGGTCAAGACGGTGACCACGAGAACAGTGCGCCAAGTGCCTGTAGGCCCAGATGGCCTCCCCCTGCTGGACGGCGGCCCCCCGCTAGGCCCCTTCGCAGATGGCCCCCTGGACCGGCACTTCCTGCTACGTGGGGGTGGCCCAGCAGCCACGCTTTCCCGTGCCTACCTCAGCAGTGGGGGCAGCTTTACCGACGGCACTGAGCCCCGTGATGTCCCCAGCTACGGCAGTCTATCCCGTGGGCTGGGTGTGCGGCCCCCACGTGGCCCCCTTGGCCCAGGCCCCGTGGATGGTTGCTTCACACTGCCTGGCCGACGTGAGGCCTTTCCTGCAGGCCCTGAGCCTGTGCCGCCAGCCGGCCGCTCCCAGCCCGAGCGCTTTCAGGCGGAGCCATATGGTTTGGAGGATGACACACGCAGCCTGGCTGCCGATGACGAGGGTGGCCCGGAGCTGGAGCCTGACTATGGCACTGCCACTAGGAGAAGGCCTGAGTGTGGGCGTGGCTTTCGCACCAGGTGAGCACCCTGTGTCCGGCCACTGACTGCCTCCAGGAAGTCTGCCTTCCACTCCCCCACCAGAGAATCCTCCACAGGAAGTGTAGCTGCCAGGGCTAAGTTACACATGTTAGTTTGAATTGGACTGAGTCCTTTTCAAAGACAGCAATAGGGCAGCCTCTGGGATGGTGGAGTTGCAGTTGGTACCCTCCCTGTGGGTCTAGGACATTAGGGAGGTTAGTGACAGTGCCCAGTGCCTGCTAGTCCTGTTCTAGTCAGATAACCGTGAAGACATGAGCACAAGAGGCTTAGCACATTTCTCTGAGTTTGAGGCTCCAGCCTTTCCCTGGGCCTCAGTTTCCCCTACAAAAGCAGCCAGAACCTAAGCCACCCAGCTCTTCCTAGCACAGGCTCTGGTTCTGTCATCTCTGCCCTCAGTTCCTCTATCTGTAGAGTGGGAACGTGATCACAGCCTTCATATGGATTGTGCTGTGTGACCGCAGACAAGACACCTGACCCCTCCTAGCCTTAATCTCTGCCCTAGGAAGTGGGTTTGATGGTGACAACCCACAGAGACATCTTATGCTCTGGGGGACTGGTGGCCTGAATGCTCCTCATAGAGTCCCACCAGGATGGCTGTGTGCAGGGGAGGGTCACCTCCTACCTGCAGATCCTGGCAGATCCTGCACTGCAGAGATGGGCCTCATGGAAAGGCAGGACTCCCAGTCATGGACACAGATGTTTCATAGAAACGCATTTAGCTCAGAATTGGGGAACACTGCATGGTGATGAGAGTGAGTGAGTTCCCTGATGCAAGCCTTGGTAACCATTGGCTGGTGTTTGGCTCCATCATTGTCTGGGAGTCCGTTCTTGCTGGCCTAGGTCATGACTCTCAGCACCCACTCGGTGCTTGGGGTCAAATACCGAGGTTATTGGCCTATCCCTGCCCTTAATGGGTTCATGGTCCCCCGGAGAAAGTATGGTGAGGCCACTCTGGAGCAGGCATCTTGTGACAGTGCTGAGATGTTCATATGCCCTGCCTGCCTGCACAGGGCCTATGAGGATGTGGCAGATGATGGCGGTGAGCTGATGGAGGAGCGGCCCCCGTTTCCAGCTGCGACAGCACCCCTGGCCCAGCCAGAACGGGGCAGCCTGGGTAGCCTGGACCGGGTGGTACGGCGGTCGCCCTCAGTGGACAGCGCCCGTAAGGAGCCACGTTGGCGGGACCCTGAGCTGCCGGAGGTACTGGCCATGCTGCGGCACCCCGTGGATCCCGTGAAAGCCAACGCGGCTGCCTACCTGCAACACCTGTGCTTTGAGAACGAGGGCATCAAGCGACGTGTGCGGCAGCTGCGGGGCCTGCCTCTTCTCGTCGCTCTGCTGGACCACCCAAGGGCAGAGGTGCGGCGGCGGGCCTGTGGGGCACTGCGAAACCTTTCCTATGGCCGAGATACAGACAACAAGGCTGCCATCCGCGACTGTGGCGGTGTGCCTGCCCTGGTGCGCCTACTGCGGGCTGCCCGGGACAATGAGGTTCGAGAGCTCGTCACAGGTGAGTGGTACCTGGGTTCCCCACATCCCTCAGGGAGGAGGAGAGCGAGGCTTGGCCAGAAAAAGACCCCCCTCCCCCCACCCACCCATTTAGTCAGGAGTCCCAGCTGCTGGGGGGTAGGCATCAGGCTCAGACTGAGTGGTCCCCAGTGTCTCTATCTCTGGACTTTGCTGCCCCTCAGGCAGGACCCCTCTCCACTTGCCCCCATGTCCCTGTACTCTCCAGGTCCAGCCTCTTGGTCCCACCCTCCAGTGGGGCAGTGGTGAGTGATTGTGCCTCATGGGACCCAATTGGCCAGATAGGGTCACATGACCACTTTGGGTAGAGCCAATGGAGCAGTAGTCCCATCCACCCATGAGGTTGAGAAGGGATGGAGGAAGAGAAGGTACCTGTGTGTCTAGTCACAGGCTCCTTACCAGCCCTTCCTCTGCGTCCCAGCCCCTCTGATGCTTCCTCCCAGCCAGTAGCTATTATTGAGTGCCTGTGCACATCTTGCCTGGGCCAGGGTAGGCACCCAAGACTCCTCATGGCTTTTGTCACTTCCTATCTTCTTTTTTTTTTTTTTTTTTTTTTTTTTTTTAATTTTATTTTTGGGACAGAGAGAGACAGAGCATGAACGGGGGAGGGGCAGAGAGAGAGGGAGACACAGAATCGGAAACAGGCTCCAGGCTCCGAGCCATCAGCCCAGAGCCTGACGCGGGGCTCGAACTCACGGACCGCGAGATCGTGACCTGGCTGAAGTCGGACGCTTAACCGACTGCGCCACCCAGGCGCCCCTGTCACTTCCTATCTTCTAATCTGATGTAGGGCTGACGAAGGATGGGGCAGGTCCTGAGCAAGGTCACATGGGAAGGTAGGGAGGTCACTGCCTGTGTGGTCAGCACTGGCTGCTTGATGGCATCCTGCAGGCACACTCTGGAACCTGTCATCCTATGAGCCCCTGAAGATGGTCATCATTGATCACGGCCTGCAGACACTAACCCATGAGGTCATTGTGCCCCACTCGGGCTGGGAACGTGAGCCCAACGAGGATTCCAAGCCAAGGGATGCCGAGTGGACAACAGTCTTCAAGAACACATCAGGCTGCTTGAGGTGTGGGTGGGGGCTGGGCTTAGGCATTCCCTGTGAGGTCACCCAGGGCTATTCCCGGTCAAGGAGGCGGGAGCCAGGCACCAGAGCCTACATGCAAAACTGGGAATAGCCATGTTCTCATGTCCTGTAAAGTGTGGAAGAGAACTAGCCACCCAAGTCTTAGGAGCTTCACAGCCATACCACAGTTCCTGCCTGAGTCCTGAGAATGGGGCTTGATGAGGCTGTACTCAGCCCCAAGGGCAGCCTCTGGACAAGGTCTGCTATGCTGTCATGTAGTACCCCATGGCCCCAGCCCTGCTCAGTTTTGATACACTCTCCTATCACCGTGACAGCCAGGGTAGGGGGAGCCAGGACCCTCATCTTCAGGTGGCCTCAGAGGCCTCATTCTACCTCCTTGCAACCTCTGCCCTCACCCTCCCACCCTGGGATTCCCTGTGGAGTCCCCACAGGCAGCGCTGGCTCCCCACTGTCCTGCCTGTCCATCAGGATGTACCCCCGTGGCCCTATGGGGTCCTCACCTCAGGGTAAGGTGGAGCCCAGAACTGCCCGTGGGGTAGGGAAAGCCCATAATTGCCTGCAAATGGACTCACACCTCTGGAGCCACTTCTGCCTATTTCCAATTCAGCCGGTCATCAGAGAAGGCCCTCTGCGCCATACAGTTGCCTGGCTCAGGCTCCTTCCTGGGGTCTCAGTGGTCAGGGAACTGTCAGTAGCCCCAACAGGGTGGTGTCAGAGCCTGTTTTACAGATGAAGACAAGACCCCAAGGCCAGGTGAGGGCTGGGAATTTGCCATGGGAGCCAGGGGTCACAGGGCTTGCTCTTGGCCACCCAGGAACGTGAGTTCGGATGGTGCAGAGGCCCGGCGCCGCCTCCGGGAATGTGAAGGGCTGGTAGACGCCCTGCTGCACGCCTTGCAGTCAGCTGTGGGCAGGAAGGACACGGACAACAAGGTGGGTGGAGCCTGGCAGGGAGGGCTCTAGCAGGTCCCAGGCAGGGGCAGTCTCACAGCTTCCTACAAAGGGTTCTGGGAGATGGAGCAGGAACCGGACCCAGGGGGCCCTAAACTATCTGGGCAGTACAGGGGGAGTAGGCATACCGGTCTCGGGCAGCGCCCTGGGCATGGACCATCTCATAGTGGCCACACTGAAGTGGACATTCCCGAAGCCCTGGATGAGGTCCTACACACAGTGTGTTTTCCACCTTTTTTCTTCCTCAGCCCTTCTCTGGGAGTTCTTAGCCACATGGGCCCCCTAGCTTAGGCCTTCCCATCTTTGCATCCCTGGTTCCTTCTGTGCACACTGGCTGTGGCCAGTCTTCGCCAGGAAGGTTAGCAGTCTCCGTGCCCACCTGGCCCTGCTCCATCAACTCTCCTCTCCCCACAGTCGGTGGAGAACTGTGTGTGTATCATGCGGAACCTGTCCTACCATGTGCACAAGGAGGTGCCTGGGGCCGACAGGTACCAGGAGGCTGAGCCTGGGCCCCCAGGCGGTGCTGCAGGCTCCCAGCGCCGGAAGCGGGATGACGCTGGCTGTTTCGGTGGCAAGAAGGCCAAAGGTGTGTGGGAGGGACTGGGGTACCATTCTAGGACTCCCCATGCAACCCAAGGCTGAAAGTTCTTCCATACCCATGGCAGACACGGAAGCCAGAGACCACCTGGTCAGCTCCTGATGGGCAGGTGGGGAAGCCGGGAGCCTCGGAGGCTGGGCCCAGCCCCCTGGGTCATCCAGCTGTCAGGCCGGCGTTCCCTCATCTGCACTGTGGGTCCCCCAGGGGAGGACAGGAGTGAACCTGTGTGGTGTCCCTGCTGCTGCCTCGACTCGGTCCCTCAGCTCTGGGAAGGGTTCTATGGGTTCATGTTTGGGAAGTATCAAAGACAATGCTGCCTCCTGGCATTCATAGAGCACCTGAAGACCCTGAGATGCCCTGAGGGCAGCACCCCACCCTGCCTTCACACCATCCTGACCAGCATTTGCTAGGTACAGCTTCCAGGATCTGCATTCCCTGGCACCTGCCGGGTGACATCTGTACACTGCCTTCACCCACTCCTCCCCATCATGTGGACCTGTTCTGATTCCAGGCCTCCCCTTTCTTATCCCATTTGCTGGCACTCAGCCCTCCAAAGTAATCGCGGTAGGATTCCATGACCCATCTACTCAACCCAGGGTATTCAGTGGGAAGTTGAGGCCTCCTGGGAGGGTGTGGGGGGGGGGGTTGCTGCCCACTCAGGCTCGTCTCCTCTCTCCTGTGCTTCCTCCGGCTGCCCAGAGGAGTGGTTCCATCAAGGTGAGTCCCTGTTTGTCCTGCTGTCCAGGCCTGGTGGGTGCAGTGGGCACCAGGGAGGTGCCCCCTGCCCTATTGTTTAGGCAGTTATCTCCATGACAACTACAGGGCAGTCCAGTCTCAGGGCCCTGCCCCATCCCCAGTCCCTTCTCCAAGCAGCCATTTCCATGACAACTGTGTGGGCATGACAATGGCAGGAATGTCAGCCCTGGACCTTTTGGGAGGCCAACAGGCTGTTCCTCTATAACTTCAGACTCAGCTATCCCTGCAGGGCTGGAGCTGGAGCTGGAGCAGGAAGAGCCAAAGAGGGGGCAGGGCTTGGATATATTCGTCCCCAGGGGTAACTGAACAAAGTCTGTCCCTGGGAATGAGGCAATATATGGCTTAGAGGGACGACAGAGAGGCCCCATGAGGCTGGGATCCCAGATCATCTGAACTCTGCTCTGCTGCTTTTCAGAGGAGAAGGAGCTCCCTCATCTGAGATGAGGGTGAGTGGGAGAGAGTGAGCTCATTCATGGAGGTGTGCAGGCTGAGGCTGACAAGTGTTAGGTGGGGCTGCTGTAGGGGCTCAGCCTGTGGGCCGAGGTCTCTCTTAGCCAGCAGACCCTGGGACCAAGTTCTGACCCCAGGTGGGCATTTCCTTGTGGCTGGGACTCTTGGCCCCAGCTTTGCTTTACTGTTCAACCAGGCACATCCTGTCCTTGCCAATCCTCAGCTTTGTACCTACCTGCCACCCAGCCTGGGCTCCTAGCTCCTGGCAGCTGCAAGGCCTTTGGGTGGTCTGCAGTGCTGCTCCCAGCATCTGAAGGAGATGAGTTCTGGCTTCTGGGGGCAAGGCTGGGACATCCACAGTCCCCACTGCCACCACTGCCCTTCTCCGGCCCTCCCTGCCTACCTAAACACAGAATAGTGTTCCATTGCCAAGACCTCTTGGGGGTGCTCTTGGGTTTGCTTCAGGAAGGAAAGTGCTGTGTCCAGCCCTCCTGATGCACACCCATTCTCTGCAGAGTCTGCTTCACCTCCCCCTACTCTGTTCCAGGGAAGAAGGATGGTGAGATGGACCGGAACTTTGACACGCTAGACCTACCCAAGCGAACTGAGGCTGCCAAAGGTGAGTGGGTAGAGGCAGAGTTCAGGCACAGGCCTATCCAGGTAGTGAAGCTTTGTGCTACTAAACAGGCTTGAAGGGCCTTGGGGATCTGATGGAAAATAGGACCACAGGTATGGGGTTCCCCAGAGGACCATCCAGTCCCTGGGCACCTGCTAAGGGTTCAGAATCAGGGTCAGTTCTGTGGGTCACTTCAGGCAGTGGGGGGAACAGGCACAGAGAGGCCAGGCGATTGCAAGGTCACACAGCATATGAAAGATAGAGGGGCTAGAGTGAGGCCTTCGGTGAAGGGCAGAGACCAGGTGGGCAGGACCTTCCAGTATCAGCTGAGGAGCTCACATTCACTCAGGGTGGTTTGGGAGTTGGGGTGTATAGTCATATCTAGTACAGAGGCTGATCACACGGGGGGCAGAGTAGTTTGTCTTTCTTATCCCCTGTCTGGAGCCCTGTGTGCTGGCACTGGGAATCCAGCCTGAGTAAGAGAGATCTGCCCTAGTGAGTCCCAAGCCACAGCCCACCCTGCAAGCCCAGACACCCCCAAGCAGGGTGGAAGACCCCGGCCATGGGAGGTCTAGAGGAAAGCATCACAGGCAGAGGGACCAGCTCCTGCAAACACCCTGAGGGGTAACACTTTGCATGGGGGACGTTCTTGGAGCATTTGGGGAACAGGAATCCCAGGGAGGCTGGAGTAGAGGGACCAAGGAGGCATGAGGAATGTGGAGGGGGTGATGAAATGTCAGGTGGGAGGACCCGGAAGAGGGAGTAATGTTTGGGTACAGGCCAGCTGAAAGGCTGCTCAGGCCCTCCTCTCTGAGTGCCTTGGGGCAACTCTGCTGCAGCCCGGAGTGGTTGAGCAGGTTGTAGACAGAGAAGGCAGGCCCTGTTGCTAGGGGTGGCCACTGGAAAGAGCTTTAGTTACATAGGAGGGAATAGGGCCCTGTTGCTAGGGAGGGTGGGTCTTGCTAGGGCTCCTCCTCTTAGTTGTACAGCCTATCTACATGGGCGGGCGGGCTCTGTTATTAGGGAGTTTGAGTCCCGTTGCTAGGGAAGCCACCCTGGCTGCCACCTCCCTCCCTACCCCTGACCTCCTGGATGCTCTGGCTGCCAGGCAGGTCTAGTACCATTTCTTTTGCACCAGGGGCAAAGGAACAGTGACCTCACTTAGACCCACTGCATCTCACTGAGCTTCTGTTCTTCCATGAAATGGGAATGCCTTCTCCTTTGGGTGGCCCATAAAGAGTGAATGCATTGATGTTAAATTTTCCCTCACTGCACCACACCCATCCCTGGCCCCAGCTGACTCTCACCCTGGGAGGAGAGGGGATAATGGGGGCAGGTGTGGGTGACTGTGGGTGGTGGGTGCTCTGTGCCCAGGCTTTGAGCTGCTGTATCAGCCCGAGGTGGTACGTCTCTACCTCTCCCTCCTCACGGAGAGCCGGAACTTTAACACCCTGGAGGCTGCCGCTGGCGCCCTGCAGAACCTCAGCGCTGGCAACTGGATGGTGAGAGGCCAAGCCTGGTAGGGAGGGGACAGAGAAAATCTTAGGTATCCTGTTGGTGCCTGCCTCTGACTTTGTCCAGGTTGGGAGGGAGAGTAGGGGACACCATGTCTCCCCGAGGTCCAGGAGGTTCAAGGTTCCGGGCGGTTTGGGGCACAAAGGATGCAAGCTGGAGATAGAGTTGAGTTGCTTGCGTTGGACTTTGTCATGCCAGGGAGGAGGGTCCAGCCAGAGGGAACAGCCAGGGTTCAGGTGGGAGAGTGCCCGGGCATGTAGTCATGCCTGAGTGTGCTGAGCACCCTACCTGCTCCACTGCCACAGTGGGCCACGTACATCCGCGCCACGGTGCGCAAGGAGCGTGGGCTTCCGGTGCTCGTGGAGCTGCTGCAGTCCGAGACTGACAAGGTGGTGCGCGCTGTTGCCATTGCCCTCCGCAACCTCTCGCTGGACCGGCGCAACAAGGACCTCATTGGTGAGAACACTGGTGGGGCTGAGCCAGGATACAGAGCCCGGTGGTCTGCTCTGGGATCCCACGGGCAGGGGCAGAGGGACCGGCAGGGTGGGGAGGTCAAGGGCCCGGCCCTGCCCCTGTCATTCTGTCCCAGCCACTGGAGCTCATGTCTTCCTGAATCGTCTCAGAGCCTATCCCCTGTACACGGCAGGTGACGTTGCAGCTTCCTGGGGCTCTCCTGGTGGAGGCCCTGTCTGAATCCCCTTCCTTCCCGCTGGGGTGAGCAGAGGCGTGTCCTAACACTTGCCCCTGTCCTTCAGGGAGCTATGCCATGGCGGAGCTGGTGCGGAACGTGCGCAATGCACAGGCTCCGGCGCGACCTGGTGCCCGCCTGGAGGAGGACACGGTGGTGGCTGTGCTCAACACCATCCACGAGATCGTGTCTGACAGCCTGGACAACGCACGCTCACTACTACAGGCCCGAGGCATTCCAGCGCTGGTGGCACTTGGCGCTACCAGGTGGTTGAGGGCCTGGCCTGGGGAGGGTGGGGTCCCAGTGGGAGGGGGGCGTGGCCGGTTGCTGACCCCGCCCTGGACCTGGCTGCAGCCAATCAGTACGTGAGGCGAAGGCCGCATCCCACGTGCTACAGACTGTATGGAGCTACAAGGAGCTGCGTGGTGCCCTGCAGAAAGATGGCTGGACCAAGGCGCGCTTCCAGGTGCGGCCTGCCTGGCTTTTCTTTCCCTCTTTCACTTCTCCAGGCCAGGTCCCCCACAGGAGCGCCCCTAACCCTATACCCTATCCTGTCTGTTTTGTGCACCTCTTCTCATACACAGTCAGCCACTGCTACTGCCAAGGGACCCAAAGGAGCACCAAGTCCTGGAGGCTTTGACGACAGCACGCTGCCACTGGTGGACAGGAGCCTTGGTGAGTACCGAGTGGGGGCATGGAAACCTATCCCTAAGGTATGAGATGCTCCTCTACCCAGGGGCACTGATAGTGACAAGGCAGGTGAGGGCTAGGGGTGGGGGGCGCTTTCCTGGCTTGTAGCCTCCTACCACCTCTACACCCATGGTGTCCACATTGATGTTAAGCCGGGGTGGTGCTGTCAATGACAGAGGTGTGGCAGAATGGTACAAAGAAGTTAGTGATGAAGAGTCCCTGAGGCCAGCTGTGCTGGGGGTCTGTCTGTTCTGGTATCCCCACTGCACTGTATCCCCAGCCACCTGGCTTGTGCCTTGCAGATGGTGAGAAACCGGGCAGCCGGGACGTGATCCCCATGGAGGCACTTGGCCCAGGTGAGTGCAGATAATGCAGGGCGTCTTGTTTTCTGGGGAGGAGGAGGGGAGAGGTGCTGAGATGGGCCAGGTGGTTTTGTCTTGTGTGTTTGGTGCTGGAGAGGTCTTCCAAGGAGGTGCTGGTTGGAAGAGATTCGGTTTAGTGGTACTGGTGAGAGGGGTGGACAGCCAGGGAGGGGTCAGTGCCTAGCTGGGATCTGGCCTGCCAGCTGCGGGGGACTGGGTGGGGGCTGGTGTGTTCTGAGCCACCATCATGGGAGGGGTCGTGAGAAGACCTGACCTAGTCCTCCCGCACAGTGCTGGGGCAGGGTAGGTGGGCCCCCCCTGCATCTGGGCTGAGAGGGAGATCTGCTCCTGTGGTGCCTGCCCCTCAGAGTTCCCCTCATGTCCCCACCCCAAGATGGATACTCTACTGTGGACCGGAGGGAGCGGAGGGCTCGAGGCAGTGACCCTGCGGGGGAGGCCTCTGAGAAGGAACCGTTGAAAGTAAGTGGCTGTGGGCAGGTGCCTAGAGATGTGGCATAGCTAGGGCTTGCCTGAGAGGGGCGCCGGCGAGGTGCTGAGTTTAGGCTGCCCAGTCAGCCTGGGGTGGAGCTCATCTGAAAGGCAGTTGGGCTGGGAGATCAAGCCTGACGACCGGCCCTCCCGCCTCAGGAACATTACCAGCAGAGTCAGTCTATGGGTACAGGTGACTTGAAGCTCATATGCACTGGAAGAGAGGGGGCACGGGACAGGGTCGCTGCCCAGAACAACGCACAGAGCCAGGGGAGTCTGAGCAAGTGTGTCTTCTTCATCTTTCTCTGCCTGTGTGTGTGAGCGGGCAGTGGGTGAGGGCCCACCATGGTCCTGCCTCCATGACAACACCTCCCAGTCCACTCTGTGACAATCCCCTGGCTTTGGGCACAGGCCTGTGTGTGTCCACGTGTCACTCCGCATCTATGTGAGCCACACTAGCTCAGCTTCCCCTTCCTGTGCACCCTGTCTCTGGCCTTACCCGCTGAGCGGCCCAGCCCCAACCTGTCAGCACTGACTAACATGCTGTATTCTGCCTCTAACGCCCTCCTGCCCACTGCCCGTCCGCTGCAGCCCGACCCCGGCAGGAAGGCTCCGCCTGGGCCCAGCAGGCCTGCGGTCAGGCTGGTGGACGCCGTGGGGGACGCTAAGCCTCAGCCCGTTGACTCCTGGGTCTAGCTTGCATGCCTGGTACGTTCTCTCGTCTGGTTTTTCATTCAACTGTTTCCCGTCCTCTGGGCAGGGGCTTCTTGTTAATCTCTGCTGGCTGCATGTTCTTTCCCTCCGTGCTCCCTGGTGGGACCCTGACTTCAAACTCATCAGGCTTAAATGCCCATTTTATGGACAGGCTGAGGTCGGAGAGGGACATGCTTCCCTGGGTCTTCAGTCCTAGCCCAGGTCATCAAGGACCCAGAGGAGATAAGGCCAGAGAGCAGGGATGGTCCCCCCACATTTAAATGCCCTAAGCACAGTGCCCCCACTGGATCAGCAAGTCAGATTGGCCCTGATGCCCAGACTCTTGGGGTCAGCCTGCACCACTCATAGCAACCGCCTTTATCCACATTTTCATTGGCATAGCCTGTGGAGGGGTCCACCTAGCCACCAGGCCACCCTGCTCAACCTTCCCCCTCTCCCTTCTTAGGGCTCGGGCCCAGCCATTTGTTCTTAGGGATCTGATCTTGGGAAGAAGGGAACTCCAGGGCCGGCCCTCACAGACCCTGCTGTGGAGCTTGGAGCCCCCTGGCGCCAGGGGTTGGCAGCGCCTCTCGCCTGGGAGCCAGGGCCGGACATTCTGGACACACCTCCCTTCCTGCCCCCCCTCCTAACTCCTTAGGCTGAGTTAGCTGTTTACTGACATGGTGCTGTGTGTGAGTGAGAGAGAGAAGGCCAGTGGAGCTGCCAGGGTGGGGCCCAGGGAGGTGGCAGGACAAGGCACCGGGCTTTGTTTTGGGGCTGGTGATGTAAAAGAGTGTGCTCTTGTATGTGCAAGGCCCCAGAGGAGTCTAGCAGGGAGGGGGGCTCAGGGAAGGAGTTTAACTCTGGAAGCTGGAGGGGATCCACTGGGCTCTGAGTCTCACCCTGCATGGCAGACAGAACACGGGCAGGGGCTGGCCGTGCAGAGAGGCTCTGGAGGCAGTGAGATGGGTGTCAGGCTGTGCTTGCCCCCCACCCTGCCCTCGGATACATGGAGCCCAGTGTGGCAGGAGCCTTCTCTGAGCGACTCTGGCCCAGGCCATGGCTGCCAATCCTGTCTGCCGGAGCCCTGAGTCACACCTCTGGGACTGACCTTCGGCAGCAGTGGGGGACTGCTGCCTAGTGCCTGCTGTTTGTGACTTAAAAACAGAAGAAGAACACTGACAAAAAGCATTAAAAACAAAACCAAAATAAGACTGTATTGGTAAACACCTAAATTTTTGTAAGAAAATTTAAAAATTAAAAAAAGCAACAAAGGAACTTTCTATCTTCTATGGCTCACATCTTTTGCTCCTCCCTGATTGTCAGGTGGGAAATGGGTAGAGGTGGTGTCCATAGGGGGCTCAGCTCCTAGGCCCCAGGAGTGTTTCCACACATGAACTCCCAGGCTCCTGTGATCCCCTTTCTACACACTCAGAGGAGAGGGCTTGCTCCTGGGTGGTTAACTGGGACCTGGGTCCCAGGGTGGTGTCCTGGCCAGAGGTTCGTCTACATGCAGGTGGGCTCAGCCAGGATGGGGTGAGGGGGGTGGGGTGGGTAGGGGAATCCCTAAGGAGCCTCTGAGGGAGCCAGAGGGCCAGGGTTGGTTTAGGCAGCTGTGGATTTAGAGAGATGCAAACTAATTCTACTTCATTACTTGCTAGCTGGGCAATCTATAAATGCCAGAGTTGGTCTGAGCCCACTCTTCCATAAACAAGGCCAGGAAGGACTGGGCAAGTTGCTTCTACTCACTGCCACCCAGGGACCCCAAGGGGCCAGGTGCCAGAGACTGCACCCTGCACTGTGGTGGGGCCCCATGTCTACCTTTCCCTAGTATCTGCTTGGTCAGAAATGGACACAGAGGCTGACCAAGTGCCCTGTTCCAGTTTCCCGGGACAGTCTCCAGACGGGGGCTCACCCAGTCACCAGATGGGGGCTACGGACATTCCTATGGGGATGCAACAGGTACCCTCAGCCTGGCCAAGTGCCCTGTTCCAGTTTCCCGGGACAGTCTCCAGATGGGGGCTCACCCAGTCACCAGATGGGGGCTACGGACATTCCTATGGGGATGCAACAGGTACCCTCAGCCCGGCCACATGAGCCCCCAGGCCAGCATTAGCATCTAATGAAGGGGAACACTGGGTGTGGTGCCAGAGTTGATGGCACCACAGGAGAGAAGGAGCAGGGCAGCAGTTAAAAAGAAGCACTAAGTTGATCTCTTTTATTTAAATATTTAGATTTTTAATTTCTTTTTTAGCATCTTTTAAATGTGATACTGGCATATAGGATTATTAACACTGAGCTGATGTTAGTAAAGTTGTGTTTCATTCTTTACAAGAAGGTGAAAGAATGCAGGAATCACAAGTGGATAGTTGTTGGGCACAGTGCCATCACTGAGGCATTGCTGCCACCTGGTGATGGCAAACCTGAAGGACAGACTGAGTGCACAGCCCAACAGTTTCCAAATGTTCCCAACTCCGCCCCCCCCCCCCCCCCCCTGCCACTTCCAATGTCTGCTGAATATGTTAGTGCCTGAGGACCTGTCGATGTAAGAAACCTAATTGATCGAAAATGCTGGTGGGAGTGAGTGACACCATCACAGGCACCACCTGTTCTGATTGGTATTTACAAACGTACTTTCCAGATGTATTGCAGTGATTGTGCATGGTAAGCTGGCTGCACTTAGGGTGGACCAGTGGTGACAGCCCAGAGTCGCCGTGCAGAGGGTCCAGTGTAGGCAGGCTTTGGCCTCACAAGCCTCAAGTGTGCTACATTGAGGACAGACCCCAGAACTGCAAAAGCAGGGTTGGCGGGAGTGCATCTGTTGTGCTTTTCATAACCAGGCTTGGCAAGGGAGCCTGGAGCAGGGTGGGTGGTCAAGGCTGTGCTGGGCCATCCTGGCCCATGTAGACAGCCTTCTCGAGGCCATCCACTGCTGTCGAGTACTCCAGGTACGAGGTGAAGTGTGTGCACTCAAAGCGGCTGCTGTTGCGCACATATGCCAGGAATTCTGGTGTTCCTGGGCAGATGACGTTGTCGGCCAGCAACACTGTCCCCTTCCGTAGCAGGCCACACTCCTGCAGGGGACAGATGGTGGGAAGGGGTGAGGGTGACAGGTGCCCATTAAACCAACCACAAATGGGGAGGTTAGGTGCTCTTGGCCAGGTGGAGGCTCCACACACTGGCCTCTGTCTGGCCTGGAGTCAGCTCCTGGCATGAGGGTCTCCCCACTGCCTTCCATCTCCTCCCTGGCAGCAGCCACTCCAAGAAAGGGCTGTGCTGAGCACAAATCCTGCCTCCAGAATGTGGCTCTGTGAGGGCGAATCTTTTGCTCTTTGTTAGGTCCTGCATCCACAGCCCCTAAAACAACATGTGGCACGCACAGTGGCTAATAATGCTAGCTGGATGAGTAAATGGAGGAGACAGTGGAGCCAGGATTCAGGCCACAGGACTGATTCAAGGCTAGTGGGGCCCTCAGTCACCCAGTGCCAGGAACACATGGTTCTTCCAGGTGAGATGCCTGGTGCCCAGCGCACGGGCTGCTGTGCACTGTCACTGGAGGTCCTAACGCCTGACGAGGGTGACCCTGGAGGGATGGGGGTGGAGGCAGGGCAGACATCCCCACCAAGAAGCCTGCCCCTTGGGGGTTTGCCCTGGACATCCCCAAACTCTGGCATTTAAACACCCTATCTCTACCAATGCCTGGGCCTGGGCTCTACAGAAGGAAGAAGCAGCAGCTGGACCCAGCCAGGATGGTGAGCTGGGGGTGGAGCTGCCTAGAATATAGGAAACAATAGAAAAAAACTTTGAGAGGAAATGGTTGCCTGTGGAAGAGGGTCAGACCAGGGCAATGGGTCACACCAGTTGCCTTGTCCTAGATTTAACTTTGGAAGCATGGAGCTTCTTTTTCACACGATCATAAAATTAAAAAAAAAAAAAAAAAAGCAATGCCAAACATCAGAAGCAAAATCAAAGTGACCCCAGGAGTGTCTCAAATTGCCAGCAGGACCACACATAATGGGCATCTCTAAGTGATTTTAAAACATGGGGATTTAACTCTGTACCCCTCCAGGGATGTGCCCTAGGACAGAGTCTTACAAGGGTCTCAGTTCTGGTGGTGACCACAGTCACTTTCAGCCTGTGGGCTGTGGGGGAAGCCAAGGGTCCTCTGGCCAGAGTGGAAAACACAGCTGTGAGGTCAGTGAGGCTAGGGACAATCCATGAGCCAGAATTTAAACAGAAAGTACCACTGTGAAGCATGGGGCGTTTTCTCTTCTAAAAAGAAAACTCCCTAGCAATCTTGGCCAGAAAAACCTATAACAGCTATCCGGGAGAAGGCACCCCGGCCCAGGCCCTAGAAGGGGAGCTGAGGTCTCCAGCGGGAAATGGACAAGGTGAGCCAGGAGTAGGGCTCTGAGCCTCATATGTGGGGTCGAGCTGCTCGGGAGCTGACTTCAGTAGGCACTGCTGGCCCCAGCTGGGACAAGTCATCAGACACTAAAAACCGAGCTGACCATGAAAGAAGGAATGAAAGGAAGAAGCTTTGGACGTGTTTGGAGGGTGCTGGGGCCTACCCATCCTTGAAGAAACTGGTCAGAAGGGAGAGAATGGCAGCACTTACCCCACCTTTCACCACATATCACGCCTCCTGATGGAGGACACAGACCCCCTGGAGAAGCCCACCCCGTCTGAGCAAACCTGAGCAAAACTGCTGGGAGGAAACAGCCCTCAGAGGACCAGGTAGCCTGTACTTGAGGTGCTTTTAAACTCTGTGGTTCCTTTTCCACTGGGTGTGTGCCAGGCTTAGTGACTGTCTTATAACAAAGAGAAGGAGGCAGCAGTGGCAGTGTATGCCTTCAGAGACGGTTATACAAGGCATGATGGCTCCCTTATTGCTCCTTCCGTCTCTGTCACCCATTCCTGGCTGTGGGGAAAGCCAGCCGCCATGTTGTGAGGACACTCAAGCTGCCCTGTGGAGAGCCCGTGTGACATGGCAGTGGGGCCTCCTCAGAGCAGCCAGCAGCCCCAGGCTGACCCAGCATAAACCAAGGGCCCGCAGAGCCCAGCTGCAGGGCTTCAGAATGTGTGTTTAAAAAAGTAGTCATTCCCAATTCATGACTTCTTTTCTTTTGAGATAATTACCAGCTTTGAACAAGCAGCACTGAGAAAACTATTAGTTTCCTAGTTTCTAAATGGCAATATTTGCTACTTTTCTATAAATGCAGGCCCTTGTAATTATCACATACACCAAAGCTGCTGAAATCCCTTCCCCAATCCCTGTGCAGGCCCAGCTGGGTTGGCTGCCTGGCCTCTGCCCTCCACACCAGATTTCCAGGTTCACACCCCTGGCCTGGAGCTGGGCCTCCACCAGGCAGCTGTGGGGAGCTGTGCTCCCCACAGCTGCCTGGTTCCTGGGCCTTGGGTCTTCTTGACATCCCTCCACTGACCACCTATCTCAGCCAATGCAGGTGACCGGTCCAACTTCTAGCCCATGGATCCCCTCCCCACTCTCAGCCCTTCCCTGAGGTTTCCAGGTCTCTGCACCACCCTCTCTATAGCCATCTCTCCCCACTATCCCCAACAGGGATCTTTCCTGAGGATAGATCTAACCTTGTTCTCACCTGCTTAAAGCCCCTCATGTCCCCACCCTGTGTGGCATTCAGGGCCCTCCACAGATGGCTCTGGCCCACATTCCCAGAACATCCTGTGCCCTCATAGCCCCCAGGCCAGGGCTGGTTCCTTCCTGCTGCATCCAGGCACCTGGCCTTCCATGCCTGCTCCAGAACCACTCACTGTGTGCAAGGTCCTGCCCAGCCTTCAGCCGTGGCTCCAATGGCCATGCATACCATGCTCATGGCCTCTCTTCCCTGGGCCGAGTGACCAGCCCCTGTGCGAGCTGAGATGGGTTAGCATGACACAGACAACATGGGACCCTTCCATGCTGGCCTCCAGGTGGGGAGGCCGTGGTGGGGCAAAACCTCCCCAGTTCTCAGTGGAGGGCCAAGTAGCCACTAAGTGTGATCTTGACTGCCCAGTTGGGACAGACAAGGTAGCGGTCATCAATATTAAGCTTCGTGGGTCAGCTCATTAACAGCCCATCCAGGGTTCTACCTGGGGATGAGGCAGCCTCCCTAGTCACCACTTTGGGGCTGGCCAAGCAGCAGCGTTAAGGGCTGGTATGGGATGGGGTATGAGGATGGTGAGATAGGGGTGCAGGGGGATGCACAATAAGCAGCCTTTGGGGAAAATGGGCAGGAGATGCCCTGTTAGTGTTCGCCCCTCCCTGCCGCCCCTGCACAGGCTACCTAGCGGGCCTAGCCGAGCCTTTTTGCCCAGAACCACCTTCCTCCCATCTCCACACCACCCCTGGGGCTTCCTCTGGCCCTCCATGCTCCGTGACCTCAGGTGGGCCTGCCCAAATCACCTGTGCCACCAGGGCCACCTGGGGCGGCCCCTGCACCAGCCACCAACACTGAGGCCCATGTGAACCAGGTGGGTGCAGAGCTCACCTCCAGGAGAAGAGTGTCTGGCAGGTATCGGTCCTTCCAGTGGTCAAGGAAGACCATGTCTAGCATGTCCACATCGTATTTCTTCTTTAGCTGGGGGATGATGTCCTGGGATGGCCCGGCCACAACGGTTACCTGGAACGGCACTCTGTTGGTGTCCACACCCAAATGGGACAGGCTACCCTTCCTGGACACTCAAATGTCCTTACCAGTCTTCTCTGGGGTTCTGGGGAGATAAGTCTCCACTCTACCCCCTTCCCTCCAAGGACAGCCTGGGAGTTTCCTGCTCTGTGGAGTGGGGTGGCAAGACCTCCCTCACAGAGCTGCTGGGGGTTCCGTGAAGCCTGGCCTAGGAGGTGCCATGAGGCCAGGCACAACAGGATAAATGTGGCCTTGAACTGCATTGGGGCGACCCAAACCTTTCCCCTCCCCCCTTGCACCTGACCCCTGGTGTCTCAGTGTCTACATTTATCACCCTGGGGCAGCAACACACCCTGTCCTGCAGGCCTGCAAAGTCCAGCATCTGCTGGGTGATGGCGGCGTAGTCAGGGTTGAGCTCAATGGTGAGCAGTCGGGCCCCGGGCTCCAGCAGGCGGGCCATGCGCACGGCTGAGTAGCCGCAGTAGGCCCCCAGCTCTAGCAGCACCGATGGGCGCTGCTCCCGCACCACTGCATCCAAGATCTGGCCTGCGGGGCAGATGAGAGGGTGAGCACGGGCAGAGGGAAGTGACCCACTCCTGGTCTTGGACCTGCTCATTCCAAACTGAGCATCAGTCCCTACAGATGCCTGCCTCCCCTGTTCCCCTTGTCCCACTAAACACACTCTCCAAACTCCCAGGGTCCCTCAGGCCTCTGGGTCTCAGCACACTCTGGTCCCTCTCTTTCAGATGATTCTTGGCTGACCCCAACTCGTCCTAAACGAGAGCTGCCCTCTGTAGAAGCCCTCACCCCACCCTGCCCATGAGGGCCCAACTCCCAGGAGTGCAGCACAGCACATGCCTGTGCCCCAGGCTGGAGTCCAAAGGTCAGGAGGGGGCCCTGGTGCCTGCGCTGGGCAGAGTCCAAGGAGCTCTGTACACCCTCATGACCAGCAGGGACAGCCAGGAACCCACTGCCTGCCTTGCACCCTCACCCAGCTCCATCAAACGGCATGCCAGTGCCAGGCCTACCACCAACTCGTAGGTGAGTAGGTATGGGGCAAGGAAGGGTCCCAGGCAGTTTATCAAATGTCCCTCCTTCCCCACGAGGACAGCGATGTGGGTGTTGGGGTCTCTGCACAGCCTTTGCCCCTGGCTGAGGAAGGTGGGTGATCAGCTCCAGCCTCCAGGCTCCAGACAAGCCCCTACCCCAGCATCCAGAAACAGGGTGATAACAGGCCTCTCCTTTACAGGCTGTGCTGCTCCATCGGGGATCTCTATTCCCAGGCCCGCTACCTGCAGGCTGGGCTTGCCTACCTTTCTTGTCACCCACATTCATAGCCCACTCCTTCTGTAAACAGTAGGTATCGATGGCCTCCAGCACACTTTGTGGGTCCCCGGCCACCGCATGCTGCAGCACATGACGCAGGATGCGCTGCTCCTTGGTGTCGCCCATGAACAGGTTGTAGAGGGGCTGCAGGACGAACTCATTCCAGCAGATAAGGAGAAAGCCCGAGTAGGAGTGGCACAGCAGTAGCACCAGCAGCACCAGGCCCAATGAGAAGGCTGCCAACAGCAGGGGTGGGGACTCCAGCATCTGAGAAGGGGTAGGGATAGGATGGAGTGAGAAAGAGGGGGGAGAAGGGGCAGGGCAGAGAGCCAGGCGGGAGGCAGCGGGCTTCAGTGCCTTGTGGCTAGCCTGGAAGCCCTGCAGCCAGCTCTGCAGCTCAAACCACCCTGGCGTTAACTGCAGACCTGCCCCTCCTGGCTTCCTCACACTCTCCTCAGTTTGGGGGTGCTGCCAATGCTGATGGGAGCCCAGGGTTCAAGAAGCTAGCTATGAGTCCCAGTTGCCTGGCTCATCTCAACATCAGGGGAATGCAGACCTTTCTGCCCCCAAACAGCTTCCTGCCCCCAGGGCTGTGCCATCAGGTGCACAGAGTAGGTATGTCTGGCTGTCCTGCCTGGGGACCTGCTGATCACAGCTCTCCTCCCTGGGTGCTTTCCCAGACAGCCTGGGTCAGCTGCTGCTCTGACAGAGGTGGGCACAGGGGAGGCTCTGTCCTGTGTGCAGCCCCCTTGGGTGCTCCAGGAACAGTCCAGGAGGTTTGTGTGGCCCTTTAAGTGAGTTCTCAGGTAAGAACACAGGCGGTCCCCAGGCCAGGCACTCAGGGCATAGACTCACTCACCACTTCCCTCAGGGATGGCCACACGTCATGTGTCTGTCCCAGAATGAAGGCCAGTCCTGCCTCCTATACCATAGGTAAGCGAGACATGCCAGCTCTATCAGACAACTAACGACAAGTGTGGCACAACCTCCCCTGGCAAGCCACCCTTTAGGCAGGTAGCTCGGAACCCAGTCAGGTGGGGCCCTGGAGATACAGACAAGGCTGAGCCACTCAGCCCTGGGTTCCTCATTAGCACAGAGCAGAGTTCAAGATATTCAGGGTAGATGCTGAGATTTCAGGCTAGACCCCTTATAAAATGGTTAAGGACAAAATAAAGAGGAACACGGAAGCCTCTGTTGGGGCCCATGGTTGCCACAGATTATTCACAGGAAAGGCTTGCTGAACCACAGCCACCACCATACAGGACTCTGCACTCCCAGAAGCTCCCATTTGGAAAGGCACATCAGGGAGAGCAGGCAGACTGAGGGCCTCAGTGGGAAGAGTACTTTGAGGACCGTTGAGGGCTCCAAACCCCCACACCTTGGACCATGAGGAGACAGTGGTGGCTTGGAGAACAGGGCAGAGGATGAACAGGAAGCTGAGACTCTGCCCCAGGTGAGTGTAGACACCCAGATGCCGGTGGTATAGGCCATGTGGCCTATTTACACAAGGCAGAGTGGATGTATTCGCAACAGGTCGGAGTATGCACATGCAGTGGCCCCGGTTCCTTGGCCCACACTTGCTCTTCTGCTCCCAGTGCTACCCTGACCTTCAGAGTCACTCTCATAGCCGGCTCCTGCCCTCCATGCCGATTGAGGGGTCTGTGTGCTCCTTCTCTGAGCTCAGCAGCAAGACAGATAACATTTGTGCAGAATTCGTTTGCCTTTAGATAAACACCAACAGAAACTGTAGCCTAAAAATGACCAGGGTCCAGATATCTGGGCCCCTTCCCAAAGGCCAGCCCTGCCCACCAGGGCAGCACTTCACTTTTCCATCCTCTGAGAGCAAAAGGCCCCAAAGAGGTAGTGAGATGTCCCCTGCAGTGTCACCCGGCCAGGAACACCAGGGAGAGTCTCCCTGGTCCTCATCAGCACTGCCCTGCAAGTTATGACAGGATGTGCATCTGTCCCTTATGAAAAGCAGGAGAAATGAATGAACCACTTTGCTTAAGCCATATTTCCCCAGGAAAATAACTATAAATTTGGAAATGACATAGAAGACCAAGAGTGAGTTACAAAGAACACATACAAATCAATGAGAAAAAGATGATCCAAAGAGAAAAAGGGGCCAAGAGGGCAAATACACAGATTACACCAGAAGGCCCAAAGTCCAGAGCAGGTATGGCAAGTCTTGGCACCACAGTGGGGTGCCCCTGCCTGCGGTGTGCCCTGGGTCCCACCATGCCAGAAAGTGTGAATCGGGTATTCTGTCTGCCATAGCTCCAGGGGCCACCCTGGGAAAGGGCTCCCGCAGGGCAGCATGCACCATAACCCAGGAGGCAGATGAGCGGACACAGGGTGGGGGGTGGGTACAGTGGATAAGGGCAGAGTTTCTATTTTCTAGGGGACAGATGACAGGGAACGATGAGGGGAGGCCCATGGAGCCTGAAGGAGCCAGAACTTTCCACTGCTCAGGATTTCCTAACCACACATCTGTGTTTGTTAGCATTACTATTAATACCCATAGTAGTGTTTGGGTGATGATATAATGTGTCATGTTGTTTTATTCTCTGTATTTAAAAAAATATCCAATAAAGGTTGGAAATATATATCAAAAATAAGAAGTAATATTCCACTTAAATAATCAATTACTTGCTGGACCCTGGAGTCATAAACTATAAATTTCAATCTCCATAATACTTGAATTCTGTTAAAAATTTGGCTTTTAGGGGCGCCTGGGTGGCTCAGTAGGTTAAGCATCCGACTTCAGCTCAGGTCACGATCTCACGGTCCGTGAGTTCGAGCCCCGCGTCGGGCCCTGGGCTGATGGCTCAGAGCCTGGAGCCTGCTTTGGATTCTGTGTCTCCCTCTCTCTCTGCCCCTCCCCTGTTCATGCTCTGTCTCTCTCTGTCTCAAAAATAAATAAACGTTAAAAAAAAATTTTTTTTTTTTAATTTGGCTTTTAAGTCTCTAATCTCTAGGTCTGTCTGTTCATAACTTTGCACAGCACTGTGTTCCTTAGGGCTGACAGGAGGGCACAGGGAGGGGCCACACCTGAAGGGAGGCTCGGCTTTGACCTTGAGACCTGGTTACCTAACAGACATGCAGACAGAAAGCACAATGATGGGACTTTAAACCACCACAAGGGGAGGAGGGATCATCAGGAGGATAAAGGAAACTCAACCCTGGCCAAAAGGCCAGGGTATGGAAGCCAAATGGCATGCTCAGATCCTCTCTGTTTTATGTATGTTCAGACAGGCCATAAGGTAAGTTTTGAAGTGGCTCACTGAGCACAGTTTCATACATGCTTTCTTGACTACATTGAGGGTTGGAGGCAAAACTTCAATGCAGGATCCTGGGATTCCTATCTCTCATGGCTGTTGACCTCAGGGCAGTGGTGGGCAAAGAAAAGCTGCTCATGGGCTTCAGTGTTTCACTGAAGAAGCTTTATAAGGCCTCCACAGATGATACATTTAGTATCATGAGGGCATGAAAGAAATGAAGACATAAATTAACAAAAATACATCCCATGTTCATGGACTGCAAGATTTGGTATTGTTAAGATGTCAATACCACCCAAAGTCATCTACAGATACAATGCAATTCCTATCAAAATTCCAATGGCATTTTTCGCAAGAATAGAAAAATCCATTTGAAAGATCATTTGGAATCTGAATAGCCAAAACAATTGTGAGAAAGAATAAAGTTGGAGGACTCATACTTCCTAATTTCAAACTTATTACAGAGCTATGGTAATTAAGGCAGTGTGGTACTAGCACAAGATAAACATATAGACTGACAGAACAGAACTGAGGCCAGAAACAGACACTCATATCTATAATCAAATTATTTCCTTCTTTCCTTAACTTCCCTTCCCTTCCCTTCCCTTCCCTTCCCTTCCCTTCCCTTCCCTTTCCATTCCTTTCCTTTGTAAGAGAGAGCAAGAGCATGAGTTGGGGAGGGGCGGGGGGGGGGGGGAGAGAGAATCTTAAGCAGACTTCAGGCCTAGCACAGAGGCCGATGAAGGGATCAATCTCACAACTGAAAGATCATGACCTTAGTTGAAATCAAGAGTTGGAAGCATAACTGATTGAGCCACTCAGGTGCCATGATCAAATGATTTGGTAACAAGAGTGCCAGGATCACTCAATGGGAAAGAACAGTCTTTCTAACAAATGGTTCTGGGACAAGTAAATTCCCCTACAAAAGAATGAAGTTGGACTCTTACCACACACCACATACAAAAATTAACTGAAAATCAATCAAAGACTTGACTTTCAGAGCTAAAACTATAAAAGTCTTAGAAGAAAATATAGGAGTAAATCTTCATGACCGTGGATTTGGCAATGGATTCTTAGATATGGCTTCAAAAACACAGGTAACAAAAGAAAAAAAATTGAATTTCATTAAACTTAAAAGCATCAAAGGACACTATCAAGAGAACCAAAGGACAACCCATAGAATGGGAGGAAATATTTGCAAATCATGAATTCCTACAATGCAACAACAAAAAGACAACCCAATTAGAAAATGGACAAAGGTCTTGAATAGACATTTCTCCAAAGATCCACAAATGACCAGTAAGCATATGGAAAGATACCCAACATCATTATTCATGGCAATGCAAATTGAAACCACATGAGATACTACTTCATACTACCCATTGGGATGGCTATTTTCTTTTCTATTGTTTTTTATCTTTTTTTTTTAAGTTTATTTATTTACTTGGGGAAAGAGACAGAATGTGCACACACAAGCGGGAGAGGGGCAGAGAGGAGAGACAGCATCTCAAGTAGGCTCTGTGCCATCAGCGCTGAGCCCGAAACAAGGCTTGAACTCATGAACTGTGAGATCATGATCTGAGCTGCGATCAAGAGTCAGACACTTAACCGACTGTGCCAATCTGGCACCCCAGGATAGCTATTTAAAAAAAAAAAATTCTTCTTCTTTTTTTTTTTTTTTAAACGGAAAATAGCAGGAGCACCTCGGTGGTTCAGTCAGTTAAGCGTCCGACTCTTGATTTCAGCTCAGGTCATGATCTCATGGTCCTGGGATTGAGCCCTGTGTCAGGCTCTGCGCTGAGTGTGGAGTCTGCTTAGGATTCTCTCTCTCCCTCCCCCTGCTCCTCTCCCACTTGCGTGTGCTCTCTCACTCTCCCCCTAAAAATATATACATATGGGGGCGCCTGGGTGGCTCAGTCAGTTAAGCGTCTGACTTCGGCTCAGGTCATGATCTCACAGTCCGTGAGTTTGAGCCCTGTGTCAGGCTCTGTGCTGACAGCTCAGAGCCTGGGGCCAGCTTTGGATACCGTGTACCCCCCTCTCTCTGCCCCTTCCCCACTCATGCTCTGTCTCACTCTGTCTCTCAAAACTAAATAAATGTTAAAAAAAATTTTTTTAAAGATATGTGTGTGTGTGTGTGTTTGTGTGTGTAAAATAACAAACGTTGGTGAGGATGTGGGAAAACTGGAACACTTGTGCACTGCTGACAGCAATGTAAAATGGTGCAGCTGCTGTGGAAAACAGTTTGGTGGCTCCTCAAAAAGTTAAATATAGAATTACCATATGACCACCTATTCAACTCCTGGGTACATACGCAAAAGAACCGAAAGCAGGGACTTGAACCGATATTTGCATACCAATATTCATAGAGGCATTATTCAAAACAGCCCATCTATCAACAGACGAATGGATAAGCAAAATGTGGTGTGTCCGTACAATGGATTAGTACTTCGTCACTAAAATGAATGAGACAATGATTCATGCTGCTACATGGATGGATGAACCTCGGAAGACATCATGCTATGTAAAAAAAAAAGACAGAAAAGGGTAGACACTGTATGATTCCACTTCATGAAATAAGTAGAAAAAGCAAATCCATAGAGACAGAAAGTAGAATAGAAGCTGCTGGGGGCTGGGGGGGGGGGAGGGGGAGGGGGAAATGTTGAATGAGTAAAGGGTTTGTGTTTTGGGGGGATGAAAAAGCTCTGGAAATGGTGACGATGGGTACACAAGATGAATGTAGTTAATACCGCTGAATTGTATAACTGTAGCATTGAAAAGGTTAAAATGGCAAATTTTGACTTCTGTATGTTTTACTACAGTCCAAAGAAAACAGTGGAAGACAAAACCGGCAACCCTGTTTGTGGCCCTCCCTGTTCCAAAAAAGGAATAGGGACGTGCCATTCCCCAGTAAGGAAGCAAGATCCAGAGAAACAACTGTTGCTCTCATCTCCCTGGGGCACCCAGGCACTCAGGAGTCTGTCTCCACCCTCCAGCTGTCTGCCCCCGGGGGGGGGGGGCGGGGGGGAGTGTAGCGGGTGGGGAGCTGCATAGACACCAGGGAGGGACGCCTGCCTCTACACTCGGGGTCCTTGGAGGCCGGGGAAGGGGCCTTCCTATCACACCAGAGTCCGCTTGCCCTGTGTACTTCCTTCCAACGGGCCCACAGTGTATATGCAGCGTCCCTCTCTTAGACCTCTTTCCCCAGATGTCAAAAATAACACCCACCCCCCAACCTTCCTTATTATGGCCAAGCCACACTTGGCCACTTGCCGCAAGGCCAGCCCTACAGGACAGAGCCCAAGATCCCGTTCTGCCTGGGAACTGGGGAAGCTCTGGCAGCTCATGGGCACTATCAGCAAGCCCCAGCAACTGTGTGGTTTCAGCCCTGCCCCTGGGTGCAAGCTGAACACGGACTCCCCATTTCACTCTTCAAAGGTTGGACGGCAGCACCCACAGGGACCTTTGTCCCATCTCTGGTCTGCTGCTCACTGCTCACTAGTCTGGTAGCGATTCGGACTCCTGATCCAGTGCTCCCAACAAATGTCCATTACAGCAGTGAGGACAGGTTTTGATTCTATGATTCTGAATATACTCTGGAGGGTGGGTGGGAGGAGCTTCCAGAAGGTAGCTCCTGGGCTGGAAGTCCTTCCTGGCTTCTGGGGAGACCTTTTTGTCTCTCTGGTTGATCCTGCTCCTCCTATAGGAGCTTCTCAGTAGATTGAAACCCCCTTCTTCTTCTTCTTTTTTTTTTTTAACGTTATTTATTTATTTTGAGAGAGACAGCACGCACGTGAGCAGAGGGAGGGGCAGAGAGGAGGAGAGAATCCCAAGCAGGCTCTGCTGACAGCGCAGAGCCCGATGTGGGGCAAACCATGAGATTATGACCTGAGCCGAAATCAAGAGTCGGGACGCTTAACTGACTGAGCCACCCAGGTGCCCCCTGAAACCCCCTTCTTGCACCCCTGCTGACAATATGCCACCATGGTGCTAATTCTGTCTGCTTCCTTTCCTGTTGGCATGACTTTACTAAGGATAATTTGGAACTTCAATGGCTTCCGTGGGAAACTGCTGATCTCCCCTAGTGGCTCCTCTGAGACCTCTCCCTTCCATCCACTCTTCTCCTCCTTCCTAGCTTACCACCTTTGCTCCCCCTCCAGCAACCTTACATCCTCTGATATGACCCCTGCAAGCCCCTCCCTCCTCCTCCCAGTCCACCCTGCCATACCTTCCTCTTCCCTCCAGCCCCTCAGCTCCCATAGTCACTAGCATGTAGACCCCCTGCCCCACTGGGGGCTCTCAAAGGACTCAGGGCTTGCTGAGTAACTCACTGAGTAACTCACAGGGCTTGCTGAGTAACAAAGTAACTCACTGGGGTTGAAAAAAAAAAAAGCAAAATGGAAACAAACATTTAGTCCATGGCCTCCATAAGATTATATATCAGGGCAAAAAGATCTTAAAGGCCTCCTCCGTGAACACTGGTGAAAAGCTTTAGCCTTCCTATTGAACAGGTAACTAACCTGCTCTATCTGCCAGAAACATAAGGTCCAACTCTTATATAAACTAGTGAGTTTGGTATAATTGTATTTATGCCTGATGCATGGCTAAAAGTTTTAAATGAAAACCATGAGATCTCTATTTGAATCTGTATGTTTATGTATGTAAGTATGTATGTATGTCCATACATGTGTGTATGTATGTATGGTATTTCTCTACCTCCAGGTGATATTACCAAATTAATTTATAAAATCCCTTAAAGTAGTTCTATCCTAATTGGCTTAGAGAAAAATAAGTACTTACATAAACTAAATCTTCCCCAAAACTCTCAGAAATATAAGAACCAACTCAACTGTTTCTCAAGTTAACATAATTTGAGTAATCTATGACAGAAGACTGGCTTAATATTGTTGATTTAATGAAACAGGTGTATCTTTAGTGTTATCAATATTAAATGGATGCAAACATATATATTTTTTTAAGATTTTATTTTTAAGTAATCTCTATATGCAGCGTGGGGCTCGAACCCCCAACACCGAGATCAAGAGTCACCAACTGAGCCAGTCAGGTGTCTCACAAACATACATTTTTACTCCACTTGGTTTCGTAGTCAAATAAGCTAATATTCTATCTACTCAAAGTTTAGGATTGTACAAATGATAAATCTGATTTTCATCAAACTAAGTCCCTATTCTGACAAACTTTAACAATTATTGTGCTTTATAATATATCTGCCTAGGAGCACCTGGCTGACACATTTGGTAGAGCATGTGACTCTTGATCTTGGAGTCATGAGTTCAAGCCCCATGCTGGGGACAGAGATTGCTTAAAAAAAAAAAAAAAAAAAATATATATATATATATGTACATACATATATACAACATATGGCTAAAATTATATATATATATATATACGCACACACACATATATATGTACACACATGGCTAAGACGTTACTTTAAAAAATATATATATATAGCTAAAAAATATATATACATACACATACATATATATGTATCTGCCTAAAAACTGTCTCCAAAATCTTTCTGGTAATTTGTAACCTTAGAGTTTTGCCAAGTTAGGTTACATAATACATATTCTTTGACTATCTAAATAATTTTTACATAAGATAAAGTGCTGGAACATTCATTATTAATTATAGTTTAAGTTTTATACTCTTGACTTCTTGTTTTTATATGGTACAGAAGGCTAATGATATTTGGGTCCGTTAATAAGTCTGTTCTTCTTGCCACATTAAAAAAATTTGTACTATTCAGAGTATATACCTCTACAGATTACAAAATGGCATATTCATAAAATTTGTTAATCTGTTACAGAATACCAGTGTATGGCTGACAATTCACAATTATCTACTTCCTTTCTTTATCTATAAAATAAATGTTGCAAATGGCTAAAAATTGTAATCATTTTATGAAAATAAAACAACTACTAGAAACAATAAGAGTGAAGGGAAACAACTTGTAAACAAAGAATGTGAGAAAAATAGGATGTGTTTCACATGAAAAGTATGCAAAGAATGTATAATTTGTTTTTGTTAAGGAAAGAATAGTGATTTTGTCCTGGAGTTACATTTTCAAAAGGGGAAAGTATAGGACAAAAACCTGAATGGATATAGAAAGTTGTATAAAGTTTGTGGTAAAAGGAATTTTATGTTATGAGATCCAAGCTGGCTAAGATTAAATGGATTCATATATAATTTTTGAAATGAGCTTTACTATCAATAACATCCTCATGCAAAACTAGAGTTTGGTTTTCTTTCTGCTAAAACAACAAAACTTCTTGAATCACTGGTCTGCTTTTAATGAGAAATTGTAAAAGGCTTTTCTTTACCCTTTGAGTAATCTTTACCAATCTTTACCTTTTGAGGAAATAAAGATCCTCTATGTTATCAAAATAATTTCCTGTGTTTTGTGTTATTACCATGTTCTTGATTACTTAAGAGAACCTGGTCTTCTCACTATCCAAAGAGCCAAGTTTTGTTTTGGTTTTGTTTTTGTTTTTACAATCATGTTATCTCTAATATTTACTTTTCGATTCTTTTATTGACACTTTGGTTAAGTAAATAACCAAATATTGTTTCATAGTGACCTGGGATCCTATTTAGTCAAGCATGCAAACCTTTTGACATTTTTGACAACTCTACTTTCCCCAAATCAAATTCTAAGTGATCTTCTTGATTTCAAGCTCGCTTTGGGATTTCCTAGAGGGTCTCTGGAAGATCTCAAAGGATCTGTTCTTTCACCTTGTAAAAAAGACATGTTAAACTAATTAATTTTTTTTTTAATTTTTTTTAACATTTATTTATTTTTGAGACAGAGAGAGACAGAGCATGAACGAGGGAGGGGCAGAGAGAGAGGGAGACACGGAATCGGAAGCAGGCTCCAGGCTCTGAGCTCTGAGCCATCAGCCCAGAGCCCGACGCGGGGCTCGAATTCACGGACTGCGAGATGGTAACCTGAGTTGAAGTCAGATGCTTAACCGACTGAGCCACCCAGGCGCCCCAAACTAATTAATTTTAATTGACCTGTTGGATTTCCTGAAAGGCACTGTCAGATAAAACATGTGGCTCAACCTTCCAAAAATGATGTTTTTATGAATAGATGTTATTAATATAAGGATGTCAGAAATCATATAAAGTTCCTATAAATTTGCCAGCACCCTCAGAGACCAGGAAATGTCCTGGTATCATATTATCAGTCATAATTCCAGTTAATATGGTATGGATGTTATAGAAATGACCAAGTTTTATTATCAGTTGTGTTTTTTACTTATTTTATTTATTTATTTATTTATTTATTTATTTATTTAAAAAATTTTTTTAGAGAGGGGTACCTGGGTGGCTCAGTTGGTTAAGCATCTGACTTCAGCTCAGGTCATGATCTCATAGTTTGTGAGTTCAAGCCCCACATCAGGTTCTGTGCTGACAGCTCAGACAGAGCCTAGAGCCTGTTTCAGATTCTGTGTCTCCCTCTCTCTCTGCCCCTCCCCTGCTCATGCTCTGTCTCTCAAAAATAAACTTAAAAAAAAAAATTTTTTTTTTAAATTTTTTTAGAGGGTGGGCACGTGAGCAGGGGAGAGGAGCAATGGGAAGGAGAGAGAAAGAATCCCAAGGCTCAAGCCCTGGGATAATAGTCTGAGCAGAAATCAAGAGTTGGAAGCTCAACTGACTGAGCCACCCAGGTGCCCCAGTGGTGGTGTTTTTACAAGGGATTCTCATCATATCTTTAACCCCTGGCCATTTAAGTCTTTGTCACCCACAGATAGTTTTTGTTTCGCTCTGCTGCTTCTGCAAAAGCATTTGCAATCAGCTACAGGCCAGAGTGGTTTGTCTTCAACCAGAAGGGACTGTCTCCAAGATCCATGGTAAGGAATATGACAGGTACCTGGGGTACAGACTTCTGATGGCCTTGCTTCAGTAACTCTGAAATGTTATGGGACTGAGTAAGGCTTTCCAGAGCTCTAGTGGAGAAACTGATGGGCTCATGAAACTAACCAAGATCAAGCAGGACAAGAATTAACTACATGGAACAGAATAAACTGATAAAGGATGATTATAATTTTGTATGGCTTTAGTCTGGAATATTCTTGGCTCTTTAGTATTCTATTTTCCGGGTTCAAAAAAAAAACCACTTTTTTTTTTTAAGTGTATTTATTCCGAGAGAGAGAGAGAGAGAGAGAGAGATTGAGTGCATAGGTGCGTGTGCATGAGCAAGCAGGGGAGGGGTTGAAAGAGGGAGAGAGAGAGAGAATCCTAAGTAGGCTCTGCACAGTCTGCACCGAGCCCAACACAGGGCTGAAACTCACGAACTGTGAGATCATGACCTGAGCTGAAATCAAGAGTCATACACTTAACTGCCTGAAACACCCAGGTGCCCCTTCTTTTTTCTCTTAAGCTGCCCGTGAGTCGTAACACTCCAGCAAGTTAATAGTTTTGTAAACAAAACCAAAGCATTTATCTTTTTCTCCGTTTCTCCAAAAATTGGGAACTATTATTAAGTATTCTTATTTTCATGGCAATATAGTTATTTGCATAGATTCAGTAAGAACCTGTCCTCTTTGTGATAGGACATAACTTGAAAAGGCTGGTTATATAACCAAGGAATGTCATATTTGAAAATGACGCGTGGAATCAGACATGACCAGACAGTTTTGAGAAACTACAGTTGATTTTACAAGGAGGCAGTGCTTACAAAGCCCTCTTGAAAAAACCAGGCTGGTACTTGGCTTACATAAGATCCTAGCCTTACTCTCAAGGTGAGCAAGGAACATCCCTTCCTGGCAGACCCAGGAACCCTAAGGTATTTGGGGGACCTTGAGTAGAGAGGAACTCACCCAAATCTACAGGTGAACTGATAGTGAGTTCTTGTTTTGGCTTCCTAGCCTTGAAAGGCTTTTAAAATTCCAATCTGAGATTCCCCATAAAAATGTTCCACAAAGCAAACTTAACAAGGCCTATGTGGTCAATTGCCATTTTTGCTGCACTTATGTAAATAATCAGGCCAAATTTAACGAGACCAGAATGATTTTGTAAACAAAAATAATCTTTGTGTGATTATCTTTGATCAAAAAGGGAAGTGGCTGCAGAGGGAAATGTTATATCTCAATGGAAAAGAATAATACAAACTTGTGGGTTATCAGATTCTAATCCTGTTTATTGTGTTTGAGGTTTTACTATACTACCTATGAACTGAACTGCATTCTTCCATCTTACATATTTTGTCAGCCCTTACCCAACCCTCAGCTCTTCTAGATTCCTTCAGCATCTCACTACAATTCTCCAAATTGATGTTTCCAATTTTTCTCCCTTCCCTCCTGACTTGGCATCACTGAGAACTAAAACCTGACTGCCCAGACCCTTCCTGGGACTCCAGTTGTCCTGTTGCTGCCCTTTTTCCTCCAGGATCTGAAAAAGTCCCGCATGCTGAAGCATGAAGACAATTTGATATAACTCTCAAAGAGCTCATCACACAACAAATCATGTGTGCGCACCTTCATTCCTGGAGCTGCAGCTGCATGGGCCACTCAGAAGTCCATGGGAATTCCCACACCTTCCATGCTCTGCTTGGGGAAATAACCTTGACTGTGACACTGATGTCTATACTATATGACCATAAACACTCAAAACCGCAAACTGGGAAATCCACGGGATTTCCACAATGGTCCTCACTCTACAACCTAGAGATGTTAGGGGTCAATGTCTAAACTCTTCCCAACTGGCCATCTGTGGGACTCAAAAACCAGGTTTATGGTCAGCTCCAACCCTTAATCTTTGCTTTTCTTTCTGTTCCCATAGAAATGCCCCTCATTAAATGCGTGATCACTGGCACCATCCAGCAAGTATCCTCTACTAGCGAGTTCCAACAGATGGTTCAACAAAAGGTGATCAAATGGAAATGGGCTTATATTATTCAGCAGAAAGAACATCTCTTCTTTCCTTTAACAAGAGGGAGAGACCTGCCAAAGACTCTTTCCTTGACCAAACTCTATCCAGGCTCCTCTGAGCCTTCTTCTCAACTAGGCCTCAACCTTGGCCTACAAAGACTTGAACAAACACTAAATAGCATCTAACAGCTCAAAGTTGCATCCTTAGGATGACCTTAGCCCCCTTAAGGTGCATGCCAGAGAAAACTCCAGGCTTCCCAAAGAAGTGACTGTTCCAACAAACACCTGAGGATAGGGCTCCATCTCCAAGTCGCTGTGGGAGCTTTCATAAGCATGACTTAGCACATCCAAATGGGTGTTACACAGACCAGCTTCCTCTTCCCACTTTTCGTAACTTCTCACTTCCCTGACTCACTCCTGCCATCCCCCTCCCCCACTCACTCACTCTTCTTTCCAAAGGCCCAGTGCCTCTGAACAAATCTGAATGGAGCTCAGCTCTTTCCCCTACTGTGGGTAGTTACTGAATAAAATCTGTCCTTACTGCTGTAACTAGTGACCAGCTGTGTTCGTCTATGGCACTTCTCTCCTCACTAGGCCCGACACTGCTCCTCAGAGCACCTCTGGGAGTTGGGAGGCAGCAGGCAGTAGGCAGTCAGGGAAGCTCAGTCCCAGGCAATTGGTCAAGAAAAGTCCCTGACTTTAAAAACTGAAAGGCTGGTATAACAGGTCCATTCTGGAGTGACTTCCTCTTTCTCAACATTCTCACATGGGGATGGGGCCACACCACCCTCACCCAGCTCTTGCTGGAGTGTTGGGCTCCAGTCATTTCCTTTCCCTCATGGCAGCCATTTCCCTGAAAGGAAAAGCCTGGAGGTACCCCAGGGGTCAATCCATCAGGCCTCCAGGGGGAAACTTGTCACTGAGCTCCTCCAGGCCTTGACACCCACTCCCAAGTGTCTGATCCCAGCTCAAAGATCAAGTGTGACCTCTGCAAGCCCATCAAGTCAAAGCACCCCCCCCCCCGGGAGATACCCCATCTTGAGGTCTAGATCCCTATAGAAGGCCGGATCCCCTATCCTTGTCTAGAACCCTATCCCCAAGTCGGATCTTCCCGTTCCAACACAGATCTGCTACTCCCTCAACCCAGTCTGGTATCACAGCCCCTTCCGTCCAGAGATTCCCACCCAAGGTCGGATCCTTTCTCACAGGCATCCTAATTTCCCACCCCGCATCCGGAGTTCCTCACCCCAGGACAGACCCCAGATCAGATGCACCCCAGGTCCGGAGACCCCCCCCCCGCCCCCCACCGCAGATGAGGTCCGCCCCAGGTCGAAGAAGAGCCCCCCTCCCCACCCCAGATCAGATCCACTCCAGGTCCGGAGACCCCACCCACCCGGGTCAGATCTGTCCCGGGTCCTTAGAACCCCACCCAAGGCCGGATCCCCGCGGTCCGCCAGCTCACTCACTTCGCTTTCGGCGGCGGCGGCGGCGGCGGCGTCCTTGGCCAGGCGGACCCGCCCCGGGCCGGCGCAGGCAGCGCCGCGGACAGCCCCGGGCGCCCGAGAGGCCCCGCGTGGCTATGGCGGTGATGGCGATGGCGGCTGCGCTGCGGGGACCCAGCGGGCGCTTCCGGTGGCGGACACAGGCCACGGCGGGCGGGGTGCGGGGCTCGGCACGGGGCGCAGCAGGTAGGGCGGGGCGGGCTCTCTGCGCCGGGCGGGGGTCGTCCAGGAGGGGGGCGTCCTCCAGGGGTTGCCCACGTGGGGGTGTCCCCGCGAGCAGCATTCTGGGCTGGGACAGGAGTCTGCAGGCTTCCAGGCTCTCCAATCCCCCTTCCAGATGGGGAAACAGCTGCGGGACGCCGCTGGAGGTTCTGCTGGGTGAAATGATCTGTGCTTGCAGCCCCACCCCCAGCCAAGTATATAGTCCTGGTGATTATGGTGGTTGTGACTCACCTCCTGAGGTTACCAGGCGCCATCACCTGCACACCCCATTAGTCACACTTGGCCACCTCCTCCCTGAGTCCCTAGTGGCCACACACAGCAGGTGCTCAGTATTTGCACTGCTTAGAATCATTGACGGGAGACTTCCACACTGATGGGCTCACTGCTTACAGTGCTGTGCAGGTGCTCTGGGGAGGAGACAATCCCTGGCCAGTCCTCCTGGAGCCCCCAAGGATCATTAACCAAACCAGGTTATTAACCGTACACCAGGCATAGGGGATGGCCCCAGGCTCCAGAGTAGGGGCTGCGTGCTGGGGTTACAGGAGGGTTGGCACCCAGCCTGCAGGTCATGGTCCCCAGAGCAGGCCACAGTGCCATCACATCTGCCATGGTGGCATGGCCAGTCCCACATGTGGTGACATCTCCCCACCACATGCCTGCACAGTGACCGACTCCTAGACCTTGTCCCTGGATGACTCCCCATGGGGAACCAGCATTGAGGGGCCTGTGAAAAGAAGGGATGAGGCCTCCTTCAGAGGTGGTGGCTGTAGGAGGAAGAGCAGCAGGGTGCTTGGTGGAATGAAGCTGACAGCATGCGTAGATGGGCAAAGTTGTGTGGCCTTAGGGAGCCTAGGGGATCAAGTGGCCCTGCAGAGGCCTGGGAGGTGGGGAGATGGAGTTGCTCTTAGAGTGGCTTTGCTGACCCCTGGGACTTTGGCCAGGGCACCCCATCTTTGAAAGCCTCCTTGCTGCATGAGTAAGGTGGGATGTTCATGAGGATTAAACGCAGCTGTGCAGTGGGGCCCTCACCCCACTTGGCGAGAATAAAAGATGTATAAATAGGAGCTGCTGCTGCTGCTGCTGCTGCTGCTGCTGCTGCTGCTGCCACGAGCCCAGGGCCCTTCCGGCCACTGTAACCTTGGCCTTAGGGCAGAGTGGGGTGGCCTTGGAGTGGAGTTTTTTGTTTCTACCTGGGCAACACAGAAGATTCTGCCTCCATGACCCTTGGGCAGCAAGGGGAAGGAAGCCCCAAAGCTAGAGCTTAGCTGCAGTGATGAGGAGCTGACAGGACCTGGGCACAGTGCCAACCCCCAACAAGGATGCCCAGAGCTAATTTTGAGCCTCCTCCTCCATCTCAACTGCAGCTTTCTGTCTGAAAGCAGGAAGGCATCTGCCCCATCCCAGGCTTGGGGGTGGCCCATGCCACCCCTGGACAGGAACCAGAATGACACTGCTGTCACCTGTCCCCTAACACCTGTTACCAGGAAGGATGCACGATGCAGGGAATAGTCACAAAGGGACTCCCAAGGTGGTCCCCTGAGGTGGTCAGTGTGCCTGTGGACACACAGGAAAGCCTCCACTTGCCCTCCCAGAGCAGTGTACCATTCATTCAGCCTTGTCAAACTTGCTGGGGGCCAGGCCCCTGGTTCAGAGGAGGAGCAGAAAACTAAAGGACAATGGGCTCAGAACAAATTGGAGACAGACCTTTCTGGGGCTGAGCACTGAACGTGCAGTGGGGAAAGGAAGGCTATGAGACTGTTCAGGGCACCAGAGTGCACAGGTGTGTTCCAGGTAACCCCCACAGAGCAGCACCCACCTCATCCGCCCTACAGGCCCTTGAGGGTCCTTCCCCCTGGCAGGGTATCCCAACCCTCCTACATGTTTAAAGGAAGATTTCCTACACTTACAGAAAGTTCCACTGCTGACCTCTTTCACAGGTTTATCAGACTGAGAGGCTCCTGGGTGTGCACAGCAGGCAGGGAGAGCAAGCCAAGGATAAGCCCGCAATCTACACAGCCAGTTGGTTGCCCTGCCCTCTGCCTGATAGCAGGCAAAGGGGACACAGTGTGGGGCTGGGGACATCAGGAGCTTGCAGGGACCTGTTCTGTCAGCAGGAAGGACCAGCACCAGCACCTGCAATGGAAGGTACGGGTGTTCTCCTGGGCAAAATCTTAGTGTTTCCCCTCCCCCTGTTCACCACGGGGCAGCTGGAGAGACATTGCCCTGCCCAGCAGGTGGGTGCTCTTCGCAGCCCAGCAGCAGCTTGTCTCCAGCCAGCAGTCTGTCCTCAGCCCTTTGGGCTCATATCAAAGCCACCAGAATAACTGACAAAGTTTAGGCCTCTTTAGAGCCCTTGAGTTGAATTTGGAGTTAGGTTCACTGTGGACTGGCTGTTTGAACCAAGTTGTGGCTCCCTTCGATCCCATGTGCACCTCTCACACATTACAGGGGCCCTCAAATGCCACCTGCTGGACAGAACCCGGGGTGGGCCTGGCTTTGGGGTGGGTGCAGTGGAGCGTCTCCACAGGACAGTCTGGTAGCAGGCCACCATCCAAGCACCCGGACACAAGCTCCTGGTGGTGACTCCCCTAACTTCACCAACTGCAAGCCAGGGCCTCCTCTAGGCTCAACTGAGCTCTTGTGTCCTTGCAAAGCATAGGTTCTAGACCCCTGTCTGTGGGACATCTACAAAGCCAGGGTCCCTGAGGGATGCGGTCCTCAGGAGTATTCTCTACAGCCTTGCCCACCAGAAAGGTCAAGGTGGCCACAAAGGCAGGTGCAGTGTTTTCACTTCTCAGGTTCCAGTGTGGCCAGCTGTGCTGGCCTTGGGTGGCAGACCCTTATTTGATCACAGGATCCTGTGCTTCACCAGGAGCAGTGGCTGGCTCTAGACATGCTGAAAGCAGTCTGACCTCCTCTGCCTTTCAACATACTAATAATTTTCTGTTATTTCTTCCTTTCTCTATAGGGACTAGGCCAGTGCCTGGTGCCGGGCCTCTCCATCTTGGGCCCTGTGTCAGAGCTTTGACCAGCCGGCCACACCTAAGGACACACCTACTCTCACCTACCCCCGACTCACTCCTTTGCTCACCACGACCCCCCCCTCTTCTGACTGTCCCTTGCTTGCTTTCCATGCCAGCAGTTTGCATAAGAGGGACAGATAATGTCTTCCGCAGGGCAGGAAAGATGTGAGCGGCCCTCTGTGCCGGGCGTGGGAGTAGGCTTTGTGTTGCCTCCAAGGTGATGCCATGGTAAGCCCAAAAGGCATTTTAGAGTCACTTCTCCCCCAAGGCCCACAGTGCACTAGGCACTCTGAGAGGCCAGGGTGTGCTGCCTGATGCAGGGATTGCTTTTTATATTTTTCCTCACTCAGAACAAAAGGTGACTGTTACAGCCGAAAGACACACTCAAGAAAAGTGTTCTTGTTTTTCGTTTTTGTAATTTTGGGGGTAATTTTTATTTTTGAGAGAGTGTGAGCAGGGGAGGGGCAGAGAGAGAGGCGGACAGAGGATCCAAAGTGGGCTCTGTGCTGACAAGCTGACAACACAGATCCCAACGTGGGGCTTGAACTCACAAACCACAAGATCATGACCTAAGCTGAAGTTGGACGCTCAACTGACTGAGCCACCCAGGTGCCCCCCAAGAAGAGTGTTTTAATCCCATGTCTGGCTTAGAACGTTGGGTGACGTGTAAATTCAGAGCAGTTCTGAAGCAGAGCAGAACAGTTAGGGAGTGTGAAGTTCAGAGCAACTTCTTCTTGACCTGATTGTTGTTGCAAAGGCAGTTACACACCTTTGGCCAACCTCACCTGGCATTGCTTGGTTTCAGGATTTGTACTGATGATGGATACCATCGTTGCCTTCTACCTCGATGTGTGATGCATTATCACCCCAGACCATCACAGGATGGGGGCTCCGATCCTATAAAACAGATCCCGTACCACATTTAACTGGGCAGAGCTGTTTGCCCTTTGGAAATCACATGGTATCTTATGGGATCCATATCCCAGACTTGTCCTGACCCTTCTTCTCACCTCTCCTTTCTCCAGCAGGGAGGCAGGACTACAATCTTCTGGTGATTGGCGGGGGATCTGGCGGCTTGGCTTGTGCCAAGGAAGGTATGTGTCCTGTGCCCTGTATCCTGCCAGTGTGGCGGGGACTCCAAGCTTTCAGGGATGCCTGGAGAGGGCTGCATTGTTCTCGTAGCTAGGTGGAGATGCACCCTGAGTGGCCATGCACAGAATGCATTATCTCTGTAGCTGGCCTGCTGGTCTCTGGGGTCCTACATCCTGCAGGGTCACCCCAAGAGCCTCATCATTTTGCCCTGCTCCCTGCCGCTCCCGAGTTGTCTGTGCAACTCCCAGCAGCCAGGATGACACCCAGGTCTGAGCCTGCCCTCTTGGGCTGCAGCCCAAGGCCTCATGGGAGCTGTCCCCACCCATCTGACATGTCTCCCACCACCCACACCCTTGCTCACTCTTCTGCTACAGCCCCTGGCTGCCTCACTGCTTCCCGAAGGTCTTTCTGGCCTTGCGCCTCACCCTGGCTGTCTGCCTGGCCTGGCCTGGCCTGGTCTTCACCAACCTGGTTAGCTGTGGGGCTCACTCATCTTCCTTCAGTCTTTGCTGCCAAGGGTAGAATTACCCCCTTCTACACACATCTGGTCCCTGCTCCCGGCTCCACTGTCCTCGTTCTTAGCCCTGGCACTGTCCCACAGAGATCATGGTTTGTTCTGCTGTCCGTGTCTAACCAGATGGGTCTGGGCACCCTGGGGCGCTCAGTAAAGATGTGTTGAGTGAAAGGGCTGGACCCAGAGGCATCCAGAGACCTCGTGTTTCAGTTTACCACTAATCTGGATGCGGAACAGATGGCCACCGTTTCACTGGGGGCTCTGCTCTCTGCCTTAGGAGTGCCTGGCAGTCTGCTTGTCTGTCTAAATGATAAGGAGGCAGGTGAGGCAGATGTGGATGAGGGAGAGGGGAAGACAGGAGAGAAATGGTGCCCAAAACATGAAGAGTTGAGCAGCCACCCTGACCATTTAATTACAGCTCTCTGATATCAGATCCTGGGTTTTAGAATCACAGTTGGCATAAAGAAAATTTGCTGTCCACTGCTCTTGCTCTGAGGGGCAGAGGAGGGTGCCGGCCTGCAGTGGAGGGCAGGAACCTTGGAAGTCTCCCAGCTGATATGGGGGCCCACAGAGGGACACGAGGTCCTCATCCCATTGAACCACAGAGCCACCCCAAGAAACAGAGCATACAGACAGTTGTCCCAGTGGTGTGTCTTATAGCAGAAGAAAGCCCTGGATGTCGTGTCCATTCTAGTGTCTTACCTGTAGAGGCACATCTCTGTTAACCCACACCACTTCCCAGGTCTGTCTTTGCCTTTCTCAACAGTGGCATCTCTCCCTGTGGATGATTGTGCTTTTCTATAGCTTTACTGAAATATAATTGACTTAAAATAAACCGTACATATTTACAGTGGACAACTTGATATGCTTTGACATACATACACACCTGTGAAGCCATGTACCGCAGTCAAGCTAGTGAACATGTCCGTCCCCCCCGTATTAGCTTGCCGGGGTTGCCGTCACAAAGAACCACAGGCTGCATGGCTTAAGCAGCAGAAATGTATTTCCTCACTGGAGCCTGGAAGTCTGAGATGAAGGTGCCAGCAGGGTTGTTTCTTCTGAGTCCTCTGTCCTTGGCTTAGAGATGGCTGTCATTTCTCTGTGTCCTCACATGGTCTTTCCTCCGTGTGTCTATGTCCTAATCTCATCTTTTTATATGGACACCAGTCAGATTGGAGTAGGTAGGGCCCACCCTATGGTCTCAATTCTAACCTCTATACAGACCTTGTCTTCAAATAAGGTCACATGCTAAGGTTCTGGAGGTTTTGGCTCCAACATGAATTTTGAGGGGACGTGACTCGGCTCATAACAAACCCCAAAGTTTCCTCAAACCTTGGGAACCCCTTCCTGCTGCTCCCTCTCTGCTGCATCCCCAGACAGCCAATGATCTGCTTTCTCTCACTACAGATTAGTTTGCATTTTCTAAAATCTTGTTATACAAGATGAGATCATGCAGCATGTATTCTTACTTCTCTGGCTTTTTTTCACATAGCGTAATTATTTTGAGATTGATCTGTGATGCTGTGTGCATCTAGAGTTCATTCCTTTTTATTACTGATTAGTATTCTGTTGTTTGCATGTACCACATGATGTTGGGCCAGTCACCTATAGGTGCACATTTGGGGTATTTGCAGTTTGGGGCTATTGTGAATGGTGCTGCTGTGAACATTTGGGTTTGTGTCTTGGTATGGATGCATGTTTTCAATTCTCTGAGATCAATGCCTAAAAGTAGAACAGGTAGGTCATGTAGTATATCTCTTCTTTAGGTATTTTTTCATTTAATTGCCACAGTCTTTCGTGGTCTTCAACGTACAGGTCTCCACATCTTTCATCAGATTTATCATGAAGTGTTTCATATGTTTTCTAACAGCTTTTTGAGATTAAGTCATATACCATACTATTCATTCATTTAAATTGCGTAATTCAGGGGCGCCTTAGTGGCTCAGTCAGTTAAACATCCGACTCTTGATCTCGGCTCAGGCCTTGATCTCAGGGTCATGAGTTTAAGCCCTGCTTTGGACTCTGTGTTGGGTGGGAAGCCTACTTAAAAAACACAAAAATGCACAATTCAGTAATTTTTAGTATATTCACAGAGTTTTACAACTATCACTACATCAATCATAGAAATTTTCACCACCCCCCAAAATTATTCTGTATCCATTAGCAGCCAGTCCTCAGCCCCAGGCAACCACTAATCCACCTTCTGTTTGTGTGTATTTGCCTATTCTGGATATTTAATATAAATATGTGGTCTTTTGTCTTTGTATCTTCCACTTACCATAATGTTTTCAGCACTCATCCACCACACAGCATATGCTAATGTCATATTCCTTTCAGTGGCTAAATATCATTCCACTGCATGGACAGATCACATTTTATTATCCACTTGTCCATTGCTGGACATTTGGGTTGTTTCTACTTTTTTGGCTTTTGTGAATAATGGTACTGGGAACATTTGTGCGCATATTTTTGTGTGGATCTGTTTTCCTGTCTCTTGGGTAGATACCTAGGAGTAGAATTGCAGAGTTGTGTGGTTTGACCTTTTGAGGAAATGCCAGACTATTTTCCAAAGTGGTTGTATCATTTTATATTCCCACCAGCGATGCAGGAAGGTTCAGATTTCTCCACATCCTCTCTAGCATGTGTTATCTTTTTTATTATAGTCTCCTAAGTAGGTGCTCAAATGGTACCTCCTTGTGGTTTGTCTGTGTTTTCCTAATGATTAATGACATGGATCATCTTTTCATGTGTTTATTGTCTATTTGCATATCTATGAGTAAATGTCTATTCACAAGTTTTGCCCACTTTTTTTTTTAAAGATTTTATTCTTAAAACAATTTTTTTAATGTTTATTATTTATTTTTGAGAGACAGAGTACGAGCAGGGGAGGAGCAGAGAGAGAGGGAGGCACAGAATCCGTAGCAGGCTCTGGGGTCTGAGTTGTCAGCACAGAGCCTGACATGGGGCTTGAATCCATGAACTGTGAGATTATGACCTGAGCCAAAGTCAGACGCTGAACCTACTGAGCCACCCAGGTGCCTCCTATGTTACATATTCATACATAAACATATTCTGGTTACTAGACCCTTACCAGGTATATGATTTGCCAATGCTTTTTTCCATTCCATGGATTATCTTTCTACTTTCTTGCAGCACATTTTTAATTTTGATGCAAGTCCAGTTTATTTCTTATTTATTTTGTTGCTATGCTTTTGGTATTTGAGAAACAGTGGTCTTACCCAAGCTCACAAAGGTGTATGCCTGTGTTTTCCTCTAAGACTTGTACATTTTCAGCTCTGACACTTAGGCCTTTGGTCCATTTTGAGTTCATGTATACATAGGGTGCGAGGTAGCTGCTTTGGGGTTTGCAGTAGACACCTTGAACTTGTCACAGTCTGCCTGCAAGTGATATTGTCCCACTTCACATGTAGTACGAAAACCTTAGTATGGTAGCGTGCTTCCCTTACTCCCTTCCGAGCCTTTATCCTATGTGGTCATATGTTTTACTTTTACATGTTATAAGCCCCATAACACATTGCTATTTTTTGTTTAAACCATTACCTTCAAAAAAGATTAAACTAATGAGGAAAAAATCTTACAGATCTGCCCGTGTAGTCACCATTTCTGGTGTACTCTTTCCTTTGTACAGATCCGAGTTTCCATCTGCCATCATTTTGCTTCTACCCTAAGGATGTCAGTGAACATTTCTTGTGATGTGGCTCTAAGAGTAATTAATTCTTCAAGCTTTTGTATGTCTGAAGACATCTTTATCTTGCCTTTAGTTTTTAAAATATTTTCTCTGGGCGGAGAATTCAAGGAAGATAGAGTTTTTGTTTGTTTTTTCTTTTAGTACTTTAGAGACATTGTCCTTCTGGCTTCTCACTTGCATTATTTCTTTTTGTTTGTTATTTGAGAGAGAGAGAGAGAGAGAGAGAGAGAGAGAGAGAACACAAACCCAAGAAGGCCCCATGCTCAGCCTGACACAGTGCTCAATCCCATGACCCTGGGATCATGACCTGAGCCAAATCAAGAGTGGGACACTCAACCAACTGAGCCACCCAGCAGCCCTCACTTGTATTGTTTCTGATGTCATCTGGTGCCTCTTTATCTCTGTGTTCTTTCATTGTGTGTCTTTTTTCCTCTGGTGGTTTTCAGGATTTTCTCTTTTCATTGGTTTTGAGCAATTTAATGAGCATGTGCCCTGGTGTAGTTCTCAATTATTTTTCTGTTAGACTTCACTTAGCTTCTTGGGTCCATGGATTTATAATTCTCATCAAGTTGTGAGAATTTTCAATCATTATTTCTCCAGGTAATTTTCCTGTCCTTCCTCCTCTCCTTCACTATGGGAGACTTTAATCACACATATATTAGGCTGTTCAAAGTTGCCCCTCAGCTCCTGGGTGCTCTCTTCACTTTGGAGAGTTTCTATTCCTGTGTTTCCAAGTTCACTAATAAAAGAGTCTGCAAAGTCTAATCTACCATTAATCCCACCCAATATATTTTTTATCTCTTTTATTGTAATCTTCATCTCTATAAATCCGACCTGGGTCCTTTTGTATATCTTCCGTGTTGCTCCTTAACTTTTTGAACATGGGGAATACAGTTACAATACTCATTTTACTTTTTTTCTAATTCTGACAACTGTGTCAGTTTTTGGTCGGTTTCCATTAACTGATCTTTTCTCTCTTACGGCTTGTATTTTCCTGCTCCTTTGCATGCCTGATGGTTTTCGATTGAATTTCCCTTGCTGGCTTCTAGATATTTTTAGATTCCTAGATACAGTTTTGAGCATGTTCTGGAGTTTGATTCCTTTGCATCTTCCACTTAAGATTTATTAGGCGAGGGACACCTGGGTGGCTCGGTCAGTTAAGCGTCCAACTTCAGCTCAGGTCATGATCTCGCAGTTTGTGAGTTCAAGACCTGCATTGGGCTCTGAGCTGACAGTGCTGAGCCTGGAGCCTGCTTTGGATTCTGTGTCTCCCTCTCTCTCTGCCCTTCCCCCATTCAGTCTCTCTCTCTCTCTCTCTCAAATAAATAAAACATTTTAAAAAATTAAAAAAAAATTTATTTTTAATTTATTAGGCAGGTCCAGAGCTGTGCCCAATCATTTCCAGTGACTGGGATCTGACCTTAATACTTTCACAGCTCCCCAGGAATCATGTGGTTTGTCCAGTCTACCTTCTGGGAACAGGCAGTATTCCCAGCCCTGCATGATCACTGTCTCCTCTGGTCTTTCTGGATGATTCTTTCCTGGCCTCAGGTAAATTCCTCACACATGTGCACTGATCAGATGTCGGGGGTTCTGTGCAGCTCTATCCTCTCTGGTTCTCTGTCCCAGAAGCTCTGGCTGCCTCAGTCTCCCCAGGCTCCCAGCCTCTCTCCTCAGCCATTGAATCTGGTGGGCTCTGCCTGTGCTGCATCCTGAAGACTCTCCAGTTGTGAGGCTCACCTCGTTTGTTTCTTGTCTTCCAAGAATCACTCTCCTTGGAAGAGTAATGTTCGGTTTCTTGAAACCCTTATTTTATGTATTCCGTCTGGAGTTTTGGTTGTCTTGGATGGGAGGGTACATCCAGTCCCTGTTGCTCCATTGTGTCAGATGGGGGAGACAGACGTAGGCATGTTGGAAGAGTCCCCCTTGTTTTTAATTTTTTTTTTAATGTTTAGTTATTTTTGAGAGAGAGAGAAACAGAGCACAAGAAGGGAAGGGGCAGAGAGAGAGGGAGACACAGAATCTGAAGCAGGCTCCAGACCCTGAGCTGTCAGCACAGAGCCGGATGCGGGGCTCGAACTCACGGACTGTGAGATCATAACCTGAGCCAGACACTTAACTGACTGAACCACCCAGGCACCCTCCCCCCTTTTAAAAAATTTTTTTTTTATGTTTAGTTATTTATTTTTTTTTCTTTTCCTTTTTTTTTTCTAAAATTTTTTTTAACATTTATTTATGTTTGAGACAGAGAGAGACAGAGCATGAACAGGGGAGGGTCAGAGAGAGGGAGACACAGAATCTGAAACAGGCTCCAGGCTCCAAGCTGTCAACACAGAGCCCGACACTCTGGGGCTCGAACTCACAAACTGCGAGATCATGACCTGAGCCGAAGTCGGACGCCCAACTGACTGAGCCACCCAGGCGCCCCTATGTTTAGTTATTTTTGAGAGAGAGAGAAACAGAGCACAAGAAGGGAAGGGGCAGAGAGAGAGGGAGACACAGAATCTGAAGCAGGCAAAGAGTCCCCCTTGTTTTTAAAACAAGCACTGCGATCGCATCACTGATCAGTTGAACAAAATGGGTTTTTACATGAAGGCTCTAAAACTTTGTTCTGATCTTGGTTGATAGCCATGAATTGAGTACATTCTGTAGTATGTGAAACACTCATGAGTCACGATGTTTAAGTCGGGCATGCCCTCAGTCAAGTCCAGTGCCCAGGCTGGCGATGCAATTCCCCAAGTAAGCCAAGGGGAAGCCCTTCAATTATCCCTGGCTAATTGGTAACAGGGTCAGAACCTAGGATTGGTGGCCCTGGGAGGAATCTGCTCACAGCCAGTGGGGAAAGCCAGGAGACTCCAGACAGGAGGTGCAGTTGGAGCCCAGGTCTCCCTCCCACTTTGGGGCCTGGCTGATCCTGGACCTGCCATTTGACCTTCCATTTTCTCACCCTGAGAATGAGGTAGCAAATAGCCACAAGGGTAGACCTTGGGTAGAAGCCTCCCATGGTGTCCAGTGGAGAAGAGAGGAGATGAATGAGTCTACTGGGTAGGTCTGGGGAGAGAGCCAGGGGAAGCTCCGAGTCTGGGGCCTCTCCCAGGAGGTGGATACTCCTGTGATGCATGTAAGTATGCTCTGGGTGGGCACCAGGCTCATGCTGAATGTCTGGGCTTGGAGCCAGGTGCCGCAGAAGGCAAGGGAGGGCTGTGGTGGGCATGTGAGGAAGGGTGGGCATCCCACTGGGTCCTGGCACTAGGGTGGGTCGTGTGAAGGCTGCAGTCAAGAAGAGGCCCTAGGGTTCCCATTTATGGGCAGCACAGCTGTGTGGCAGCTGACAGGTGGGGAGATCTGGGTGTGGAGCTGGTGAGAAGGTGCTGGTCCTGGTCTTTCCCTGCCCTTTTCTGGTGGTCATGGGCCCCTAGGGTCCCCAGCCCCAGCCCCGAAGCAGCTGCCCATCTGCTCGCTCTTTTTGTCTTTCCAGCCGCTCAGCTGGGAATGAAGGTGGCCGTGGTAGACTATGTGGAGCCTTCCCCCCGAGGTAGGTAGCCCTGGATGGGAGCCGTGTGTCCTGGGGAAGAGGGAGGAAGGGTGCCTGGTTCATGCACGGAGGGTGGCTGAGCCTAGAGCCAGTCACCCACTGCTAGTTGGCGTCTCTGGCACAGGTCCTGTTTCTCCAGTAAGTCACCATTAATGTAAAGTTCCTTGTTCTTATTTAAAAATGAATCTGACTATAATCATAGACAGTAAATTCACAGGGCAGTGTTCACCTGGAGCATGTCTGAGTTGCAAACAATGACTTCAAGGAATCCTACACAACTGTAGAACAGGAGAGACTTCTAGTCCCCTGAATACAAATCTAAACATGCTCTTCCCAACATGCCAGGCACCAGGTGGGGCCTAGGCGGCACGTGTGTGAACGTTGGCTGCATCCCCAAGAAGCTGATACACCAGGCAGCGCTGCTGGGGGGTATGATCCGCGACGCTCCCCACTACGGCTGGGATGTGGCCCAGCCGGTCCTGCATGACTGGTGAGGAGCCCTGCCCACTCCCAGTGCTTGTCCGCTGCTCATGGGGGAGGTTGACTGCTCCATTAACCCTCACGGGAGCGTGCTATCAGAGAGTGGCCCTCACTGGGAACAGCTCTGTGCCCCACCCCTTGACATTTGGCAAAGTCTAGAGACATTTTTGTCTAGAGACACCACTGGTGGTGGGTGGGGGGGCTGCTGCACCTATGGGGTTCTGCTAAAGGCCCTATGGTGCACAGGACACCCTCACAAAGGTTGATCTGGCCCCAAAGACCACTGGTGCAGGGTGAGAAACTGATTCAGGTTCCACAGGTGGCACCTGGTCTGCTCTGAGCTGCACACAGGCCCCTCTGTGGTTCTCAGATGACCTAGACTCAGGGCCACTGCTGTGTCCTGGTGGCTGTGGCCCAAAGCCCCTGTTTTCCCTGAGTCCAAAGTCCCACAGCCCCAAACCCAGGACAGAGACAGTGGCCGTGGGGATAGATGTCACATTTTCCACCTTTAGAATCACTTTGTTTCTTAGTATTTCTGCTAACCCACTATTTGCATCTGATTGTCTGTTGTGGGACTCTATAGTTATTGCTTCTGTTGTGGTTTTTAACATCTCTTGTTGTGTGTTAATAGGAGGAAAATGGCAGAAGCTGTTCAGAATTATGTGAAATCCCTGAACTGGGGGCACCGGGTCCAGCTTCAGGATAGGTACTGAGGCCTCCTCAGGCCCTCCTGGCCCTCTCTGGGTCATTTCATACCTTGTTAAGCACTTAACTCCTCAAAGGCTCAGCAGTGATAAGACGAGAAGTCCCTGCCCATGGGGTGGGGGTGCACACACGAGAAGCAGGTGGGGTGAGTGCCCTGTGAGCAGAAGGCCACCCTGCAAGCTGGCACCTGCAGAACCTGGAGTAGCAGGGAGCGGGGGGCATGCTGGCAGGATAGCTGGAGCCCAGGGCTGCACCAAGGAGGAGGCATGCTCGGAGCTGGGGCTAGGGAGAACAATGGCCAGAGTGTGGGAGCATAGAGAGGGCCATCCCAGACGCCAGCACCTTCCTTGAGGCAGGTGACCTTTCTCCTGTTAGGGTGGACCACAGTTATGTGTAAGGAGCCCCATGAACCCCATGTTGCCCAGGCCCCACTCTGTGAAGTCCACAACTCACCTCTCATCTCCAAGGCTCCCACACCCTGAACCCCACACCTTACCACCCACCTCCTGGCTCTCTAGGCGTACATGAAGGCACCTGCTGTTGTGTGCTGAAGCATATGTCCAACATGATCATTCTAGCCTGGGACAAGGTCCCATCAGCCCTTTGGGGTCCCCCAACCAAGATGCCGAGATTTCTTCCACCAAAGGATCCTCCCTGAGGAGCCACTACCAGACGGAGAGGTGCCCCAAACTGCACTTGACTCTGGTTAGGCTTTGCTCCTGGCCCTGTAGCTCTTCCCTGTGCCCATGCAGGTCATGGAGGGGACAGTGTTCCCTCAGAGGTCTGGTGGCTCTCATCTGAGCTCTATTTGCTTGGCTCCAAGGAGTCTTCCTGGGCCTGTACAGTAGGCAGCTATTTTGTACCCATGAAACCCAGGACACCTGAGCTGGAGAAGCTGGCCCACCTGCCCATCCTGGGCGTCCCCAGTGATCCCCCCCACCAGGGAGCTGAGCTGTATCCTGTTGTTTTTCCTCTGTGTGGGGCTCAGTATCCCCCAGTGCGGTTTGCTGGAAGCATAGGGCTCTGCCATCCATCCTGCTGGCCCTGGGCAGCAACCAGTCAAGTGCCAAACAGGCCTGACCCCAGGGCAGCTCTAGAGGTGCCCACAGATGGAAGCTGGTGCAGAACTTCTGTCTGTATCCTATGGCTATTGCTGAGCTGTGGGGGTGAGTGAGGACTTGCTTCCTACAGCTTAGGCAGCATATGGAGGCATGGGGCTTGATTGTGGGGAGGACATAAAGTCCAGGAGGTGATAAAGCCTTCCCAAATGTGCCAAGAACCCACCACTACAGGGTGGCCTTCATTATTAGAAGGCGTGGATCATTTCTACACACCATGCACCTGACCATCCTTATGTCCTCATCAGACCTGTTTTCCAGCCTTATTATCCCCTAGAGGGATGTAAGAGTGTAAGAGTAATGTCTTCCTAGTGGGCACCCTTCCTTGTCAGCAGGAGGTTGGTCATTTGGATGGCGGGGATAACTGGGTGCACGTAGGGGCCTCTGTTCCCTGCCGGAAAGTGCCCAGGTGACAAGGATGGACCCTAGGGAGGCTCAGCCACTTCTGTCATCACACACACCAGGGCTGTACTTGGGCTCTCAGAACCATGCTGGCTTCTGTCCAGCAGTTCCAGGGATCTATGGTCCAGGGGACCCTTGGGGAGACGACAGCTATCCTTCTCCCCCTTCATGCTTCCCAGTGCTGTCTGCCCCACCTGAGCTGTGGGCAGGGGGCTGTGGGTCCGAGCTAGGCTTTTACCCATCTGCTCCCTGTTTAATCCCATAAGTGACACTTAATTTACAGAGAAAATATTTGACAATCTTATTTTTATTTTGCAGAAAAGTCAAGTACTTTAACATCAAGGCCAGCTTTGTCAATGAGCACACGATTTGTGGTGTCACTAAAGGTGGGAAAGAGGTGAGTGCCCAGCTCTCCTGAGTGGCTCCTCTCAGGCAGTCCTGACCCTTCCAAAGACCTGGGGTGCCGACTCCAGCTTCATTCAACCCCAGTGATGTTCGCAGTAATAAGTGCTGCTGGAATTGACAGCAGATCTCTCTGAGGCTAGTTGTCACTCTCCATAAACAATGAAACAGACCACTGAGATGCATGTTGTGCTAGGCTGCCTGCTGCGCTGGGCGATAGGGTGGGTGGTCACACCCTTGCAGAATTTTGTGGGGATTGGAGGAGACGAGACACCTGCAGGGTGCTCTGTAAACTGGGGGTGGGGGGTGGTGTTTGGAGTTACAATGTCTCCCTGCCCTCTTCTGTTGCACCCCCTCCTGGCTTGAGTACCCTTGGCAGGCTCCCAGCTCCAAGGGACCTCTGAGCTCCTGGCTGGAGGGTCCACACTGCAGGGCAGCAACTGTAATTAGAAAGTGTGGGTCTCTACCAGGGGTACCTGTGGGCAGTCGAGCCCTCTGCATCTGTGTGCCACAGTACATCTGTGTGACCACAGCTTCCTTGATTTCTTCTCAGACTTTGCTTTCCGCGGAGCATATCGTCATTGCTACTGGAGGGCGGCCAAGGTACCCCACCCACGTGAGTGTCCCCAGCACACAGCCTTCCCTGCCACCCTGGGCACGTTCATGGTCTCTCAGCTCATGCTTCCCACACCAGCAGCATCCCCATTCTTTCTTTTCTTAAAGAAATTAGTTTTTCTATATTCACTGTTGTCACTTTTTCTTTCTTTTTTTTTTTTCAGTTTTAAAGTTTATTTGTTTTGAGAGGGAGAGAGGGTGTGCACACACGTGAGCAGAGGAGGGGCAGAGAGAGAGAGGGAGAGAGAATCCCAAGCAGCCTCCGTGCTGCCATTGCAGAGCCTGATGGAGGGCTTGAACCCATGAACTGCGAGATCATGACCTGAGCTAAAACCAAGAGTCAGACGCTTAATCAACTGAACCGACTAAGCCACCCAGGCATCCCTGTTTCTAATTCTTTCTCATGTCCATTCTACGGAAGCAGGTCAGCAGGGACCCAGTACTGCTGAATCCTAAGAACAACTGTCACTTCACTCTTTAGGTGGCTCTGAGACACCACCGCACCTGGTCTTCTTTATCTTGCTTTGCTGATTCTTCCTTTTCTCTTCAGCCTCAAAATGTTGGAACATCCAGGACTTTAGCCTTTTCTTCCTTCCCCTACCCCAAATCTTGCTTTTAATTGACATAAAATTTATACACCATAAAATGCACCCTTTTAAAGGGTACGATTCAGGGAGTTTTAGTATATTCACAGTTGTGCAGCCATCAGTCTCCACTACCTAATTCCAGAACATTTTCATCCCCAAAATGAAACCTTGTACCATTAGCAGTCACTGTCCATTCCCTGCCTCCCCAACCCCTGGCAACCACTAGTCTGCTTTCTGTCCCTATGGATTTGCCCACTCTGGACATTTCACATAAATGGAATCAGACATGTGGCCTTTGTGACCTGCTTCCTGCACTCAGCAGAATGTTTCCAAGATTCCACATTGTAGCATGTGTTAGAACTTCATTTCTCTTTATGCCTGAGTAATGATCCATTGTGTGGGTAGACCATATTTTGTTTATCCACTTGTCCACTGATGGACATCTGAATTGTTTCCACTTTGAGTTGTTGTGAATAATGCTGCTGTGAACATTTATGTACAAGTTTTTCTGTGGACTTAAGTTTTCACTTCTCTTGGCTATATACCTAGGAATGGAGTCTATGGTCAGTTTTTAACCTTTTGAGGAACCACCAGACTGCTTTCCAAAGCAGCTACACCATTTTAGATTCCCCCACCAATAACATGTAAAGGTCATACTATACTTTCTTGTTTCTTCACATTTTGTAATTTTCTTATTGAAAAATGAATATTTCAAATAAAATAATGTGTTAACTCTGGAAGTCAGAATCTCTCTCCACTGTAGGATTTTGTTTATTGCTATTGTTCGTCAGGTGGTTTTCTGAACTGATTTTGTAAAATCTATATTCTTTGTCATGGGAGGCCACTGACGTCTCTGCTCAGTTAGCTTAGTGGTCAGCTAGTAACTAGACAGAGGTTTCCTTAAACACCTGGAGAAAACACACAGTCTTTGCTGAGGGGTTCGGTAGGCATTTGGGGACACGCTTTTGACATTTAGCCAGGTACCAGAAACTCTGCCTTAGCCCTCACTACCTACTTGTGCTGGGCCTCAAGGCCAGCCAGAGGTGAGGGTTTCAGGCTGTCTCAGGCCTTTCCCTGGTGTGTGCACAGCCCAGTGCCTACACCTGGCCTTCTAGGTCCCCAGGAATACGTGGGACCTTTTCAAAGCTCCAATGGACGTCTCATTCCTTGGCTTTTCCTTTTAAACTTTTGGGTAGTATGTTGCTTGCTTCAGCTGTTATCCATCACCTCAGGCAGCTGTGACATTACATCACTGGGAAGATCCTCCTCAGAGAGAGCTTTCGGCCCTGGGCAAGGTCAAGAGAGGTGGAAGATAAGCCTCTTGAGTGGGGTCTTCTGGGGAAGCCCCAGCCAGGTCCAACAATGACTCTGGGAAGGAGCTTTGGAAGGCCTCTGGTTCTGTTCTGCTCTCCAGTACGTTTTTAAAGTCACTCTTCATTTCTCAAGGTTGGTGCTGAGCTGAGAGATGGGGCTAGCGTCAGTTAAAACTCCACCAAACTCACTGTTCTTACCAAGTCTCCGCCATTTTTCTTGACTAAATGTTCCCTGTGTTGGGGCACCTGAGTGGCTCAGTCGGTTAAGCGTCCGACTTCAGATCAGGTCATGATCTCACGGTTCGTGAGTTTGAGTCCCGCATTGGGCTCTGGGCTGATAGCTCAGAGCCTGGAGCCTGCTTCGGATTCTGTGTCTCCCTCTGTCTGCCCCTCCGCTGCTTGCACTCTGTCTCTCGCATTGTCTCGAAATAAATAAACGTTAAAAAAAATTTTTTTTTTAAAGTGCCCTATGTTGTCACAAGCCTTTGGTTAATTTCCATGGTTCTCAAAAAGTTGAATTTTACTCTTTTTTTTTTTTAATTAATTTATTTTTTTTTTTAGTTCTGGCTGTTTTTATGGAGGGGTGAACTTTGGGAGGTCCTCAGTCCACCATTTTCTGCCAGCATCCCCCCCTGGCCCCGTCTTACTTGAGGGTGCTTCTCTGCCCTCACCCCCACAAGGAAGGTGGAGCTAGGGAAGGGGCTCTCCAGTCAGGGTAGTGGAGAGCGGGATGGGAAGCAGGAAGCGGTTTGGCTGAGGTCACAACCACATGGGTCTCACAGGGGAACCTGGGAACCAGGTGGCACAAGCCCTGAGCCTCCACATGGGCTGTGGTGAAGTTAATGAGGCCAGTGGATTTCCCAGGCATGGAGGCTGCTTCTGCCTCCTAGTTAGACAGGACAGAGCACAGATGGAGGAGGAACAAGGGAGTGGTTCTGTTTCTCCTCAGATGCTTAAATCCTAAGCCTCTACTTTTAATTCGATGCTTTCTCTGGAAATGGGGAACAGAGGGGGCACAGAGGGAAATGTACACCTCCAGTCCTCAGAGGCTACCATGCCTCCCTTCCAGCTGTCAGGCCCTCAAGAGCAGCCTCCAGAGGAGACAGGTGGCTTGTGCACAGAGGTGGCCCTTGGGCAGATTATGTGGCTCTGTAGGGTGGCAGGGTGCTATTGTACAAGGTAGCTACAACAGACGGGAAAGGTGGGTGACCCTTAGTGACCCCCACACCCATCAGCCAAGCCCACATTGGTTCTGCTTAAAGCCCCTGAAGGCCACAGTCAGCTCCCAGGAGCTGGGCAGTCGTCTCAGGCAAACCTGCATATGTGCCAGGGTGCCCTGCAGAGGCAACAGGCCTGGGCCCACCGTGCTGGACCTCAGCTGGGCAGCCACCATGTCTCCATTCGCTCAGAGGAGGACAGAGCAGGAGCTTCCCGGTGCAGGGGGAGTCAGCTTGGTGGCCACTCCACCCTCCCATCACCCACCTCCACCACACCCTCTCTGGGTGCCTGCCAAGAGTTGCTTATGTTTTAGGCCCTTTGATTTCCAGACCTTTCAGTTTTCTTTGCACAACCCCGAGAAATTCCTGACTTTATTTTTATTGCCAATTGGAATCATAAACTGTTTGCAGTCTGCTTCCTCTCCACCAGCACATCTTACTCTTCTTACTCTCATGGGCTGCTGAGAGGACGCTGGTCCTTGTGTCTCCCCAGTCTGCTTGGCAGTCCCTCTTGGGCTCCTCTGGGATTCAGGAGAGTCTGTACAATTCCCAGGCTCCCTCAAGAGTGCCCAATAGCATCCAGCCTTCAGCCTTGTGCCTTTGGAGCCAGCCTGTCCCTTTATGCCCTGACTCACTCTGCTCCTCACCTGCCCTCCTCTCAGCCCGGGTCTGGATCAAGGGGAAGGCCCCAGAGAGCAGGGAGAGCCATGCCCCAGCTCCCCAGCCACCTCATACAGCCAAGGTGTGCTGGGGTGCTTTGCCCAGTAGTGGATGGCACACTGAGTCAGATATAGCCTGGTCACCTGTCCCCAGAGGCTAAACCTGAAGAAAAGTCTGTGGAGCAAGGAAGTGCACCCATGTGTGAGCCGGGGTGGTTCTGGCTGAGTTGCGTCTACAAAATGGTCATCCTCTTTGGGGGAAGTCTCTAGGAACAGGCTAGGTGATGCTCTTCTCACACTGATCCTTTTTTTTCTGGGTAGATCGAAGGCGCCTTGGAATATGGAATTACAAGTGACGACATCTTCTGGCTGAAGGAGTCCCCTGGAAAAACGTAAGACCTGGCATGGGCCTTAGTGGAAATCCTCTTGTTCACAGTTGCAAACATCAGGGCCATTTAGAACCATATGTTAGTCCTGTCTCTCTAGTCCATTCTTTCTTATCTACTGGAAAGAAGGAAAGGGAACATGGTTCTTGTGCCCCTTGGTGGGGCTGTTGACATACTGCATCCTGTGACTGTCTTAGAAGTGATGACACAAGTATTACAAAATGCATCAGCCAACTGTCTAGGGCAGCGGTTTTCAAATAGGGTTCTTGGAGCCCCCAGGGTATCAGTGGGTCCTGTTAAGGACATCACAGAGGAAGGATATTCAAGAAGGAGAAGGTAAGGCCAGGTCATTAGGGAAAGCCACTGACCTCTCCTTGGGCCTTGATTTCCCCTTTCCTCTGGTTTACACCTTGGGCTTCCCTGAAATTCAGCAAAGGCTCCAAAGTTCTCAGAAACCATAGCCCAGTTGTGGAAATAAGACTTGAAGTGTGTGAGTGTTTTTACACTTCCTGAGCAGGTGATAATGCACTAAATGCACTTCCTGTACCCACAGAGCAGGCTGTTAAGGGGGAGGGGGGGTTTCAGGTCCAGACAACTCTTGTGAGCGGCGTTGGGGGTAGTAGTTGGGGGGGTGGGGGACTTCATGCTTGCAGGGACTGGAAAGGCCACCAGAGGGCAGCAGAGGCTTGATCGTCAGTAGACGCTCGGTGGCCTTGGGACTTGGTTTTGAGAATATACATACATACACACGGGGTGGAAAAGCGAGGAAAAGTGCGAAGGTAAATGGGGGTGTGTGTGCAAGTGTATGTGTGTAGGCACGGGTGTGCTCTGTTTATTACTGTTTCACTCTTCATGAGGCATCTCTGTTCGCAGCCGGGGCTTGATTCCCTTGAATGGATGTGATGTAGTTTATCTTTTCATGACTCATGAGCATCTCCCTAGTCTCTTTTTGTCATCATCATGAAATGCTGCAGTGAAAACCTTTGACGTGCATCTTATTACTGTCATAATGCTTCTTGCATGTTATATACACCTGTCAGGGGTGTTTCCTACAGGTAGAGAACCCAGGTGCAGGGGTAGGTGCTCTTCACACCTTCACCCATGCTGCTAGCAGGCGCTCCCTCCTGGTGGGCTGCACCAGCTTACAGGTGCGCTTCTGCCTGCTGTCCCCCTTCGCCCTGCCTGGGACTTCAGCTTTTTCATGAGCTGTAAAACAGAAGGGAACCTCTCCCCCTGCTCCTTTGGGGTGAGCACCACTTGTTTGTGCCCAAGGCCTATGTGGTCCCTCCCAGTGACTGTGGTCAAGCTCATGCAGGTTTGCATCCCTCTGTCCATCACCTTCTACCAGTTCCCCCAGCTGTGGTTTGTCTTTCTACTTGGGGGTACTTTTTCATACAGAAGTTTGTAGTTTTCATGTTGTCACGTTGATCATTTTTTTCCTCTATGCCGAAATTTCTGAGTTATCTTTTCTTTTATCATCAGCCAATTGGTTAAACATGGCCTGATTTTATTTGGATTTGCTATTATTAGTCATCATTTCACATATTTATTAGTCATTTAAAACTGAGTGTGTTGGGGCGCCTGGGTGGCTCGGTTGAGTGTCCAACTTCGGCTCAGGTCATGATGTCACAGCTCGTGAGTTCGAGCCCCGTGTTGGGCCATGTGCTACAGCTGGGAGCCTGGAGCCTGCTTCGGATTCTGTGTCTTCCTCTCTCTCTGCCCCTTACCCACTCACATTCTGTCTCTGTCTCTCTCAAAAATAAACATTTTTAAAAAATTAAAAAAAAACTGAGTGTGTCTGTGAATGTGTGTGAGAGAGTGTGCGTGTGTGTGTGTGCGTGTGTGTGTGTGTGTGTGTGTGAGAGAGAGAGAGAGAGAAAGAGTGTGTGTGTGTGTGTGTGTGTCTGTGTGTTGTCAGCTTGGTCCTTGGCCCACTTTCTATCCGGTTTTCCTTTTTTCTTATCTGTTTCTTATCTTCCAGCTGGTTTGCGTATTAAGGCTGTGATCCCATGTCGTTTATACTGCAGATTTTCTCAGCTTGTCATGTCGTTTAACTTGTGTGATGTACAAATGGTTTTTTTTTAACTTTTTTTTTTTTTTTTTTTTTTTTTTAACGTACCTTAGATCTCTTTTTACACTTAATGGCTTTTAGATTTATTGCATGTTCAGGAAGGCCTGCTCCACCCCCAAGATTGTTTTTGAAAAAGAGCCCCTGTATTTTCCTTTAGGCCTTCCACAGGTCAGATTTTCCTTTGTGACCTTGAGGTATTTGCAGTTCATCTGTGATATGGTATGGTGTGGTATGGTGTGGAATGGAGTGGAGGAGTGTGGTGTGGAATGGTGTGGTGTGGAGTAGAGGGTGTGGTGTGGAGGGGTGTGGTGTGGAGGGGTGTGGAGTGGAGGGGTGTGGTCTTAAATGGTGTGTGGCGTGGAGCGGTGTGGAGTGGAATGGAGTGGAGAGATGTGGGTGGTGTGGTATGTGGAGTGGAATGGAGTGGTGTGTGGTATGGAGTGGTAGAGAACAGGCTTCTAGGGTTCCCGTGTCGCTGACCACTCACCCTTGAGCCAGGCTGAAAGCTCCATCCCCGAGTGGAATCCCGGTCCTGCTCTGGCTCCTGGCTCCCACTTTCCTGTATCACTGGCGCAAGTGCCTGGCGTTGGCTTCAGATCTTCTTAGTTTTCTTTCGCATTGATTCCTCTGGGTGGAATGTAGACCTGGTTTGCCAGCCTCTCCACAGTGGTCTGCTGGACCCGTGGTTCAGCCTTGAATGTGCAAGTGCCTGGGAGGCCAGCTCCCTGCACGGAACTTGTGTCCTGTCTGAGGCTGCCATGCGCTTCAGTTGTCTCGGCCCATGACCAAAGGCCAGCATTTTCTGAATCCCAGTCTTTTGTCACATTAGTTCCTGCATATTCTGTTGTTTTCTTTTGTTTGCTCTTTTCCCATTACATTTTTTTTTAAACTTTTTTTTTTAACGTTTTATTTATTTTTGAGACAGGGAGAGACAGAGCATGAACGGGGGAGGGTCAGAGAGAGGGAGACACAGAATCTGAAACAGGCTCCAGGCTCTGAGCTGTCAGCACAGAGCCCGATACAGGGCTCGAACTCACGGACCGCGAGATCATGACCTGAGCCGAAGTCAGCCGCTTAACCGACTGAGCCACCCAGGCGTCCCCCCCATTACATTTTAAAAGTGGTGTCTTCAGTGCCCAGGAAGGGGTCGGTTTCTAGTGATTCTCTCCCTAGCCACTGGTCATGGAGGCTGGGAGTGTGGAGAGGCTGGCCTAGGCCATCACTCAGGGCTGGGGAGGGCAGGAGGCGCAGGCATGGTGGGTGCCACCGGTGCTCAGCCTGGTGGCCCAACCTGTGGGCCCCTCCTCTGTGACCGAGTGCCTGGGCAGTGGCCTGCTCCACTGGGAAGACACCACCCCAGATATTTTGGTCAGGAAAGAAAGTGCTGTGTTTATTTTCTTCAGAAAAAAAACATTTAGAAGATTTTTTTTTTTTTTTTAAAAAGCTCTTTCGTTTAGAAGGAATCTAGGTATGTTATTGTTTAAGAAAAAAGTGTTTGCAATGTATCAGTCACCCGTTTCGTTCTGAGCATGATTTATGTGAGGAAATGGTTTTTTTTAAAAATTAAGCTGGAGATATATCCCTGTACGATGCTTCTGTGAAAATGCGGCTTTTGTCCGGTGCTGTTAATGCAAGTTGTAACAGTGTGATATGGGAGTCAGTGTTTACATGCTACATTCCTCTGCTGCAGTCAAAATAAGCCCGGAGGGTCTACAGTAGCATTTCTGTATTTTATCAGCTTGGGCTGGGGCTGAGGGGGAGGCCTCTGCTCACACTTGGAGGGGCTGTTTCTGCCAGATTTATTTGCCTTATAAATATTCCCTGTGTTTATTTTAACTTGCTTTTAAAATGGAGCTGAAATTAATATGGACCTGAGGGCTGCCCCCCGGCCCTGTAGTGCCTCCCACAGCCAGGCCGGGCATTTCTGCTTGGTCCCATCGGGAGGCCCAGCCGGTGGTGGAGGGTGCCCAGAGAGCCTGGGCTCCGCCTGCAGCGGGTGCCGTCCCCACTGGCCTCTGGGTGGGCACGTCCGGCCCCACGTCCCTTATGGGTTCTACAGCATGCACAGGGCCTTCCTCCCTTCGTCCCTCCCCATGACGGGGCACAGGCAGCATCTGAGACCTTTCAGGATGTATCGGAGTGGGGCACAGTGGCGACTAGCCCTTCGTGAGGCCTGTGTCCTATGGTTGCTCCACGTCTTTGCCCCCTCAAGGCTTGAACCCCAGTGGCCATAGAGGTGTTGTAGGCTCACAGACATTTGAGGAGTGCCCCTATCCTCCTTTGCTCGAATCCAGGTCTGGGGAACCTAAGGCTGGATAGATGGTAGAGAGGGGATGATGAAGCCCAAGCCCAGTTGGTGGAAAGAATTAAACACCCTTCACTACACAGCTGGATTACCCCAAAGGTAACAGATCATGTGTAGAAAACTCTAGCATATGCAGTGTGAGCTCCCAAGTCCATGAGCAGGACCCTGTGAGGCCAGGGGGGAGATGCATCCCGGCTGCCCAGACCCTCAGAACCACACCCCGACCTGAGGCATCCACTCAGCCTAGGCTACCCGAATGCCAGCTTTGTGTCTGGCTTGTTTGGCTTTTCCATTGTTCTTTTTTCTTCATTTTTCTGGGTAAATCCAGGGCAGGTTGAGGAGGAACAGGAAGTGAGGAGGATTCTGGGAGAAGAACAGGGTCCCCTAGGCAGGTAGTAGGAGCCCCTTCGGAAGGAATGCTCAGGGGGATTATGGCCACTTCAAGAAACTATCCACCACCAGTGGAGGAAATGGGGGTGCAGGGTGTGCACTGCCCTGCATGGGGAAGCTTGGAGAAGGCATGCAACTCTCCCTGCCCCAGCTGTCCAGCCTGTCTGGCAGGTGGAGGGAGGGTGGAAGGGAGAAAGGGAGGCCGACTCACCACAATGCTTTCAAGGAGGCAGGCACTGGGGTATCTGGATCCTTGTGCACCCAGGCAGCTTGGCTCCGCCTTTGATCACACAGCCGGGTGACCTTGGTTCACTCACCTGGAGGGTCACCCCCTCTTTCAGGCCTTCTGGACCCGGGCATCCTGGCTGGGACTTGGGCCCAGCTGCCCAGCCTGCCTGGGCCAGGATCCTCAGGTCTGTGCACGCTGTGACTATTCAGGCAGTCTAAAGGTGAGGAATTGAGGTCACTCTGCTCCAGACCCCCTTGGCTCCCTGGCCCAGCTGGTCAGCACTCACACCTAGGGTTCACGCCATGTCTGCAAGGCCAGCTCTGTGCATAGGTGGGCTCTGAGCGGGGAGCTTTGGGGTGACTTAAGTACTGTCACCTTTCTCTGACGTAAGAGGACTTGAATGAGACTGGAGTCACCTAGGGGCGGCTCTTCTCCCACGTTGGCCTGACACACAACTGAGTTGCTGTTTCCAGGTCACAGCCTGGACCCGGCTGTTCCCACTCGCCAGCCCAGGACTGTCCGCTCTCCCACAGCTGCACAGCCTGGCCCTCTCTGTCCTCGGACCCTACTGCTCTGTGAGGCAGAGTGTTTTTGTAACTCAAGCTGATTTAACACTGCCTGTCAGAGTTGGTCCTAAGAGTTTTTTTTTTTGTTTTGTTTTGTTTTTTTTTTGTGACCCTTATTTTAAGTCTGGAATCTGACTAGGTTTTGTGATCATTTTTCTCTCTCCCTGAGCACAAAAGGGAAGAATATAAAATTTATCTTGTGAAGAACCACAGCCGTTTGGTTAGGAAAACTCACTCCTGCGAATTTTCTCATTTCCTGCTTAACCTCCACGTTCATTTGGTGTGACAGCCTTGTGTCTAGCAAAAGGGAGACCAGCTATCTGCCTGACACTTGGCTACCAGCCTGTAAAGCCCCACTGACCATCTCCCTGGCATGTCTAAGACATGCCGGGCTTAGGGGCTGAGGAAGACAACTCCTCCAGGTGGCATCTGTTATGAGGCCAGAACACAGAGGCTCTGGCTAGGCGGAGGGGGGCCCAGTGTCAGGCCCTGAGGGGTGGGATGGGTCTGGCAGATCCCAGGCAAGCCCGGAGCCAGCCCCCACTGGGGAGGGGGCCTTGGGGCCCCCCACCCTCCTTGCTGCCTCCCTGGGGCACCTGAGCTCACAGCTCGTTTGGCATTTCCTGCACTGGTGGGGCCGCCAAGGAGCCAGGTGCCTGCCGTGAGGGCCTCACTTTGTGTGGGTGTTCCCTTTGGGGAGCGGATCAGGGGCCTTCAAACTCGAGAGGCAGGTGGAGGGCTCTTTAAGCTGGGGCTTCATGGGTCTGAATTAAGGCTTTTGTTTCTGCTTCCTCCCCCATTCAGATTTTGAACAAGAAAGCCTGCCCTGTGATTAGGCTAATCCCACAGTAGTTATACCTTCGCATGAAATGTTTGCACACCGAAGGGCACAGAGAGCAGAGCTGCCCAGAACACACGTAAAATTGAATCAGGGGCTCCCAGGATGCAGGGTAGTGATTTCCCATGTGGACTGATACCCTTGTGTCTGGGTCTCTTACTGTAGTGACAAGGTGAGTGTTGCCAGGCCTCAGAGGCTCACTCGGGCCCTTCCCCCAGATCCAACAAGCTGGTCCTGACTTCTTCTGGCAGCACCCCTGTCCTCCTGTGGCTGGCCAGGGCCAGCAGTGGTCATCGTGCCTTGGCAGCTGACCTCATGGTTCCCAGGCCCCCTTCCTGGCCAAGAGTCCCTTAGCAGCCAGTGGAACTTGTCTGCAGTTTCAAAGCTACCAATAAAAACAAAACAGTGCCCCTGTCTTCTGGCAGCCCCCCACCCCTCGTGATCTGGAGGCTCCGGTGTCTGTCTGTTTTTGCTTTGGCATTTTCCTACTTTAGCTCATTTGAAGAGAGTTCTTGGATCCTGTTTTCTGCAAAGAATAATGATTATTTGATAAATTGGGCACAGGGATGGAGTGAAAACCAATACTCACAAAGACAAGAAGAGACCCAAAATTACCTTCAAGAAAGCAGGATGCTTGCTTGTTTATGAGATTTCAGCTATACACATGCAGTTAAGGACACCCACTTAGGAATGGCTGAGCTGGTGCCTGCTGTCTCCCAGATGTGTCCTCCATCGGCAATTCAAAGCTGGTGGCCTGAGGGGTGGGCACCGTGACTGTGAGGTGAGAGTAGGAGACCCAGAGCATTGAGGTGTCTCCATGGGAGGAGCTGGCTGCTCAGCACCTACATGACTGCCCACCCTACCTCCCCATCCAGCTCCCCATCCACATAGTGCAGGGGGTTGGGGAGTTACCCGGAGGCTGCAGAAACAAAACAGTTTTTTGCCAGAATCAGGAGACTACACTGCCGTGTCCTTGGCTATGTGATAAGAGGGCCTGGGGTTGTCCTGTATGCTGCACCCAGCAGCCAGCTGTCTCCCACTGGAGGGTCCACTTTACAGAGGCAAGAAGGCTCCAAGACAGGCAGGGACAGCCCCGCTGTCCAATGGAGGGCCTCCCCTAGTGCCTGCATGGCCTGCCTGGCTGGGAGGCGGTTGGCCTGCGCCATCACCACCACCAGAAGCAGGGAGCAAAGGGCACTGCATGTTTGGCATTGATGCTTTTACCCAACTTCATTCTTGCATTTAAGGCAGGATGTTCAAAGCAGTTAAATTCTGCTTGTATTTTAAGTAACTTGTAATTTCCTATCTTAAAGAAAGGCTTATACCTTTCACTGCATATATCAAGCACAAAAGAAGTTAGGTTACATAATTTTGAAAATGTACCTATACAGAGACATATATATTACACATATACGTGGCTATGTACACACGTGGATACACGTGCACTCCAACATGTCTATTTCTTAAACATTGGCAGGCTCGGATGGAGCTCTGAATGCATCTCCGTGCTTCTGGCCAGCCGCGGGGCCATGTCCCTCTCAACTTTTTCACATACGGAGCTCTGTTCACTCACTTCAAATATGAATCCAGCACAGTTCTATCCCCAGCTCCTGAGAGGAAGCCGTGTGCCGATTGTTCCCCGCAGGGCACCTTCAGCAATATTCCATGGGATACGCTGCTTTTTGAAATGGAATTATATCATTAGTACTTGCTGGGATTAGCGCTGACATTGGGCTTATCCATCCTTACATCACCTCCTCTTGTTCAAAGGCTGAAGGGGTGATCTGACAAGCCCACCCACATGTTACCACCCGGGCTGGGAATATTCATTCTGTGTTAGGTTCTGTGCACAAGTGTGGATGTGTGCTTGTGTGCATGTGTGTTCATGCATGCAGAGTGGAGCTGAATAACAGGAGAGGATTTATTCTACTAGGGCAAATATTTCATTTTATTTTTTATTTTTTAATAATTTTTTTAAGCTTATTATGAGAGAGAGACTGAGAGAGTGTGAGCTGGGAGTCGGGGGCGGGGGGGCAGAGAGAGAGAGAGAGAAAATTCCAAGCAGGCTCTGCAACATCAGTGCAGAGCCCAACATGGGGCTCGAAACCGTGAAACTGCATGATCATGACCTGAGCCAAAATCAAGTATCAGACATTCAACCAACTAAGCCACCTAGATGCTCCTATTAGGGCAAATATTTTAAGTGACTCTGCTCAGTGCCTGTGTCCCCCTCTGCCTTCAGGTGCCCTCATCCTTGCTCAGGGGAGCTGGCTCTCCTGGCCCTGGCCTGTGTGTGGTGGCACTGGGCAGGCACGTGTGGACCTTTCCAGCCTGGCCTTCCATGGTCCAAGAATGTTCTGACTATAACTGATGCTTTCCCAGAACCTTCCCCACTGTCTGGTGTCCTCCCTGTCCTGCAAAGCATCTCCATTTCCATCCTGGCCACAGGAGGTCCAGAGGGACCCCATGGCAGAACTTACATTAGGACAGAAGGAAAACCATTCCACTTCTAATGAGATTTTTCTTACCATGTCCACAGACTCTGTGTTGATCCCACTCCCAGGACCTTGCACAGGATGTGCTGTTTTGTCACTGACCACTCACATCCTTCACCACCAGGCAATTTCCCGATTTAGTGACATAGTGTTTGTCCTTTATTTCACAGTCGGAGCCTCTGGGAAGTGGGTTTTGTACCTTGGGACAACCTGTTTGAACAGTTAGCCTCAGCTGACTCATCAGCAGTGACACATCAGCTGACCAGGCCCCTTGCACGAAAGCTGAGGGCCCCATCCCCACTGCGGGCGCCCCACTTAGACAGCTGCTCATGTGTCATGGTGGGCCATGTGCGGGACTCACCATTCTTTCTCTGTGTGTCCGTTCCTCTAACAGGTTGGTGGTCGGAGCCAGCTGTATCCTTTGCTGGTGTGCAGGTGACAGCCGGCTATGCTCACACTCCCTACGGCCCCTCCTGCACTGCTCTCCCTTCCGCCAAGGCCTACACTCTGCCGCCTGGATCCCAGCTCTTATAGGGCCACTCAGGGCAGATGACCTGTACTCAGGGGACAATTTGAGCCTGACCTTTGAGGCTAGGGCTTCCTGGAGACATTTCCTCAGCCACACACTGAGATGGCTGAGCCAGTCGGGGCAGCTGGACACAGCCGTGAGGCAGGTGGTGCTCCCTTGAGAGAAGCCCCAGCCAGGCCCGTTCCTTCAGAGGGAGCAGTAAAACCAGAGAGGGTCAAGAGAGGAGCCATGGGAGGATCTGAGGTCAGGAGAGGGGCTATCTGATGGAAGATGAAAGCTGGGGCTGCTAGCTGGGAATACGGGTCGAAAGCAGCTGTTTCATGTCTTTCATGTAGGAAACTCTTCCTTGCTGTCGCTACTCAGACTCCTTGGAGGGGGAGCCTGTCCCGAAAGGCTGAGATTAAACTCCAGGGAGCCTGCACAAATGCCCCATGGAGGCAGAAGCTGCCAGGGCACTGGGTGCTGGAGGGTGCCCACAGTGCTGTCACTGCACCTCCAGAGGCCACACCTCACCTTGGGTGTGCATTTGTGGGATGGGCGTATGGGAGGGGGTCTTTGTGTCTCCTTCAGGCTGACTGGGGATTGGTGGGGGAGTGGGTGGCTGGCCATGGCACTGGGGTCTCTCCACTTGGCTCCTGATGTCATGATCCATTAGCATTCCTCAGCCTCTGGCAGATGTGGCCCTAGAGTGTGCTGGCTTCCTCACTGGGCTCGGACTGGATACCACTGTCATGATGAGAAGCATCCCCCTCCGGGGCTTTGACCAGGTATGGCTCTGTGTGCCCCCACTCCCACCTTGTGCTCTCCCCAGGGGACTGCATATCCTCGGCCAGCTGCCCCGGCCCAGACAGGTGCAGGTATGGGCTGGGAATGAGGTCTCAGTCTTTAGAAACTGGCCCTTGAGTTGAATAAGGAGATTGTCCCTGAAATATAAAACACCCACCCAAGTGTGGAAAGGAACATGGAACAGGCACATGGAACAGGCACATGGAACACGTTGCAGCCTCCCACTGGACCTAAGGGCACCCCGGGCCAGCCTCACAGACTGCGAGGTTGAGTCACCCCTTCCCATCTCTCCATTAATGAGAAGGCGAGTGTTGGCTGAAGCACTGTCCTCTGTCTCCCTTGCCAAGCCCTTCTGGTGTCCAAGTGCGGTGCTGCCTCCTCAAGGTCAATACTAGGTGGGGAAGCAGTTGCTAGACTGGTGAGGCCCTGGGTGACCACCTCAGGAGATGAAAGCCCCTGGCAGCATTCCCAGTCACCCACCATAGACTAAAAAAATGTAACTCATGAATCAGGATGAGCGTTTGGTGGTTTTCCTGGCCAGTGGTCCACCCCGAGCACTTGGAGCATCCACACAGTCTTTCAGGGCCTACCAGTTTGATGTCCTGTCCACTGTGCAGGGCCAACACCGCACGCAGTCTTCCTGTCAGTCGGCCACTCCTGAGCTTCCAGGCAGGAGCTCAGAGAGCCACCCTGTGGGGACTAAAGAGTGCAGGTTGTCCTGATACAGATCTGGGGCATAGACACCCTTGCTAATGGCGAGACACAGGTACCAGCACTGACTACAGATGCATCCGTGTTAGGAGCACATGGTTTGGTGTGTGTGTGTGTGTGTGTGTGTGTGTGTGTGTGTGTGTGTTTAACTAAAAACTCTTCAAGGGAAAGTCATCCATTAAAACCCACGTCTGGGGCTGTCACTGCTAAGATGTCCTATGTCCTTCCCCCATGTCCCTGAGAAGAAGACAGACCCCTGTCCATCTGCACTCTGGGCTCTCGGGGCTGGCAAGGTCTCACAGAGGGAAGCAGTGAGCCTGCCATGTCCAGTCTCCAGCCCCCCCCCCCCCAGCAGACACAGAGACCTGTCCCTCTGTCCTGTGCCAGCCACTCCATTTTACTTCACTCATTGCCTCTGCACTGAGCACCTGCAACAGGGCTGCAGCATCCAGGGAAGGTCTCTGTGCCTTGGGCTATGGGTAGAGTGTGCCGGGCAGCAAACAGGAGTCACAGGAGGCCGCACTGCAGGATGCAGATGCGGACAAGGGGCATGTAGGGATGAGGACCACTCAAAGGACTGGCCTTAGCACTGAGCCTGGGCAGAAGCTGGAGAATGATGAGAAGGGATGCCCTGGGACACAGTGGTGAGGCCAGGTGGCCCAGGCCCTGCTCTGCCTCAGAGAAGGATGTGAAGGCCTGGTAGCAGGCCTAGGGCCAGTGGTCTTGCCATGTGGCTCAATTTGACTCAGTAGTTCTCCCTCAGACTGTGACAGAGACTTCAGGCTTGTCAGGCATCCAGAGGGATCAACAGCCTACACTCCTTGTGACTGGTGTGACAATCCTGAACAGGCAGGCCTCTTTATCGTGTGTGTCTCTAAATGAACAGACACCAGAGGATTTAAACAGTGGCTTTTATTTTTCCTAAAAGAAAAAGCTGTGTCTGACTGGAGCTCTGGCCTGCACAAGCCCCCACAGTGGCACCAGGAACCAGGCCTCCATCTGCAGCCAGTTGGTGCAGAGCCTTCTGGGCTGGGAGGAGGGAGCCCTCTCTGCAGACACCCCAGCCAGCCCCATGGCCCCACCATACCTGCTACCTTGTACCTCTTAGTGGGGAGTAGAGGTACCCACCTAGTGTCCCAGTTCCCCCAATGGTAGAGGAGGTGACAGCATTTGGCAGGGGCGGAGGGGTGGCGAGTCTAGAGCCAAAGTGCGATCTGGTTTAGGCAGGCCAGAGCCCCCAGGAGAAGGGGGTGCTTCTCTGTCATTGCTTTTAGTAAAGACTTAGCATCTAGAAAGGAGTCTAAAGGTCAAGTGCATCCTAACCAAAGGGCCTCAGGCCCTTGGATTTGGAACCAGGGAGCATCAGATGCGCTCCCGGCTCAGCCCTCAGTTCCTCAGTTCCTCTGTGTGAGGAGGGGCACTGGACCTTCTCCTTTGGAGGAACCTTTATTGGGCTCTTCTAGGGCCTTTTCAAGCAGGCAGGAGACCAAGTCCTTTCTTCCTACAGTCCTCAGTAGCGGACATTCTCACTGCTACCTGGTCCTCACAGCATGTCTTCTTGTGCTTTGCAGCAAATGTCTTCCTTGGTCACAGAGTACATGGCCTCTCAAGGCACCAGGTTCCTGAAGCACTGTACCCCATCAAGAGTGCAGAAACTTCCAGACGGCCAACTCCAGGTCACCTGGGAGGACCTCACCTCTGGCAGGGAGAACATGGGCACCTTCAGCACTGTCCTGTGGGCCATAGGTAAGGGTGCACTGAGCCGCATGTGCACATACACAAGTGAGCCGTACATGGAGACCAGCAGCACCACCTCCCCTTCCTGCTGCCTCCAGGGCTCCCCTCGTTCTACTGGCTCTCAGGTGGGCCAGTCATTGCAGTCCACCTCTTAGGCCATGATAGTAGCCCGTGGGATTGCTTGCATTACCTCCCTGTGGGTTGCTTTGAGCTCCTCAGGAGTAGGGGTCTTACTGGCCTTTGTGGATGTCATACTTTGCAGATTTCCAAAGATGGCATCAGTGATAGGGCAGAGGCCTTGGGCCTTTCTCCGCCTTGCATGGGCTGGCTGCCACCTCACCCACAAGTGGTTGTATTCTCATTCTCCTATTCTCTGAGAGGCGTGGGTCCAGCTTTTTGTGGGGGTAAAGGCTGAGCAAGCATGGCTGGGCAAAATTAGACCATTGGTGACATGGCCAGACATACTCCTTCCCAGGCTGAATCCTCCTGCATCCCAAAGCCACCCCTGAGGGGCAGGATGGAGAGTGGGGATGCAGCGGGGTTGATACGGGCCCAGGGCCTGGGCCTGGGCTAGTCTGAGGGAGGGACGTGCACTTTGAGGAAAGGCACCCTGGCCGGGAGCCAGGCGGGAAGAACAGAGAGCTCAGCCATGGTTCCCACCATGAGCCTGCTTGTGACTGGGGCACGGTGGTGCTGTGAGTGGGCTGTGGTCGCTGAGGGCTGACAGGTTCTCGTTAGTGAGGGCGTGTGGCACTGGGTGCAGTACACCTGCTTGGACATCGTGCCCACCTGATACCTGTCTTCTAGGGTTGGAATCTCGTTTTCCTAAGCCTTCTGTCAACTTGCATGTGAAAAAAACAATTGAGGTCTTCCTTTCTCGAGGTCTTTAGTTCTCAGGGTCTCTCTGCACTGGGCCTGGTCAGCTCTCCCTCCGCTATGAGCTCAGAACCTGAGTAGCTATCTGTCTCATCATCTGCTTCCATGTCAGTTAATCGAATGTTTACTGAGGACTCCGAGGGGCTGTCCCATCAGCATTTGTCAAGACGTGGTCGGCCTGGTTCCCACATCCCTTGCAGTGAGCCGCCGGGAGGAACAGGGCTGCACCACACAGTGATGTACATCTGAGAAGCCTCTCTGGTTTTCTGAGTTCTCAGAACACTTGGAATCAGACAGTGAGATAAACTCTGGAGGAGTCAGAACCCTTCGCTTGTGTGTGGTCAACACGAGCAGATTTAAGGAGCAAGAAAATGCCTTGTAGTAAATTTAGTGCCTCTTGTCCAAAATTTAGCAAATGGCCACAGGAAATATTCTTGTTCAAATCATAAAACTAAATTTACTTTTATTAAGTAAAACCCACTTAGGTTTATTTTGTTGAACACTGTGAAAGGTTATATAACTATTCAGATCCAGAAGTGTAAATTGATATTTATCTTTTTTTTAAGTTTATTTACTTATTTTGAGAGAGAGAGAAAGAGAATCCCATGCAGGCTCTGTGCTGTCAGCATGGAGCCTGATGCAGGGCTCAATCTCCTAGAACTGTGAGATCATGACCTGAGCAAATACCAAGAGTTGGGCGCTTAACCAACTGAGCCACCCAGGCGCCCCTAAATTGACATTTATCTTAAACTCCATTCTAAAAGGTGAGGTGGCAAGTTTTTCCCCTGATAATGCTTTGGGCCTCCCCCGCCCCCCCCCCCAAAAATATGTCCCTTCTCTCACCTTTGGACAGAGGCAAAGGCCTGTGCCCATATGCCATCAGCAAAGCCCACACTGACGGCAGCAGCTCAGAGGGCAAGGGGCCATGCCCTCAGAAGGCTGCGAGTTCCTCCAAGCTTGGAGGGTCCCTGGTGGGCAACAAGCAGGGCCCCTGGCGCGCAAACCTACTCTCCCCCGCCAGGAGTCCATTTTATTTTTTGTATTTTCAAAAAGAGCATCCCCCAGACAGTCTGCCCAACGTGATTGATGCTGGGGGTGGAAGCTTTTCACAGTCCTTGGCCTTTGACCTTGCTTCCCGAAGCGGCGCTGTGGTGGCGGCGGTTTCTGGCACGCCTTCTGGGGCTGTACGGGCATGTGCTGACTTTGCTGCTCACTCCCGGGCCAGGTTTTGTAAACAATCAGGAGCCACTTCCCAGTTTAACAACTGGGAATGTTTTCTGCTGGTTTACCCCATAAGCCTTTATCCAAGCATTATTTCTGCTTACAATAAAAGATGATCCAATCCAGGACGTTAAAATAAAACACCCTGGGGGCTGAAGGGCTGGTACCACAAATGGCTCCTGGACCATAGTTCTGCCTCAGCAGCGAGCCCTGTGTGCACACAACCTGGGTAAAAGCAGGACAGAAGGATGCCCCTCGTGCCCTGTGGACACACTGAGGGCTGGGACGAGCTTCTGTCGCGTTGAGCTGCCCTTGTGCCTGGTGTCTTGGTCACGGCCGGTGAGGACAGCATCCATAGGGATGGAGAAGTGGGCCCTGCAGTCTACAAGCCGAAGAGGACTCCAAGCCTCTTCCTCGGCCCAGCCTTGATCTCCACGTGGTGGATTAAATACATTAGCAGTTAAAGCAGTTAATTGCTGTGCAGGGGGCCAGCTCATTGTTTGTCTCTGAATCACCCACCCACACCAGGTGTCTCAGATAATAGACTGGGAACTCGCAGCAAGGAGGATTTCCTGTCTGCAGATGTGCCGATTACGGTGCTGAGTGAAGACAGTCAGCCTGCGCTGCGCCGCGGGCTCGAATTCACCCTGTGCAGTTAACCAGTTGTGGCCTGAATCCTCAGCTGTCTGGGGGAGCAGGAGCAGGACAGGGCATCCGAGTGGACACCTGGGTGTGTAAACACCTCTGAGCTGGAGCTCATCCTTAGCTTAGCTTAGACTTTGCTTCAGAGGATGGGCAAAGGGCCTCTGGAGTGAAGCCTTAGGAGAACCAGCAGTTAAAGCTGTCGCGTACCCCTCAGCACCTCAGAAGGCTTTCTATCCTTCCCTTGAAGGAAAGGTAGAGACTCTGGCGCATCCTTTCCTGAACCACAGGAGTCCTGCGCATGATCAGAAAGCCCAGACAGCTGGTGTTCCCACTGTCCGGAGTGCCAGGAAGGGCTGTCCTGGCCCTGCCTCAGGAGCCCAGTTGATCTGTTAGGAATCAGCCATTTCTTCTTCTTCGGACTTTGTCTTAGCAGGAGAGCTGGTGTCGTCCACCTGTGTGTAAAGCCTAAGGATGACTTCTGAGCCTCTAAAATGGCATAAAGGGAGGCAGCAGGCACTGCAGGCCTGGCTTTCCCACTTCTAATCCAACCACCATACTGAGGACCCCGCTTCCTATTCAGTCCACCTGAACAGAATGTGCACATAGACCACGGCCAGGGAGGTGGTGGCGTCCGTGGAGACAACACTGGGGGCCTGTAGTGTCCAGGGAGTGGAATGCATTTGCCCAGGAGGGGCTGCAGCCTGGGGCTCCCCTCTCTATCCTGGGAACTGCTTGCTCTGGTTTACATGAGGCCATTTGCTTAGTTAGTCACGTTCAACCTCAGCCGATGGCTCTCTCATGCCACAGACATGCCCCATTCAAGTCCTATGGGCTATCCACCCCACCCCCACCCCCTAGGGCTGAGGGGCAGCACTGGGAGCTGGAGGCAAAACAGAAGCAAGCGCCCCCACCCCTCTCCCGCAGACTCTAGGAATTCATGGGTGGGAGTGCTCTGAGTCCAGCAAGATGGATGGGACAGTCCAGGCCTCAGTGCCTCCTGAAAGCTGTGAGTGGGGCCCAGGCTCTCCATGGCTGGCACTTTGATGTTGGAGAGGGGCTGGCAGGCTGAACACAGGTGCAACCTTGTTGAGAGAAGCCCAATCCAAGGCCAGCAGGCCTGTTCTTTGGGGGTGGCCTGCATCCTGCTGTGGCTGTAGGAAACTGCATGTGGCCATGTTCTTCCCAATGGGTACTCCGTAGTGGCCTGTCTGTGATGGGCCTAACTACCTGTGATGAGCCCACCCTTCTCCGCTCTCAAGGCCTTAAGGGAAGCATTGCTCTGCTTGTGAGCCTCTGATACTCTAACACCTTTTTATTTTAGTGTAAACGTCAAGTTTAATTAGCAACATGAAGAGAGAACCCAATCTGCTTGTGTATGTGGTTTGTTTTCTTGGAGGAGAAGACAGTCACGGAGCTCTTCCTGGGCCTGAGGCCACAGGCTTCCCCACCACACTATGTGGCCCCAGATGGTGCACCATATGGTCAGTGACTGTCATTTATCTCCGCTCTGGCTCACAGACTGTCCCCCTGCCCTCTGTGTGGGATGCCCTGCACAGCCAGGGGCCAAGAGCTATGCCAGGCTTGCGAGCTGGCTCCTCCGTGTATCCAGGGTCACCCCAATTTCCACAGCCATCAGATCCAGGCTGGCCTACCTTCATGCTCATGGTCATCCAGCAGAGTCTTTTTACCAAGTCAAATTCAATATTTATGGTTAGAACTTGGTGGAAACCAATTTCTTTAAAAAAAGAAAAAGGAAAAGAAAGCCCTGGTGAAAATGTTTCTAAACATAAGTGAACATCGTTTATATGCATTAATGTGCACTATCTAAATCTAAGTCCTACTGGGAACAACCAGCAGGAAGGTTATATTGACATTTGTAATTGTTACAGCAATAGTTACCACCTGCCAGGGAACATGTTCCTTCCTGGGGGTTCCAGTGGACCAGGCTGCAGCTGAACCTGAGCTGGACGCTCCACCAAGTTCTAGGGCTGACTGGTTTAGGGGCCCATGTGAGCTTATTTTATATGCTGTCAGTGCTGCATGCAAGCTTGAAAAGGAAAAACCCACATGTAGGGGCGTTGGTGACAGGTGTCATCAGGATGGCCAGGGGGGAGTGGCAGGTGCTCAGTGGTCATAGTGAGCCACTAGCCTCAAGTCATGATGAGGTCCTCAGGTCATACAAAGGCTCACTAATTTCATTTAGCAAACACTGAGCCCTGCCTGGGCCCCAGACCAGCAGGATCGATGCTCTGCCCTGCCCTTGGGGCGCTTTAGGTTGTGGCTAGGGTTCTGGGGCTCATGTAAAAAGGGCTATTCCAGAAAATAAAAGGAGCTCTTTGCCATCATTATCCTTTTCCCTAAAATCTCAAAGATGACAAGAGACATAATAAATTTTTAAAAGGTAGGTTTCAAGGGATCTGACTAGAGGTGCCAAAGGTGTGAGTTCCGCATTCTGTGTCTGGTCCAGGGTGCTGTGCAGGCCCAGCCCATGGGGGTGGCTGGCTGTGGGGGCCACGTATGTACCCCCCAGGAGGGTTGGTTCTCCATGAGCCCTTGTGAAGCCGCTGGTCCCTCATCCTCTTGGCACTGAGCTTCAGGCTGCTTCCTTTACACGCTGGCTGCGCCTGTCTGATCAGAGCCCCTCATTCGCGCTGTCATACTCCTGCTGCCACTTAAATCTTACCTCATTACACGGATTGCCCTTCACTCGTCGGAACGTGTGCTCCAGGCAGGCGTGAAATTGGAGGGAATGCCCGTTTTCCCATAACGGGGTGAAAGACACGCATGAAACTGCATGTGTCCAGTTGTCTGCATCCCTGTGCCCAGCTGAGCAGGTAGTAATGACCAACAGGCGCCGTCTGGGGGGTTTTCGACCTTCAGCCTTCTCCGGCCTTCTCCAGCTGGCTGGGTGAGCATCGTGGCCTAGCTGCCTCCCCTGGGCCAGCAGCAGCAGCTGGTGGGACTCCAGTGCAATGAGGGAGGGCTGGCCTGGTCCAGCTGCACTGAGAGCTCTCAGGCTGAATGCAGCTTCTTCTACCACTTCAGCACCCTGGGGTGTCCTGGATGCTGGGCACAGGGAGGGAGGCACTATCTTACCTTGGTGACACCAGGGCTCACGTGGTACCCTAGAGGGACTCAGGCCAGTGGGCAAAGCTGGGCCTGGTGAAGGAGGCAGCTTCAAGGGCCCATCCACATATTTATTCGCACATTGCCTCTGAGGAGGAAGTGAGAACATGTTTGCATCTAGAATCTTAATGCCCTGATTGTGGTAAATATGATGCAGTGGCATTCGCGTATCACATGAGAAGCTCTTACTTACAAGGCAATGAAGTTATGGAGATATGTATAAATGAATGAAAAAAAGGCAAGGAACTGGCAGTTCACAAAAGGAAATACAGCTAGTAAATACGTGGCCAAAAGTACTTAACTTTACTGGTAAATGTACTGGTAATCAAAGAAGCGAAAGTTAAAACAGCAGTGGGAGTGAAGGAGCAAGCCCAAGAAGGAGCCATCTGTCCAGGCACAACTCCCTGCCCTGCTCCGAGGAGGCCCCACCTGGCTGGCCAGCCTTCCTCTAAGGACCTGTCCCAAGGAACTAAACCAACATTTGGACAGACCGCCGTCTCCATCCCAGTGGTGTCCAGGGAGCAGAGATGTGGGAGTCAATCCAGGGGAGCCACTCAGCAGTGCTCAGCAAACCCGAGCCAGGTGCCAAAGAGCTGAGGCCCCAGGGAGCAATGGATCCCATTGGTCATAGAGCGCATGGCCTCCTGGGGGCGGGGGTAAAGCACCATGCATGACACACAGGGTGATACAGATGGGGGGATGCCATGGGGGCTCCCCTCTCTCCCCAGATCGCCCGAGGAGTGCTACCTTTATTTTTGCATAAGAGGAAAATGGTCAGGGAGAAGACTTTGCACGGTGCCTGAGTCTGGCTTCTGGCCATTTAAGTCTGACCTGGACTGGGCATTTTCCATGGGGCCAGTGCTGCCCTGCTTGCATGGCTGGCCACTGGGTCCCTACCCCAGCACCTCTGACTTCCTTGAGGGCTCCAGGCCTGAGCTAAGTGGGGTCCGCACACCATCTGACTGGGCCCCTAGCCCTTTTGGGAAGACATGATGGCTCTGAGCACAAGGGAACAGAACTTCAGAGGGTCATGTGGGATGTCCCTCCCTCCTCCATGACCCTTGTCCACATTGTTTGCTCAGTGAGGCCCATGTCCTGGCTGTGGCCCCATGAGGCTGACAGGGCCTACCACATAGCTCAGGGGCATGGCCCACAGAATGGGGTGCCTGGGTGGAGCTGGGCCCCCTGCCAACCCCAGGTCTCACCCCACACCGGCCCAGTCAGCACAGCTTCCAAAACCCAATGTGCCAACGGCTGCCCTTTTAGGGCCATTTCTGTTTGGCGCAACCACTCTCTTCCTTCACTGTTCATTCCCAGAAACATCAGTGGAGTGCCTCCCACAAGTTGGGCATATTCCTTCTGTCTACTCCACTCTTGTTACTCCTTTTAAATTTATCTTTATATTCTTGAGATCTTGGATGTGATTAGGCTGGCATCTGGGAGGTGTGTGGTTACCATGGTTACCATAAGGCACAGGAGGAAACACTTCTGACCTCCCATGACCGGCCAGGCAGGAGTGCAGCATGGCTAGCCTTAGAGCAGGGTGGTCTGCAGGCAGCCAGCTTTACCCTCACATGCTCCAGCCTCAGCCTGGAGCCATCACCTAGAGGTCGTGGGCCTGGTGAGCTGCTGTATGCCCTGCTCCCCACAACTGGAGGTCTGGGGAGGAGCCTGAGAGCTGAGCTATGAGTCCCCTACCTGCAGAGCCCCTCAGCCCATCCAGCAGACCCCCACCAGGCCTCCCCACTGGGCCCAACTCCTTCCTCACTGAGGCACAGCACATTCCAGTCCTAGATGCACAAGAGCTCCCAGATGCCAGCTGGATCCCCTACTCGGGAGTCAGGCCTGGGCCCCCACGCTGCCTTATGCAGGACAGGACACTGGCCAGCATGGCATGTTGTACTCTGCATGCTCACCGGTCTTCATTCACATGACTAGTGCCGGTATGGATGCCATCAGGGACCTCTAGGGCCTTGCGTCGCATCACGTGTGTCTGGTATGCTGGGTAATGGGTGTCAGCCCGCCTAGCACCTGATTCCTGTGGCCAAGCAGAATGAAGAAGCTGGAGCCAGCTCCCCATGAACTTGAGAAGCACGGCTTAGTTGAGTTTTTGTGTTTTGACTTCCCACTCTGGGAGAGCAGCTGGAGACTTAAGGTTTCCCTTTCACAGAACTTGGTCTTCCAGATGTTCAGATTGGCACCACCCACTACCCGACCTCTCGTGTGTCTGAGCCACCACAAGCGGTGGGAATTGTGCCTCTGAAACTGTTTATCATTGCCTTCGGGAGACACCCTGAGCCTCAGGGAGCTCCGAGGGGCCGCCGCTGTCTTCCTAGAGCCTGGCGGGAAGAGCTGCATTTGCTACCTCCTGGCTTAGGAAGGCCACCTTGTCTGAGTTAGGGGAGAAAGGGGGCTCTGCTGGCAGCTTGGCTGTGACAAGGCCCAGGGCTGTAAGCATATGAAGGCTGGCAGGGAGGCTGCTGTGCCGCCGTCCCCTGCCCCACTGGCCTTTGCATCTAAGACTTGCTCGTTAGGATTAGCCAAAATGACTGCACTTGAGGACAGGGATGATGTGTGGTTTGGGCTCTGCCTTGCTGCCCATCTCCATGCTCAGCTCTAGTGCTCTCAAAGCTGGGGATGTACGCTGGGCAGTCGTCACAGGCACACGAGAAGAGGAGCTGAGGCTTATAGCGTCCAAGGCCTGGCCTCTAGCCCCACTCACTCAGCACCTGTGCTGGCTGCCAGAGAGGGTTGGTGGGACCTGCCCCGAGACCCTGAGCAGGACATAAGTTTGTGCATTCTCGCCACCTGCTCTGGGGGACATCCTGCTGCCAGACTCTGGGGACAGGAGGCCATAGCCTATTCATGCAAACACAGTCTGGTGGCAGGATGGAAAAGCATAAATCCACCACAAAGCACCATCCTGTCCCTAGTATGAACTTGTGGGAAGAGCACCCTGCAGGAGGGTGGGGAACCCTGGGATCACAGAGAGTGGAAGGGAGGGTGCCCTACCCCAGGAAGGGCCATATGGGGACACAGGAGGCTTTCAGCTCACTTGGGGCCCACAGACACGCTCCACAAAGACTGAGACACATGTGCACCTCAGCCTCACTGGAAAATGCATGCATATTACAGGAGCCACGGCTTCTGGGAGAGACCTGGGTTGTGTATATTCCATGTCTTCCCCTCAGGGCACAATGCCTTCAGAGGCTGCGTGGCCCTGTCATGTTGTCTCTGCAACCATGGCTAGAGTGACCTTTGTTCATACTGTGCCATGCTATAAGGTGTCCAGGCCTGAAGTAGGCTAGCTCCCTGGAGCTTGGCCTCTGCAGTAGGGAAGGGTTGAGATCACCGTACAGGGCTGGGGCATGCATCATTCTTGGGTTGTTGCTGCTTCTAGACTTTTTCTGTGGTCAGAGCCATAGGAACTTGGTATTTAAAAAAAGAAAATGGAATGAGTAAATTCCACATTTAAATTTGACGTTATGAGGTTTTAACCACTTTGAATGGCACATCAGATCTGTTTCCAGGTTTATTTATTGTTAGAATATAATCCTCTTAGGACATACAGTGGAAATATGCGTTGCCATAGTCTCTTGAGCAAATTATCTTTGTATGTGCTTGGTTATCAACTGCCTATCCAATTAGGCCCATTGGTTTCAAGTTGTTTACAAGTTACAGGGACTTTTCTTCCATTTTTTATTTTTTGTTGTTTGAATATGTAAACTGTGTATATGATTAAAAAACCAAAATTGTATCACAGGCTATATTCAGAGAAGTCTTGTCTCCATCTCTGCTTTCTCTACCCTTTTTCCTTCCTTTCTGTTTCTTCTAGTCCTTCTTCATCTTCTCGTTGCTTCTTTGTGCAAATAAGGGTGAGGTATGTGCATATGTGCACTGTGTATGTGCGTGTGTGTGTGTGTGTGTGTGTGCATGTGAGGCTCACAGAGGCCAGGAGCCCCTCGACACTATTGTGCTTCATGTTTTTACCGATTCCAAGTGGGCATTCTGAGAAGTATTCTGAATAAACCAAGGAGTCTCAGAACTGCTGAAAGTCTTTCAGCCTTGCTCTTTATTTCCTTCAGGTCGAATTCCAGAAACCAGAAGTCTGAATTTGGAGAATGCTGGAATAAACACCAGCCCCAACAGTCAGAAGATTCTGGTTGATGCTCAGGAAGCCACCTCCGTCCCCCACATTTATGCCATCGGAGATGTAGCAGAGGTACAGCCTGCACCTGCCACCTGGCCTCACCACCCCATGCCCCCACCCCACTGGGCCTCCGGGGCCTATGAGGCTCCCAGAGGCTCTGGACCAAACCCCAGGTGCCATTAGACTCAAGTTCTGGGAAGGATTGGGCATCAGCCTCTGCTTGCTCGAATGCTCCTCCTTTCTGTGGAGAGGGGATAGGAAAGCCTTCAAAACTGAAAGCAGATTCCTGTTGTGAAACTCTGAGGGAGGGGCATCTGTTCACACACAGGGCCTCAACTTCCCCAAAGATGGGCTGGTAATACAGAGCCTTGGGGCTGTCCTGGCCCCACAGTACCAGGCTTGACCTCCTCACCTCAGTTTGCCCTCTGAACTGTGGGTGGGTCAGTACCCTCCCCAGTTGGGCTGTCAGATGGGGGCAGGGCACATGGACGCAGCCCCAACTCACCGCCTGCCTGCTGCTCCCCTTGTGAGTCTCTGGTGGAAGCCCCACCCCTAGCCTGGGAGGCATCTTGTCAGCGCCCCTCCCTTCTTCGTGGCCTGTGGCTGGTCTGTTGTGGGATCCCCATGTTCCCAAAGCCTCAGGAGTAGTCGACCTGTCCTGCATATGTGCAGCGTGTTCTAAGGAAGGTGGCTCAGGCGGGGCCCTGGCCAAGCCTGAGAGTTAGATGCTCCAGGACCCCAGACCCCAGCAGGCCTCTTGGCAGCCAGACCTGCCAGCACCATTGACATGTTAGTTTCCTGTGGCTGCCATTACAAATCACCACAAACTGGGTGGCTTAGATCAACAAAAATGTATTCTCTCACATTCTGGAGGCCGAAAGTCTGCAATCAAGGTATGGGCAGGGCTCTGCTCTCCCCAAAGCCTGTAGGAGAAGACGAGTCCTCATCCCTTCCATCTTCTGGTGGCCCTGGGAAGTCCCAACTTGGAGCTACAGCACTCTGTTCTCCTTCTGACCATCTTCATGTGTGTGTGTGTGTGTGTGTGTGTGTGTGTGTGTGTGTGTGTGTGTGTCTGTTGTTTCTTTCTTCTTAGGACCCTCTCATTAGATTTTGGGTCCACCCTAAGTGACCAATCCTAAATGATCTCAATTCTTAACTTATATTTGCAAAGAGCCTCATTTCCAAACAAGGTCCCATTCTGAGGTTCCAGGCAGACACGCATGTGAGGGATGCTATTAACCCATCATGATGTGTTCTGGCACAGCCACTTTTCTGAGTTCTGTGGCCACTGCAAGAACAGACAAAAGTCCTAGCCCTCATAGAAGTGACATTCTGGTTGGGGTCATAGATGACAAGTAAATAAGTGAACCATTTCAGGTAGATGTCAGAAGATGCTTAGTGCAGCAGTCCAGGGACACCTGAGGGAGGAACAGAGCCAGCTAGAGGACCCAGGGGAGCTCAGTGAGGACGCTTGTGCCCATCTGAGAGTGTAGGCACCACCCTGCCCACACATACCCCAGAACCCACTTTGGGAAATGCTTGGGGGTGGGGGAACCAGTATCTACAAGTGGGCCCCTGGGTGGAACATCCCAGAGTTGAGGGGGTATAGGTGGCAGCTATCCCCAGTGCTGCAGGACCATCCCAACTTCAGCCTCTGCCATAACTCACAATGGGCAGGTCTTCTGGAGAGCTTGGCACAGAGACCAGAGCGGGAAGCCATGCAAGGCTGGGCCTTCCCTTTGTTCCTGAAGGACCAGCCTACCCATCTGGCATAGTCTTTCATGAAGACACCTGACCCCATATAGACCCCTCCTTCTAAGACAACATGGCCCCTGGCGTTCCCATGGTACCAGAAGGGTCATCCACTAGCTGTGGCCAGTGCTGACTTGTGAGCCAAGAGGCTGCCACTTGAAGCTGCCCGTGAACCCAGACTCATGAAATGGTTCGTGGGGAGCAGACTACCAGATGGAGGTGGGACCCCGGGGACAGCTTGCTGGAGCATGTGGTCAGAGCTGCGGCCACTCCTCACAACCAGGTCATCTCTGACCATCTAGTCAGGCTGCTGGGATGGACGGAAGTGAGTGGCTTCACATGCCCACATGACTGGGCAGCGTTGTTGCTCGTGTGATCTCTAGTGGTTGGGACATGGCATTCTCTGGTGGCACCTTCTGTGTTCATCCTGTGTGCTGCGCCCTAAGATAGCACTCATGGTCCTGGGAGAGTGCCTTGTGTATTAGACCGTGCTTTCTGTGCACCCAGGAGCCGAGCGAGATCCATGTGCAACAGGGCTCATGCCGACATAGCGGAAACCATAGTATTTCAGATTGTGTTGCCAGAAATACATAGTGCACACAAAGGCAGTATCTATTGAAATATTAAATCTACTCAGTTGGAAAGGTCATTCTGGGCAGTCAAAAGAGTTAACACCCCAGTGGTCTGGCATCCAGCGGGGAAGAGTCCAGCAGGCGGGTGGGGCGGCCATTGTCTAGTGCGATATTGTGTGCTGTGCGCATGGACGTTTCCGCAGTTAGTCAGGCCCGGTGGAATGCACGGGCTGCTTTCACAAGTTTATCTCTGTGGATCTCTATTCATTTCTGGAATGTCAAACAACATCTGCATTTCCTGCTGCTACAGAGGTGATTGGCAGCCGGTCCCAGGCTGACGCGTGCAGGAACACTGGGGGCTGTGCCACCTCCTGCTCCCCAGGCAGGACACACCCTGGGACAGAGGGGCCTCCAGCAGCACGGCATTCTGACTTGGGATCTGTAATGGACTGTGACATGCAAGCCAAGCTGCTTGTCAGGAGCACACGAAATGCTTCCAGGGCCCATTTTAGCCTGAATCCCAGTTAACGTGAATGGTTGAACAGTAGCGGGATCTCCTTTGAGCTTTGTCATGAGGGCAGCTCTCCAAGGCCACCAACATGAAGAAGGGGTTCGGAGAGAAGCTGTGCACGAGTGTGGGCAGCACAGCTGGGTGCATGGGCAGCTCACCTGCTTTTCCAGGGAAGGGGGTCATAACTACAGGTGTGTTCTTAGAGCAGAACAGAGGGAAGCAAGCCAGAGAACAAGCCAACCCCCAGGAGCCCTGGGGCCCAGAGGCAAACAGCCTTTGGAGGTTTCTGAAAGGGGCAAGCTTCTCTAGGAAGGCATGGGTGGTGGTGAGGGTACTGCACAGACTCCCTCAGACATGCCAAAGTGACCCCAGGCTCCCTCCTTACATCAGGGGCGGCCCGAGCTGACACCCACGGCTATAATGGCAGGAAAACTCTTGGCCCGGCGCCTGTGTGGTCAGTCCTTAGATGTGATGGATTACAGCAACGTGAGTACCCACTGCCCTTTAGCATGCTAAGTCCAGCCTGGAGACGGCCGCAGTTCTTTCCGGGGGCATGGTGTGTGTGTGCACATACATCTGTGGGAGTGCATGCACATGTGCCTCCACGTGTGCACGCATGTGAGCTTTAGCTCTGAAGGTGTGGCCCAGGAACAAATGAGGGTGTCCACCCGCCTTCTTATGAGCTGCCAGCCAGCACATCTGAGGACCTAGCCTGCACTTGCTGTTCTTGTGTCCCATGGCAGGCATCTTCAGTTTTGGGTCCCCAAGGGTATAGGTCACTTAAGACCTGCTTTCCAGGTGCCCACCACAGTCTTCACCCCGCTGGAGTATGGCTGCGTGGGGCTGTCAGAGGAGGAGGCCATGGCTCGCCACGGAGAAGAGCATGTGGAGGTAAGGTCCCCGAGGACAGAGGGGGGCCAGGACATCATGCCTGTGTGGCGCTCATGCCCTGATGACGGCCTCTCCCCGACAGAGGCCTGGTGAGCCAGCAACAGTATTGGCCTCCCTGCTTTCCAGGGCCTGAAGTTTGGCAGGGTAGGGTAGGGGGGCCCCGAGTGATGGCTGAGATATGGTATGAAGGGACATGTAGGGTGGGATTGCTGGAGGAAGCCCCAGAAATGAAGGCACGTTTGGGTTGTGGTCCCCCTCACAGGGGCATGTGTCTCCCTCCACCTGGAAAGGCTTCTCTTACCCTCTGACCTTTTCCTGCCCTCCAGCTGCTGCTCTCCACCTCCACCCTGCCCCACCTGGCCCTGCCCTCGGGTACCTCCACCTTCCTGCCACCCCTGCCTTGGTTCCTTATCTGAGATTCGTCCAGCGCTCACAGACCCCCAATAGCCCAGACTTAGGTACTCACCCTAGAGGAAGGCTGCTTCTGGAATCTGTTCAGCTGGCCTGCTGTGGCCTGGGGTGGCCCCAGGAGGTGCCCCAGGTGGCTCAGCAGGATGCAGGAGCCTTTGAAACCTGCCAGGCTGTGCATGCTTGAGAGCCTTCCGTGTGGCTTCATCTTGCTACTGCAGCAGCTTGCAGATGGACCAGGAGAAACCAGACCCCGTGTGGCCACCACTGTGGGCCTGGTGTCCTTCGGGAATGAGTCACTGGGTTCCAGGGCCTGCCCCTTGCCCCAGCGCCCCGGTCCCCTCCATCAACGGGCCATGCTTGACAGGCCGGCCTTCCCCCCAGCACTGTATTTGCTATTTTTGTTTGATTCATCACAAGTACATGGGGACATATGTTCATGGCATTCTATAATGTTGTTTTATGTTTCACAATGTTGAATAGCCAAATACCCTTTGTTTGTTTTCTTTTCAATTCTGTCTTAGTTAGAACAATATTCTCTGAAGTTCCATTAATTAATAATGGCTGTGCAGCACATGTGAGCGCCCCGCTCATTTTTTACTCGGCCGCAGCCCCGAACACGCTGTCGAACCCTTCTCGGGTGCTGAAAGCCTTTGTCCGACAGCTCCAGTGTGGCCCGGGGCCTCCCTACATCTGCCTCCCCCCCTTTGCTCAAGTGAGGGCCCAGCAAGCACCAGAGTGCCCTCAGGAGGCCAGAGAGCCACTGGGTGGGCTGGACATCCCCTTCCAATGTCCGCAGTCACCCCGTCCACTCTGCAACATCCACCTGGTGTGTACTCCTGGGGGCACCATGTCCTATGTTGAGCCTCGGACTGTGACTTGTCACAGTGGACCGCACTTAGCCAATCTGGTGCCCACTTTGCTACTGTGATCGGTAGGGGCCCAAGAGGGCCTGGATTGAAGAGGGTCTGTCCTGCAGACAGTGTGGCTCCAGCCACAGTCTACCTTTGTGTGGGAGAGAGAGGGGTGCTATCCATGGCCAGCTAAGCCATGTCCTTGCCCCAGACCACAACCTGCAGGCCAAATGGGCAGTTCTGGGTTCCCACCACGTCCACACAGTTCACTGGGCCTGTAAAATGCCTATGAGGCTACTGACTCCAGGAATCGTTATCTTGTCACTTAGGTTTATCATGCATATTATAAACCACTGGAGTTCACAGTGGCAGAACGGGATGCATCCCAGTGTTACATAAAGGTAAGTGTCCTCATGGGCCTGGACTGGGGCATGCCAGGAGGTGAGAGACAGGGAAAGAGCTGGCACCCACGGGTGGAGAAGCTCCATTCAACCACCCGTGCCCCCAAGGCAGGGCCGCGTGTGCAGCCCTGGGGTCTTGTCTCCAGCCAGGCTGACAGTTGACAGTGTGGCTTTCAGATGGTGTGCCTACGGAAGCCCCCACAGCTGGTGCTGGGCCTGCACTTCCTCGGCCCCAATGCAGGTGAAGTCACTCAAGGATTTGCTCTGGGGATCAAGTAAGTCCAGAGAAATGTCAGCCGTTGTGCGATGCCCAGACTGGTGTCCCTCCGAATGTTGGTGGCTCTGCAGTTGGAAGTCTGCCATGTTGGTGTTGCTTTTATGTAGCATTGTACGTGTTTTCAGCAGAGCGTCTCCTAAGATGTGGCACGTCGTGTTACATGAGAGGCAGCCGGGCCACCTGGGGAGCAAAGGGAGAGGCCCATGTCCCTGATCACCCAGGGTGGTGGTTGGGGGTTGGTCACAGTTTGGGTCTTTTCTACTCAGAATGAGAAGGGTTGGGGCCCTTCTTCACATGGCAAAGCACCCAGTCAGTAATGAGCGAGGTTGACGAGAGCTGCCCCAGGGCCAGCATGTGTTTTCCAGAGCTGGGCCTTGGACACAAGCTGTGCTTTGTAGGGTCCCAGGTCCCCAGGCTTGCCTGGAGCCTTTGCTGATGGAGTCTCTGGGTGGAGGTGAGTTGTCTGGGGCAGTGGGGTGTGGGGCTATCAGAGGCAGGAGGGTAGAAAGGTGAAGCGGCAGTGAGGGAACCGGGAAGGGCTTCCTGGGCCGCCTGGAGCCCCATATGTGCTTGGGGCTTGTGGCTGTGGCCAGGACCCAGCCTTGGAGCTTGAGGGGGGGCGGTGCAGATAGGAAGCAGGAAATAGGAAAGGGCAGGAGCTAGAGCGGCAGGGCCCATACCCAGGAATGCTGATGGGGCTGTGAGGGTTTAGTACAGATGCCCTGGGAGTATTGAAGCCACTGGGTGGGCCAGGCACCTGGTAACAATAATAATTATAGGACAGAGCCAATAGGAAGATCAAGAACATGAATGGGCAAGTCACAGGAAAAGGAAATTAGTAGAAAAAGTAGAAAGTTGCTGTGTCTCATTTGGAATTTTTAATATAATTAAAACACCAAGAAACCATTTTGGCCAGTGAAGGTTTGACACCGTCCAGTCCAGTGGTGATTGTTTTCTAGCATCTGCAACTGGAGATGCTGAAGGTTTGAGCAAATTGGTGGAGTGAGGAGACCCATGTTCAGACACCATCAAGAGGAGGGTGTGAACTGGACATTCCCACTGGGGGCCTTCGGTCCACATTTGAAATGCACACACTTGTTCATGTCAGATATTCTAACACATGTGCAGAGACAGAAGAGGGTTGTTTGTCTCAGCCTTGTCTGTGGAGAGTGGAAGCGCCCTGTGGGGAGTCCACACTTCCTGTGCCTCCGAGGAGGTGGTCGCTGTGCCTGGGGGGTGGTCGCTGCTGAGGGTGCAGGGGAGCATGTGTGTGAGAAGAGTGCTGACCAGAAGAGCAAGGTGAGCAGGACCGGGCAGGGGGCTGGGCCGGTGCAGGCTACAGTAGTAAGTGGGCTCAGGCTCGCCAGAGCAGGCAGGTCAAGCCTCACCTTGGCAGGGAGAGGGAGCAGGCCCACAGAAGAACTGGCTGGAGCCATGGGCCAAGCTGGGATTGTGCCCGGTGGGCTGGGAGCAGCAGGAGGCCAGGATGGAGTGAGGGAGGGAGGGGGGAGGTAGGAGGTGGGCCTGACGTGGAGCCGCTTGGCATTTGCTGGGAGACACGTGGGTGTTGGCAGCCGTTCCTGGCCACTGGCTGGGGAAGACAGGGTGGGGGCCAGGACTGGGGAGCAGCGAGGAGACTGTGACTTGTGAGGCCCTCCCCTGGGTGACATCTTCAGAGGGACGGGATGCTGTGGACATGCCTCCTTGTGCTGACTCATCGCCTGAGTCCCTCCGTCCCCCTGTGTGCAGGTGCGGGGCCTCCTACGAGCAGGTGATGCGGACGGTGGGCATCCACCCCACCTGCGCTGAGGAGGTAGCCAAGCTGCGCATCTCCAAGCGCTCGGGCCTGGACCCTACCGTGACAGGCTGCTGAGGGTAGGCAGCCATCCCTGCCAGGCCAAGGGCACACGGCGTGCCTGCCGCCCCCACAACCAGGCTCTTTTGAGGCTCAGATCCAGGTATGTAGCTCAGGTAGGCTCTGTGTTTAAGGATGGAACAGTAGTGGGGGGGGGGGGCGGGGGTAGGGTGCCAAACTGCTCTCTCTGGGTACATGGGAGGCTATGCCTGCCATGCCGCTTCAGACATGTGAGCCCTGTGCCCAGGCCACAGTGTCTGAAGAAACAGGGCTGGGAAGGAGGCCATTTGAAGGCCCCACCCTCCACAGGGCACCCCCGGACACTGGCCTGGCTGCCACTGCTCCCCAGATGCAGGAAATGTCTTGAGGCTGGGCTCACACCACAGGAGGGGCATTGGGTGTGGAAAGCATCCCCGGCTGAGCTCAGTGGGCTGCCAAGCAGGAGGAACGTGCCTCCCTCCAGTTTTGCTCAGCGCAGAGCAGTGCCGGCTTGTTTCCCTGTTGCCCAGAAGGTGGAGATGCTGCCTTGAGCACGGCAGTCACCGCACATCTGGTTCTGTTAGGGCTTTTCAAAGTCAGGCTGGGAAGGTGGCAGCCGGAAGCCTCGGGGTATGTTCATCCCAGCCCTCTTCTGAGGAGGAAGAAATTAGTGAGACCCTCCCTGACCCCTGCTAAAAGGTTGCATGTGGTCAGCGCCTATTCAGCTGTCGATGTGAGAGCATCCTCGAAGCTTCCACGGCCTGGCCTGGGGTGTCTGCTGTGGCTGTCAGCCCCTCCTGGGGTTCAGCTCCTGAGAGCTGATGCAGACTATAGACTGAATGGGGAACACTCCACAAGATGCCCTGAGGCAGGCCCAAGGGCTGAGCGGTAGCTGAAGGTCCCATGGATTCGGGCGCAGGCCCGCAGCCCCCCAGCCAGGGCTGCCCTTGATACAAACAAAGGGTATCCTGAGGAAACTCCCACCAGAATATCACACCTAACAGAGCTGTTAAGAGCCTGCCATAAATTTTTATCATTTCAAAATATTTTTTGACAGTACGGTGTCCCTGTGACGCATCAATCGGGGAGGGGGGTGTGGGGGTAGGGGTTCTCCCCGGGGCCTGTTTCTCCTCTGTTCCCAGAGGGTCCCTGTGTGTGGGCACCGGAGACGTGGCCAGACAAATGCAGGGATGGCCTGACTACCCCTTGCCGACACCCCGTTCTTGCAGGACGCAGAAGGCCGAGCCTGGGCAAGCCTCACCTCTGCCGGGAGAGCCCCTGAGGTAGTCAGCGTGGGTGGCGTCTGGACAGACCCCCTGTGTGCCCTGCAGGGATGGCTCCAAGGGTTGTCAGCCCCTGACCTCGCACACCCTCCTGCCTGGGCCAGCCCCGCCAGGCCCCTGATGCCAGAAGATGACGATGTGCACAGAAACCCACCCTGTGGGCTGTCCATGTCCGAGCCCCCCTGGTGTCTCTGGAATGTAAATAAAGAGGGTGTTTCCCTGACATATGCTCCACCTGTGCTGTCCCTGATGCACCCCTCCCCCAGGATGACCCAGGTGGGGGTGGGGCCTGGCTGCCCAGCCTGTCACACATACACCCCATACCCCCCCACCCCGAACCCCACAGCCACGCCTCAGAAGACCCTGACCCTTTTCTCTCAGGAACAGGGAGCACGGCCGTCCCTCCCAGGGCCCTCTGCTGGGTCTCTGTGCATCTCACAGCAAGGCAGGCCCTTGAGAGGGGTGGGAAGCCACTGGCTTTGTTCCAGAGCAACCTGCCAGTGGTGTGGCCCAGTGACAGGAGTTGGCAGGGGTGTTGGAGGCTTTCTGTCCCCTGAACGTCAGGCATCTCATTACGTTTCCATTGTGGCCCTCCCAGCCAGCTTGTCTGCTGTGCTCAGGCTAATCCTGCACATTGAGGCTTGATGGGTCGAGGGAGCGCCCTTCGGCACCCGGCCGCACCTGTCAGTCACTGCAGAGAGACAGTGCTGACAGTGACGGGCAGGGCCCTGCATTGTGCTGGGGCTTTAGCGGTGGTTAATCTTGTGTCTTCCTTAAGAAAACATCACTTAGTCTACCCGCCCGGGAGCCCTGGATGGGACCCTGCTTGTCAGCGAACAAAGGAATGTCTTTGCACCTAATGGGCCTACGGGAGCCTCAGACACTCGCCTGCTTGGTGTGAAGCGTGTGCAGGAGCTCTCAGACGCCCAATTAAGATGCCGAGTGCAGGGCCGGGCCAGCGCCCTCTTGACAAGTGCGGCAAGAGATCAGCCGTGTCCCATTTAACGCACGGTTGGCGGCGCGCCCCTGCCTTGGAAGGTGCAGGGAAAGCTCCCATGTGCACCGGGGGTGAGGCGTTCCCCTGCCTTAGAGGCAGAGGGTGAGGTCTGCAGAGGGAGGTCAGCTAACGTAGCTGAGCTGCTGGGGGTGTCAGGAAGGCCCCCTTGGAGTTGGGCTGGGCCCCTTCCATGGGGCAAACAAGGAACTTGAAGTGGCTTCGTTGTTTTTCATGATGGCAGAAATGATGTAGCCTGTGTGGGAGCCATCAGCACACACCAGGCAGTCTCTGGGGCGAGGACTTTCCACCTCCCTGCTCATGCCACCAGTCAGCCAGAGCGCCAGCCCCGTGTCCTTGACCCCACAGTCCCCTACCACCAGTGGTTTTCTCCAGGCACCCTTTGCCCTAGAACAGACCTTGCTCCAGCACACTTGCTGTGTCTGTAACAGCCACTGTCTCCACACTGTGTCCGGCCAGTTCACCCAGCTTGTGTCTTCCTCTAGGAAGGAAAGAAGCATCTGCGGTGCTGCGCCCTGCCAGCCTCATTGTCTAGTCATGCGGGGACTCAGGACACCTCTTGAGGGATGCGTCCTATGTGGCCTTGAGGCTCCACAGCCCCTGTCCAGGAGGCCTCAGGCCCACTGGCCCCCCCTGTATGGGGACTCACACCTTCCTGGCAAACTGTGGGCGGAGGCCTGGCCCAATTCACAAAGCCAATGGGCATTCCATGCAAAAGTCTGCCACAAAAGGCCCAGCGCTGACAACTGCCATCACCTGGGCCACATTCCGGGCCATATGCTGCTTCAGTATATGCCTGCCTGGCCATGGGGTTCAGCACCCTGAATGTCCCACATGCTCCTACTGCCCTGGTGGGCCCTAGGGATGACAGCTCAAGGTCCCCTGCCCAGCACTCAGGCAGGTCACATACTTGGGTCTCAAGTCTGAGCAAGAGCATGGGGAGCAGGACAGATGTGTTGGGCCACAGTGGTTTCTGTCCTGCGTGTCCCAGGGACCGCCTGGCTCCAGACTCACTGTGTAACCCAAGGCCCCCTCCCTGGGCCCAGCCCTGCCCTGCTCCCCTCCTCCCAAGGAGCCAGAGCAGCACTGGCCAGGTGCTGTCCACTTGGCTCCAGGGCCGCCTTCCCTCCATCTTTGCATGTTTCTATGGTGCAATGCAAATATAATTTTAATTTCTCAGATTGTTTGGTGTAACCTGTAATTGTCTCCGGCGCTGTCCTGCACACTTCTGTCTATGGCTCCAGATTTCACAATGATGTAGGGGTTGTGGTGGTCGCGGTGGGGGGGATCGCTGTTGCTCAGGGGCCAAGCTATACCTTCCCTGCCTCACCCTCTGCCGTGAAGGGGGGGCAGGTCACCCTCTGGTCACCTACTACCCCCCTCCTTCCCCTAGCCCCATGAGGTACTGTCCACAATGGTCCTGAGGCCCCCAGGAAGGTGGGTACACAGAGAAGGGATCAAGGGCTGGACCCAGGACCTAAAGGACTCAACAAGGGAGGGGCAGGCTGGATCTGAGGCAGATATCTGGAGCTGATGGAGTGGGCATCAGCCCACAGAAGGTAGCCCAGATGCTCAGCCTGCAGGCCCTCTAAACCCTCCACAGTTGCTGATGACCCCCAATATTCCACAGCCCTGCTGGGACTCCCTGCCTTGCTGGGTAGCTAGTGGGAGATGCTGTCCCTACATGTGCCTCAGCCATGTTTTCACATGACTGGGGAGGCCTGGCTGAGGAAGTGACTGCTGTGCCCGGCCAGGGGCCCTCACTGGTGGAGTTGCCCCATGAGAAACAGCTTGGCATCGGGTGGCACCTGCAGCTCAGTGTCTGTGCCAGTGGCCTCGGGTTCAGGCTTGCCCCTGAGGTCCCTGGGGTCCCTCACTTGGCTCAGGCAGCAGCTCAAAGGTGTGACCAGCACCCTGGGCCCTGGCCCACTCCCCAGCCTGAAGCAGGCCCTGGGGGCAGGACTGAGACCCTCGCCCCTGGCTCATACTGAGCTGTGAGGACCTGCCGCTGAGCAGGCAGTCCAGAACCCTGCAAAAAAGGATGCCCAAGTCAAGGGCCAGTCTGCTCATCACAAGCTGTGTCATCCCCAGAGACTTGGGCCACCAGGCCATGTCACTGAGCCCTCCAGACCCTGTTCAGGGTGCCTGGCCCATTCTGGTCAGGGGACTGCCTTGCAGGGCTCATTGCCCCACGCTCATATCACTCACGGGAAGCACCCATGTAGGCATCTAGTTCTTACAAGTACATTACAAGAGGTTCCTCTATGCTGGGCTAATAATCGGGGTCCAGGCCAGGGTGGGGGCCGGGCTGCCAGGGGCCATTTCTGTCTCCCCAAGCTGGCCCACTCAGATGCAGCCAAGCATCCCAGGCCCCAGACTTTTCCCACTCATCTCTGTGTCCCTTTGGGAGCCACCACCCCCACCCCTCTCCACCTTGGGCCCCCTGAGTGCCCCTTTCCATCCACCCACCTTCTTCCTTGTCAGTGCCCACTGTTCCCACTTGGCTCACCCTTGGGCCCCGGTCAGGGCGTACACAGGAGATGCAGTGGGCTAGTCACTGCCAGAGACAGGTTGGGAGCCAACCCCTCCCCACCCCCACCCCGACCCCAGGTGAGCAAGCAGCAGTAGGGTGTTCTCTGTGTGAAGCAATTCTTGATTCACATGGTGAGGATGCTTGCATACGTGGCAACCTCTGGGGCCTAAGCTGGGCCTGGCTCTTAGGGAGCGGCCCCCCAGCCTCAGAGGAAGATGCTCACTCCTGGCCCCAAACTCACAGGCTGTGGACTCCAGCCTAACGTAGGGTCAGTGGCTTTTCCCTCACCTCAGGCCAAGCCGTACTGGCACAGAGGCCAGAACCAGGGACGGGGCAAGGGGTGTAGTCATCCCAACGCAAGACCAGGTGTCTCTCCCCTGGAGCTACCTGCAGGCCTGAGCCTTGCCAGCCTTTAGCCTTATGCCACGAGGGACCCCACTGCCTGCCCACCCATGGCCCTGACCCTCAGCTGACAGGCCACCCAGTGTAGGGAGCCACCAGAGGTTGCTCCTGCTGCTGTTCCAGGATCTGCCACAGCCCCAAGCCCTCTTGGTGGGGTCACAAGCACTCTGGGCTGAGAAAGTGGCCCCTACAGTCTTTGGGCTGGAGGCCTGCTTCTATCTCCCCCTTCTCCTTCCCCTCCTCTCCTTCCCCCATCTTCCCTCCCTTGGCCTTCCTCCTCCTCCCCATCCTCATCAGGTTTCCCTTGATGCTAGTGCCAAGCAGCTGCCTTGTAGAGGAAGCTCAGAGTCAGACGACAGGCCTCATGGGGGCAGCACTTTATGCCCCACCCTTGTTTCTTCCTCTGCCACCATCTTAGACCTGGGCTTTCTTGCTAGATGCCGAGTGTTCCTAGGAACTGCCTTAGGTCATCCTGTACCAGGCAGGGGTATCAATAAATAAACAGATACGCCTTGGATGCTGCCCTCCTGGGTCAGGGAGGGGCGGAGGAATGGGACACAGGCTCTGCCCACCCCAGGCCCCTCTGCACACCCAAGCTGAGGGACGTGCTTGACGCTCCATGTGAGTGGCTTCTCTGCCAGGCTTTTTCACAGGTGTGGGGGCGGGGGGCTTCCCCCAAAGTTGTGCAGACACCAGCTCTGTGCTGCCCAAGGCCCAGGCTAGGCATCCCAGCTCCGACTGGGCAGGCTGATGGGGCGGGCAAGCTGCTGGGTGCCCCCTCAAACAGGCTGGTGAAGGAGGGAGCTGCACAGGTAACTGTGGGGAAGACCCAGCCACAAGCTGTGGAGATAACGAGGCTAGTCTCTTAAGATTCTTCAACAGGCAAGAACTGTCAAGATAGATAATTGAGAGAACTGAAAGAGACAGCAGTTCACGCATACAGGCCAGGTCACACCTGTGAGTGTGGAGGGGCTGGTGCCCGTGCTCCCCCCCCCTACCCCCCTCTGCTGGAGGACCCACACCCAGCACTCCTTGGGCCTCACCTTAGGCTGAAGGGCCAGCCTCCCTGCCCAGCAGCTGTGACTGGTGTCACTACTTCCTGTTTCCAGATCCCACCATGATGGCAAAAGTTTGCCAAAGGCCAAGGACATGCAGCAGACTCCCTGGGCTCCCATGGGCCACAGACAGCACCCACCTTAGGCTAGCAACATGACTGATGTTCAGGGAGCAAGAGTGACAATAGATGTGCCACCCACTGCCAAGTAGCCAGGGTCCACCAGGGGGCCATACTTGCTCCAGTTGATGCTCTGGATCTCTGGGACAGCCCTGGGAGGGAGGACACAGGACTTGGGGACCATTTTACAGATGCTGCTTCTTGCACTTCCCCACAGAATCCCTCTGAGCAGGTCGGACTCGCCACCCTTTCTTGCCTGTGCCCACTCCTCCCCCATCCACCAGCCCTTGCTGCGCAGCCCAGCCACTGCTAAGCTCTCAGGTTACTGGTCTCTCCACCCGAGGGCTCTGGGAGCCCTGCATGGCCTGGTTCCCGGCCAAGCACCTGTGCCTTCAAGGGCAGTGAAGAGGCCGTTGCGTCAGCCCATGGGGCCCAGCAAAGCATCTTAGAGCTGAGCCCGTCTAATCCCAGCCCCAACGTGGTTTACGGTGCTTGGGTTTCCCTAATCCCGAAATCCAAGCCGGGGTCCCAGCAGCCATCCCAGCGCCATCTGAATGGGCAGCACGAGGACCCCCTCCCATGTGCCTACTGTGTTTGGGGCTGACCTTGTGGGACAGTGCAGAGAGCTGGGCACTCAAGGGTAAAAATCGAACTCTGATAAACTCAGGGGAGCTCAGGAAACAGCCAAGCCCTCTACTGCCTGGCTGGTCCTGCTCCAGCTTCTTCCCAGGCAGGAAATGCAAAGCCAGCAGCGACAGCAGAAAAGACTGGCAAGGCAGGCCCAGCTCAAGACTGCTGAGGTTCTGGCCTCTAGAGTTTCACAGGACAGTGATCCGGCCTTGCAGTTCCACAAAATTAAGGGCTTTTTTTTTTTCCTAATAAAATCAGGATATCTGGCTTATAACTCATGATCAAATAACACCAAATGCTTGGGAAGAAAGTGGGACCATAAACAAGAGACGGTGTGACCTTGTTACACAGCAGCTGGGTGTCAAGAGCCAAGTGGGCCCAGCTCCCTGCCTTCACCACTGGCCACTTACCCAGCCAGGGCTCTCAGGCACTGGACACCAGGCACATGGGTGTGAGCACCCCAGCAGAGGGCACCCCATAGTCTCCCTTTTTATAATTTTATTAGTGAGGCATGCAGGCCACGTGTGGTGAGAACAGCTAATGGTGCCTCGTGGTCTTTAGCATCTTTGAGGAATTTTCATACCCATAAATTTCCCAAAGCAGATGTAATTAGCTCCTAAGCTACCAGGGTCAAGATATGGGACAGAATGTGAGGAGATCAAAGTAACGTCCAGATGTGTTTTCTTGGGGCCTCCATTTGATGAGTGAGACCGATGCCTAGACCCCCCAGAAGTCCCCATGGGGTGCAATGGTGCAGCCAGGACACAGGCATGCTGCCGTCCTCCTCACCGAGGCCTCAGCGCCAGGTCCCTGCCGTGGGAGAGAGTGGAGAGAAGGCAAGACCTCCGTGCGGCTTCAATGGCTCATTGTTCTGCCCTTGGTGGCTGGAATTGGGCTAGGTGATTATAATAATAAAGTCTTAACAATCAGCCAGTGGTTGGGTTTCCATAGCTTGGGGAATATTTGATTTTCAAAGTCTTTGGCAGGGGAGATGGTGTATAAATGGAGTGTGTTGTTCACGTCGGCCTGTTCTTTGGAAGTCAGGGTCCCATCCAGCACCTTATTTCCCTCAAAGGATGCTTACCTGTCAGCTCCCTGATGCCCAGGCACATCAAGGAGGGAGGCTTACTAGGAGGCCCTGGCACAGTGTGAGTGAGTCCTGCCTTCACCAGCTCAAACAAGCCCTGACCCCCATCCCACCCCCGGGGGGCTGCTACTAAGTACAAATGGTGGCAGTGGAGGCACTCAATGAGTTGGGTGGCTCATCTTACTCCTGCCTTGTACCCTCTCCCACAACACACATCTGGCCCTTAAGCCTTTGCCCATGCTGTTCCCCCAGCCCCAAACTGGGCCACCACCCTCTGTCACGGCTAATTTCCCCTCCTTAGTTAAGATTCAGTGCAGAAAGGCTTCCCTAACACCTGGCAAGGGGCCTGCTTAGGGCTCCCATGAAATGCTGTTTCTCTCTCACCCCTAAGAAGCCTCCCTTATTCACATCTTTGTCCCTAGCACAAAGCCTTGCACATAATAGGTGCTCAGAGCACGGCTGTCAAATGAACATTAGCATGAAATATTTATGTTATATTTTCAATACCAAAATTTCCACAATGCCCTGCTCTGTAAGATCTGAGGACATGTGCTTCACACACACTATGCATCCATGGGAAAGAGGTTATGGCTTAGAACCTGACCCAACTTACTTCAGCTTACCTCCTCCTGGTTCTGACATTCCAGAGCTGCAAGAGATAAACAGAACACCAGATTTTCTCCAAGCATTTCATCAGGCACCATGTGCCCACAAAAGCAGGCACAGCAGGATTGGTGCCTATAATATAAATGTAAGGAGGGGCTGGCCTGAGTAGTGACTGATAAGTTTATATAGGGCTTACTTGCTATAGTTAATAATGATCAACTCTAGACAAAATAGAAAAGATAACTATCCGAAGGCAGTAAGCAACAAATAAATAAAAGTGGCAGAAACTAGAGGGAATCCAACCTTTGAAAGGAGAGAAATGCACTGGGTGAGGTCCATATTTATACTGCTTTTCCCTTGAGGACCTTCTCCAGGGCATATCATCAGTGACTGAAATATGAGCAGAAAGCCATAACCCTATTGGCTTGATGTTCCAGAGAACAGAGTTTGGATCAGTCAGAGAATCTTGAAATGAGGAGGAAAATCCATAAAAATGTGCATATAAACTCCCCTCAAATCCTCGGTTGAGTCCTGGACTGCATATGTATGAATGAGACTCAAGGGGTCCAGTAGAAAGATAACAGCTGAGCATAGATTTCAGCTATTGCCTACCACAAAGGAGAGAGTGTGTGGATCTCAAGATCTGCCAGGCTACGGAGACTGTGCAAACACCACAGGCAATCCATAGAAACCTCAAGAAGTCCATGCCTCAGGAGAAAAAAATTATGTTCCAGGATGAAAGGGTTTGTGAAATTAGGACTAAGGGCAGAAGTGCAACAGATCTATCCTAACAAATATAAAACTAAGTTTTCAAAAGTTCAAAATGGAACAAAAACAATGTCAATATGCTTCAGAAGAAAACAATCCAAAGCCCCTACCAACTGCCATTGTAATGTCCAGAATGCAATAAAAAATTACTAGATGGGCAAGAAACATGAAAATGTGATTCCCAGCCAAGAAAAAAAGCAATCAATTGAAAACAGCCCCAAGATGATTCAGATATTGAATTAAAACGTAAAACAGTTATTGTAAATATGTTTAAGTACTCAAAGGAAAAAGTGGTCACAATGAATGAATACAGGGGATCTAAGCAGAGATCTTTTGGTAAAGAGAACCAAATGCAAACACTAGAGCTGAAAAGTACAACAAATGGAATGCAACTGGATGGACTTTAACTGACCTTAAGAACAGATTGGAGATGACAGAAGAAAGGGTCAATGAGCTTGAAGACAGAGAAAGAATTCTCTGATCAAAAGAATAGAGAGTGACAACAGAAATAATATGGACCAGAGAGACCATATTAGAAAGTCTAATATAATGGTGGCTTAGAAGGAGAAAAGAGAGAGAATGGGGCAGAAAAAAATCTGAAGAAGCAATAACCTAAAATGTAATGAATTTTGGATCAACTTACAGATGCAACAATCTCAGCAAATCTCAAGCAGTATAAACATGAAGAAAATACACCAAGGTACATCATGGTCAAACTCTTGAAAATCAAAGATAAAGAGAAAATCTTGAAAGAAGCCAGAGGGATAAGGACACATCACACATCTGACTTTATATCAGAAAAAAAATGTAGATCAGAAGCAATGGAACAAAATTTATGTGCAGAAAAAAAAAAAAGCCAACCCAGAAAATCTATGTGCAGTAAAAATATTCAAAAATGAGGGAGAAATGAAGACATTTAAATGACAGCAGAAATAATTCCTCAGCTGACTCACACTGCAACAAATGCAACAGGAAGTTCTTCAGGATGAAGGGAAATTACACCAGATGGAAGCTTATAATGACAGAAAGCAAAAAAGAGTACCAGATATGGTGAATATGTAGGTAAATCTAAAATGCTATTTTTTTCCTTTTCTTATTTTCTTTAAAAGACACTGATTACTTAAAACAAGGATTGTAACAATGTGCAATTGGGTTTATATGAATGAAAAACATGATAACAGCAAAAAGATGGTTGCAAATGGACTTACACAGTTGCAAGTTTCTTATACTTAACGTGAAGTGGTACAATATTAACTCTAAGTAGGCTACAGTAAATTAAAGATGCATATTGTGAACTCCTAGAGCAACCAGGAAATACAATACAAAGAAGTACCACTAAAAAGCCAATAAGGGTGCCTGGGTGGCTCAGTCTGTTAGGTGTCCAACTCTTGGTTTTGGCTCAGGTCATGATATCATGGTTTGTGAAATAGAGCCCCCACATCGGGTTCCATGCTGAGTGTGGAGCCTGCTTAAGATTCAATTTCTCCCTCCTCCTCTGCCCCTCCCCTATTCGTGCACACAGGAACAAGTGCTCTCCCTCTCTCTCTCAAAAATAAAAATAAAAAGCCAATAGAGTAGTTAAAATGAAATACTAAGAAAAACTTCATAAACTAAAAAGGAGACAGAAAAGGAAGAACAGGAAAAAAAAGAAGGAAAGAAAGAAGAGATGGGAGAAATAGAGAACAAGTAGGAAAATGGTAGGCCTAAAACTCACCAAACCTAATTAATATCAATAATTATATAAATGGAGGGATTAAACTCTCCAAGTAAAAGGCAAGGATTACCATACTTGATATTAAAAAGCAAAATCTACCTTTATGTTTTCTACAAGAGATATCTGTACGTAGAAAGACACATCCAGGCTGAGAATAAACAGATGGAAAAGAGATACACAATCCAAAAGTCAAGCATTAGAAAGCTGCTGTGGCAATATTAATATCAAACAACATAGACTGCAAGAGAAGGAATTTCACCAAAGACTGATGTGGTTATTCATAATAATAAAAGACTCAATTTATCAGCAAAGCATATAACAATCATAAATATGTATGCAACCTATGCAACCTGTATGCATATGTATGCATAAATATGTATAACAGAATTCAAAATTAAAATGAGAAATGGACAAATCCATAATCATAATTAGAGATTTTAACATCTGTTTCTCAGCAATTGACACCACAACTAGAAATATTTCAGAAGAGTTGAACAACAGTATCAACCACTTAAAACTACTTGACATTTATAGAACACATGCTCAATAACTATGGAATAGACAGTCTTTTTTAAAATTTTTTTTTTAACGTTTTATTTATTTTTGAGACAGAGAGAGACAGAGCATGAACGGGGGAGGGGCAGAGAGAGAGGGAGACACAGAATCTGGAAGCAGGCTCCAGGCTCCGAGCCATCAGCCCAGAGCCCGATGCGGGGCTCGAACTCACGGACCGCGAGATTGTGACCTGAGCTGAAGTTGGACGCTTAACCGACTGAGCCACCCAGGCGCCCCGACAGTCTTTTTTTAAAGAGAAAGTCACTTTATTGGCTCCTATACTCTAATGGGTAGCTTTATTAAAATTTTTAATAACATTTTAAACATATAATTTAAATATAATAAATTGCACCCATTTAAAGGGTACAATTTCATATGTTTTGTCAGATGTATATACTCAGGAAGCCACCCCAACAATGAAGACATAGAAACTTCCACTCCTCACAAAATATTTCTTTATGCCCCTTTCCACCTTTTCTGTCTACTTCCTGTTCCAGGCCACCACCGATCAGCTTTCTGTCACTATTGGTTAGTTTGCATTTTCTATTAATGGATTCATACAGTATATATTCCTCTGCTCTGATTTCTCTCACTCAGTTGTGTATCAGCAGCTGGTTCCTTTTTTCTTGGAGACTGTGTTCCGTAGTATAGATGTACGTACCACATTTTGTTTATCCATTTACCTATTGGTGGACATTTGGGTCATTTTTGGCTGTTATTAGTGAAGCTGCAATGAATGTTAATGGACAGCTTTTTGTGTGGATATATGTTTTCATATCTCTTGGATATGAATTTAGGAGTGAAATGGCTAGGTCATATGGTAGGTATATGTTTAATATTATAAGAATGCTGGGGCGCCTGGGTGGCTCAGTCATTTGAGTGTCTGACTCTTGATTTTGGCTCAGGTCATGATCCCAGGGTCATGGGGTCAAGCCCCTCATAGGGCTCCATGCTGATCATGAGCCTGCTTAAAATTCTCTCTCTCCCTCTGCCTCTCTCCCCTTCACTCTCTCTCTCTCTCTTTCTCTCATTCTCTCAAACAACAACAACAACAAAAACATTATAAGAATGCTAAAGAGTTTTTCTGAAGTGATTGTACCAAATTCCCACCATCATTCTTCACATTTGTTTTATTCTTCACATTCTTTGCAAGCAAACATGGAATTTTCACCAAGTAGACCACACACTGAGACAAAACCACATTTAAAAAATCACAAAAAGATATCTTGAAAATCCCTCAAATATTTAGAAATTAAACAACATACTTTAAATAATCTGAGGACCAAAGAACTCACAAGAGAAATTGGAAAATATTTTGAACTAATGATAAAGACATAACATATTGGGGTGCCTGGGTGGCTCAGTCGGTTAAGCAGCTGACTTCAGCTCAGGTCATGATCTCATGGTCCGTGAGTTCAAGCCCCGCGTCGGGGGCTCTGTGCTGACAGCTCAGAGCCTGGAGCCTGTTTCAGATTCCATGTCTCCCTGTCTCTGACCCTCGCCCGTTCATGCTCGTCTCTCTCTGTCTCAAAAATAAATAAACGTTAAAAAAAAAAAACATAACACGTTGTTTCTGGGATGCAGCTAATGAAGTCATTAGAGGCAAATGTATAGCTTTAGAATTTGTGTTAAAAAGAAAAAATACTTGTGTAAAAAAGAAAACTACTTGTGTTTAAAAAAATACTTGAGGGGTGCCTGGGTGGCTGAGTTGGTTGAGCATCCGACTTTGGCTCAGGTCATGATCTCACAGTTCGTGAGTTTGAGCCCTGCATTGGGCTCTGGGCTGACAGCTTAGAGCCTGGAGCCTGCTTCAAATTCTGTGTCTCCCTCTTTCTCTGCTCCTCCCCTGCTCATGCTCTGTCTCTCTCTCGTTCAAAAATAAATAAAAACATTTAAAAAATTTTTTTAAAAATAAAAAATAAAAAAATACTTGAGTTCATGATCCCTGACTCATGCAACCTCCTAAAGAAAGCAGTAGCAGCAAAAGAGCAAATTCAGATCACAGGAAAGAGGATGGAAATAATAAATATAAAAGTGAAAATCAACATAGAAAACAAATGATAATCAATAAAATAAAATGTTAATTATTTGAAAAAAAAAACCAATACCAGGGATGAGAGAATAAGCATTGTTACAGAGTCTATAGGCATTAAAAAATAAGGCAATATTATGAACAAATTTAATTTGCTAAATTGGGCAATTTAAAAATGGACAGATTCCTTAACTTACATAGGAAGAAGTATAAAATATTAAAAGCTCCACATCTATTAAAAGAATTAAATTCTTTATTACAAACTATTCCATACAGAAAACTCCAGGCCCAGAGAGTTTCGCTGATGAATTTTGTCAAACATTTAAGGAAGATAATAATAATGCCAACATCACACCAATTATTTCAGCAAATAGAGGAGGAAGAAACACTTCCCATCATTTTATGGGGCCAGTGTTACCCTGATATCAAAACCTGACAAAGACATTCTAAGAAAAGGAAATTACAAATCAGTATCCCTCAAGAACTTAGATGCAAATGTCCTCAACAAAATATGAGCAAGCTGAACCCAGCAATACATACAAAGAATTCATTATTGCCAAGTGAGATCTATCCCAGGAATGCAAAGTGGTTTTGCATTCGACACACCATCAATGTAATTTATCCATTAACAGAAAAAAAAAAAGAAAAATACTGTGATCATAGCAACAGATGGAGTAAAAGCATTTTACTAAATTCAACACTTGTTTATGAGAAAACAAAACTCTGAAAATTAGGACTGAAAGGAAACACCCTCAACCTGATAAAAAGGCATCTATGAAAAACAGCTGCAGCCGACACCAGACTTGATAGTCAAAGACCAAACATTTTCCTTCTAAGATTAAGAATAGGTTAAGGATGCCTACTCCTACCACTTTTACTGAACTTTTTTACTGAAAGTCCTGGCCACTGCAACAAAGAAAACAAAATCAGAGAGGTATATGTACAAATATGTGTGTATGCGTATACACATTATATATAGATATAAATATGCAAGTGTCATATACATAAAAAAGAAGCACAGTTGTTTTTATTTGTAGATGACAGGGTCACATACATAGAAAATCCTAAGGAAATTATAAAACTACTAGAACTAATAAGTGAATTTAGCAAGAGCTCAAGATAACATGTCAATTTCAGTTTTTTGCATACTAGCAAAGAAAAACTAGACATTGAAAAAAATGTTAAAGTACTATTTACAATAGCATCAAAAGCCATAAAATGCTTAGGGATAAATTTAACAAAATATATGCAAAACTGTGCACTGAAAACTGTAACAATTCCTGAAAGAAATTAATGAAGACCTAAACAAGCAAAGAGATATAATCTGTTTGTGAATTGGAAACTTCATATCGTTAAGAAGTTCCCTATCTCAAAATTTACTTACAGATTCAACACAATCCTAATAAAAAATCTCATTAGAAACTGAGAAGCTGATTTTTCACAGAAATTGACAAGTTGATTCTAACACTTGCATGGAAGTCTTAAAAGAACTATAATAGTTAAGATAGTTTTGCAAAGGGAACAAATAATTGGAGGACTTAACTATCTGATTTCAAGTCTTACTCTAAAGCTACATACAATAAGTAAGAGAGTGTTTCTTGCCTAAGGACAAAGATCAGCAGAACAGAGTAGAGGGTCCAGAAGTAGAACCACACAAATGTAGTAATTGGAAAAGTGCCAAGGTAATATAGTTGGGAAGAGGATAGTTTTGTTTTGTTTTGTTTAACAAATGGTGCTAGAAAATGGAATGTCCATATGGATAAAAATGAATTTCAACTTGTAACTCACATCATACACAAAAATTGATTCAAAATACCCACAGACTCACATGTAAAAGCTAAAAGAATAGAACTTCCAGAAGTACACATAGGAAGAAACTTCATGATGTTAGGGTATCTAAGTTTTTAGGGTACAAAAAGCACTAGCTGCCAAGATGGGAAATTTCTGCTTTTCAAAGGATACCTTTAAGAAAATGAATAGGCAAGTGACAGACTGAGAAAACATATATATAATACACATATCTTACAAACATTTTTAAATTCAGAATGGATGAAAAACTCTTATAAATTAATAGAAGATGACAAGCAACCACATAAAAGCATGGACATCATTAGTTATCAGGGAAATCAAAACCACAATGAAATACCACTCCATTCCTGCCAGAATGATTACAATTAAAAAGACTGACAATACCAC